>NC_060180.1:64007741-64364202 GCF_021184085.1 Oncorhynchus gorbuscha
TGCCAGTGGTCATGGAAGGTGAGCAATTGTCCTCAGAAGTCGGTTATGACGCCGAACTGCAGTCATGTCAAGACTCTTGTGAGAACGACAAGCATGCAGATCATCTTTCCTGAGACAGTTTATCACCGTTTTTTTTCCCGGAAATTCTTTGGTTGTGCAAACCCACAGCTGTCCGGGTGGCTGGTCTCAGACAATCCCACAGGTGAAGGAGCCGGATATGGAGGTCCTGGGCTTGTGTGGTTATACGTGGTCTGCGGTTGTGAGGCCGTACTGTCAAATTCTCTAAAATGACGTTGGAGGCAGCTTATGGTAGAGAAATTAAAATACAATTCTCTGGCAACAGCTCTAGTGAACATTCTTGCAGTCAGCATGACAATTGCGCGCTCCCTCAAAACTTGAGACATCTTTGGTATTGTGTTGTGTGACAAAACTGCACATTTTGAAGTGGCCTTATCTTGGATTATCTTGGCAAAGGAGAAATGATCACTAACAGGGATGTAAACAAATTTGTGCACAACATTTGAGAGAAATAAGCTTTTAGTGAATAGGGAACACTTCTGGGATTTTTTATTTCGACTCATGAAACATGGGACCAACATTTTTGAGTTTATATTTTTGTTCAGTGTAGTAAAGGGGGAAACTCATATCTTCCACCGCCAATGTGTAGCACACACTTGGGTGATGCACGGCAACCATTTTGTGCCTGAACGCTCACCACATATCAGCTATCATGGAGAGGTGAGGAATGATATATGTCAATTTGGAATCAGGGACTTTTAAAGACCACAGAGAGTCCAAAAGACAGCAGCCTATGCAGGGCAAGTATCTCCTTCAATGCCCTTGGATCTCCTTAGACCAGAGGGAAAAGTGTCCCATCCAGGGACTGACCAGGACCGGCCCCGCGTAGCTTCAGAGGCAAGCCAGCAGTGAGGTGCAGGGTGGTCTGCTGCTGGCTATAAAATGCTGTTTTCTTCAAATAAGACAAAGACTGAAAATGTTCACAAACGTTCACTTGTGGAGAATACAACTTAGTGTGAAAGATTTGACATCCCTGTCAGATTCACACATACACATTCATTCATCACTTCCATATTACAACCACACCTTGGTCTGTTGTAATGCAATATGTGTTTGTTATTTCTCTAGTTTTTCACTGCACTAACATCTGATTGTGTTTTCGCTGTCACCGCTTCATTTATTAAATTACGTTTTGAATGAGCTCATGCTGTAATATCTTTCCAGGCCTTTTCCAATCTGTCTGTTCAATTACATGACAAATGATGTTGAGAGAGTTTGTGGCACTTTGCTTAACATTGTTTTTGTAACAATAATTACAAGACTGTAAGCCCCATATGATTTTTAGACACAGTTATGGTAGTGAGGAGGATACTGTACTCTATGAATTAACAAAGTAGTTGTGTTGATTGATTTTTATTTTTTCAGGGGGTGGATCAGCTTTTATATTGTGGCTACATTGTTGCTTCCATCAATGTAATTGTCTGCATCATTTCCAATCTGCCATATATTTTTTGGGTAAATGTTTATATCTATATGCAGTTGAAGTTGGAAGTTTACATACACTTAGGCTGGAGTCATTAAAAAAAACAATTCAACCACTCCAAAAATGTATTTTTAACAAACTATAGTTTTGGCAAGTCGGTTAAGACATCTAATTTGTGCATGACACAAGTACCTCTTCCAACAATTGTTTACAGACGGATTATTTCACTTATAAGTCAATGTATCACAATTCCAGTGGGTCAGAAGTTTACATACACTATGTTGACTGTGCCTTTAAACAGCTTGGAAAATTCCAGAAAATGATGTCATGGCTTTAGAAGCTTCTGATAGGCTAATTGACATCATTTCAGTCAATTGGAGGTGTACCTGTGGATGTATGTAACGGTCGTTGGCGGTGGAAGGTGAGGACCAATGCGCAGCGTGGTAAGTGTCCATATTTTTTATAAAGTAATAGAACACTGAACAAAAACAACAAAGTGAACGAACGAAACCGAAACAGTTCTGTCTGGTGCAGAATACAAACACTCAACAGAAAACAATCACCCACAAACACAGGTGGGAAAAGGCTACCTAAGTATGATTCTCAATCAGAGACAACTAATGACATCTGCCTCTGATTGAGAACCATACCAGGCCAAACACAAAACACAACATAGAAAAACGAACATAGACAACCCACCGAACTCACGCCTTGACCATACTAAAAACAAATACATAATAAAAGAACTAAGGTCAGAACGTGACAATGTATTTCAAGGCCTACCTTCAAATTCAATGCCACTTTGCTTGACATCGTGGGAAATCAAAAGAAAATCAGCCAAGAACTCAGAAAAAAAATTGTAGACCTCCACAAGTCTGGTTCATCCTTGGGAGCAATTTCCAAATGCCTGAAGGTACCACGTTCATCTGTACAAACAATAGTACGCAAGTATAAACACCATGGCCGTCATACCGCTCAGGAAGGAGACGAGTTCTGTCTCCTAGAGATGGATGTACTTTGGTGCGAAAAGTGCAAATCACTCCCAGAACAACAGCAAAGGACCTTGTGAAGATGCTGGAGGAAACAGGTACAAAAGTATCTATAGTATCTAACAGTAAAACGAGTCCTATATCGACATAACCTGAAAGGCCACTCAGCAAGGAAGAAGCCACTGCTCCAAAACCGCCATGGGGACAAATATAGTACTTTTTGGAAAAATGTCATCTGGTCTGATGAAACAAAAATAGAACTGTTTGGCCATAATGACCACCGTTATGTTTGGAGGAAAAACGGGAGGCTTGCAAGCCGAAGAACATCATCCCCACCGTGAAGCACGGGGGTAGCAGCATCATGTTGTGGGGGTGCTTTGCTGCAGGAGGGACTGGTGCACTTCACAAAATAGATTGCATCGTGAGGGAGGAAATATTGTGGATATATTGAAGCAGCATCCCAAGACATCAGTCAGGAAATTAAAGCTTGGTCGCAAATGGATCTTCCAAATGGACAATGACCCCAAGCATACTTCCAAAGTTGTGGCGAAATGGCTTAAGGACAACAAAGTCAAGGTATTGGAGAGGCCATCACAAAGCCCTGACCTCAATCCCATAGAATATTTGTGGGCAGAACTGAAAAAGCATGTGAGAGCAAGGAGGCCTAATAACCTGACACAGTTACACCAGCTCTGTCAGGAGGAATGGGCCAAAATTAACCCAAATTATTGTGGGAAGCTTATGGAAGGCTACCCGAAATGTTTGACCCAAGTTAAACAATTTAAAGCAATGCTACCAAATACTAATTCAGTATATGTAAACTTCTAACCAACTGGGAATGTGATGAAAGAAATAAAATCTGAAATAAATCATTCTCTCTACTATTATTCTGACATTTAACATTCTTAAAATAAAGTGCTGATCCTAACTGACCCAAGACAGGGAATTTTTACTAGTGCCTTGTTGAAAACAGGATGCATGTTTTGGAATATTTTTATTCTGTACAGGCTTTCTTCTTTTCACTCTGTCAATTAGGTTAGTATTGTGGAGTAAATAAAATGTTGTTGATCCATCCTCAGTTTTCTCATGTCACTACCATTAAACTCTGTAACTGTTTTAAAATCACCATTGCCCTCATGGGTGAATTCCCAGAGCTGTTTCCTTCCTTTCCGGCAACTGAGTTAAGAAGGACACTTGTATCTTTGTAGTGACTGGGTGTGTTGTTACACCATCCAAAGTGTAATAAATAGCTTCACCATGCTCAAAGGGATATTCCCGGGTGTGCTTTTTTAATCTTTACATATCTACCAATCGGTGCCCATCTTTGTGAGGTTGACTATGTGTGGGGTACAGAGAGGGGGTAGTCATTCAAAAATGTAAAAACAGAATGAGTCCATGCAACTAATTATGAGATTTGTTAAGCACATTTTTACTCCTGAACTTATTTAGGCTTGCCATGAAGGGGTTAAATACTTATAAACTCAAGATATTTTAGCTTTTTAAAAAATGTTCTAACAAAATTCCACTTTCACGTTATGAGGTATTGTGTGTAGATCAGTGACACAAAATCTAAATTTAATACATTTTAAATTCAGGCTGTAATATAACAAAATGTGGAAAAAGTAAAGGGTTGTGAATAGTTTCTGAAGGCATTGTATAGTTATATTTGAATAAATATACATATATACATAATGGTTGAATTTAAATTAAAATACATTCTTATTCAACTGGGTTATGATGGTGCTGATGTGATCTGCCTCATTATTGTCCTCATCAAATAAGAATTTTGTTTTATTGTTTATTTACACATTTTGTTGGACCAAAGTTTTATATTAAACACATTCAGTAACTGTAGGCTACTAGTCATGTACTGTTGAAATTAGTTTATATGCAGTGAAACAATTATGTTGGATATTTCATTTCCTGTCAATAACAGAAATATTACCGTAATAAACATTTGAGTGATGACATCATTGATCTGGCCTTGCTTACTATAACATTTCTGAGTAAGAATGGTGTTTCTTTGTAGAAAGATCAAAGGTGTCCACATGTGAAAACAGGGAATTTCAACAACAAGATCAGATGGTGCCAGATTGCTAGTCTTGCTAATAACAGCCTCTCTACATCCTGGACTTGATGGGTCTGCACATCAGCCAGGCTACCAGATTGCAACCAAAACATCAACACTCTGATAACTGTGTTCTTTCTGATTTTCTGATTCAATCTTCCTGCTCACATGCAAGGGGTGAATTTCTGAGGTGGTAACTTGAATACTTTAGGACGGAAAGAGTTGAGTCAACATTTTGTCCACAGAAATCAGAGTGTTTTGGCTAAGCGCTTTGACCGATGACAAACATTCATGTGATAAACAGACAGGGCATATGTCTCAGTTTTGAGAGGCTAACCGGTCTTTAGCAGAGGAAAGAATGTTCCGATTTTTTTCCTGACTACACTCCCAAGGCAAATGAAAAATAGTATTTTAGCAAATACACACCAATAGAGTAATATAATAATAATAATATATGCCATTTAGCAGACGCTTTTATCCAAAGCGACTTACAGTCATGTGTGCATACATTCTACGTATGGGTGGTCCCGGGGATCGCGCCATGCTCTACCAACTGAGCTACAGAAGGACCTCCTGTTCTGAAAATAGTTCTTAACCGCACCCTGTTTGGAAAGGTTACCAGGGGTTACTGTGATTGTCTGTTTGGATGGCTGTAGTTTTGTTTCCTGATGAAGGGATAATGGATAAATGGCTCTTCCCACATCAAGGATGCCCACAGGGCCTGCCTGACTTGGCATCACTTCTTTACTTTACCACAGCCCCCACACACACACACACACACACACACACACACACACACACACACACACACACACACACACACACACACACACACACACACACACACACACACACACACACACACACACACACACACACACACACACACACACACACACACACACACACACACACACACAGGATATGCAGCTGTTTTCAATTGGTACAAGTAACCTCTCTTGAGCAGAGACTCATTGTAAAATATCTGAGATGCTTCATTTGAAATGTTTCCAACTAACTTCTAATGTCATTTTTTTAACATCATAAGATTACAACTGGCCCCACTGACAAGCATGGAAATGAACTTCACTGTAACATCTGGTATCTTGCTGTTCTGCTATAAAAAGGAAGGAATGTAAACACCTGGCTTCCCCTGATTTGACTCAATAGTTCCATAGCAGCAGATATTTAACAAATAATTGCAAAACAAGTGATCAAGTGATCAAATCTTATGATAACAAGGTGAGACACTTTCTGCCCCCCCCCCTCTCTCTCTCCCTCTATCTGTCTCTCTCTCATATGGAGAAGGCACTCGTCTCCTGAGGCGGCATGAGAGTTGTTGAAGGACATCTCCACAGCTTGCTCCTCCCTTCTCCTTGTCCTTCCTCCAAATGCCTTGGCTGCTTTCAGTACATGTTTTCTAAAGGAGGACCCTAGGAAGGCGTAGAGTAGTGGGTTGAGACAGCAGTGGGTCAGAGCCAGGCTCTCAGTGACCTGCGCCACCCGGTCCAGGGCCTTACTCACACCGCAGTGGGTCACCAGCGTGTAGGTAGAGTCCATCGCCTGGCATATCTTCACAGCGTTGTAGGGCAGCTGGGTAACCACGAACACCCCCACCACGACCAGTAACACCCGGATAGCGCTCAGCCTCCTCCCCCTACTCTCCACTGGGAGTCGCCCCAATGCACGCCCAACGTTAAAGTAACACCACGTCATCACCAGGAGCGGCACCAGGAATCCCAACAGCACCTCCACCATCTCTAGGCAGGCCTTGACCTCCTGGGTCAGACTGGGCGGGTAGACAGCCAAACAGACCCTTCTCCCGGAGGTCTTGCTCACCGTGGAGAACAGCAGGTCTGGAAGACCCAGGAGGAAAGCCACAGCCCACACCCCCAGGCAGACCTTCCCATAGTGAGCCCGGGTGAAGACCCTGCCTAGCCTTCCCTGGTTCCTTCCCTCCGCTCTAATAGATGCTAGGTATCGGTCCATGCTAACACAGGCAAGCAGCAGCATGCAGCAGGTGAAGTTGATTGTGTAGCAGGCAGAGACTAGCTTACAGAGAGGCAGGCCCAGCTCCCAGCCCCGCGCCGCGTCTGCAGCCCAAAAGGGCAGGGTTAGGAGGAGGAGGAGGTCGGCTACGGCCAGGTGGACTAGGAAGGCGTCCATCATGGTTCTCCTCAGACGTTTATGGTATGCATAGACAGATAGCACCAGGGAGTTCCCGGCTAGCCCAACTGCCACACAGACTGAGTACACCACAGGGAGGAAGAGTCCAGCAAAGGAGCGCACGTCAGCCTTCTCACACACAGTGTGGTAGTCCTCATAGCTGTAGTTCAGGGTTAGGTTGCCATAGTAATCGTAGTCCTCGACCAGATCCATGGTGGAGGGATATCTGTATCTGTAGGACAGAGCAGGAGGATTAGGATGGTGTACTGAGAGTCAGTAGTCTGTGCAGCAAATTCAAATTGAATCAAACTTTATTGAAAGTGAAAGTAAAATAGAAGGAATGTAAAAACCTCAATGTCCCCGGGTCATTGTTAACCACAGTTGGTGTCACACCCAAGGGTTGGTGTAGAAACAAAATGTGGTTTTGAGCTACAGAGTCTAGCATGAATCTACTAGTGATTTCGTGCTAGATCCTTTCTGATTACTGAAATGCTTTTCCCACAGGTGTAGGATCTTATTTTGATCATTTTTTTCCTGCTGAAAATGTTCCTGCAAATGTCGATGAGCTTCATAATTTAAAGAAATTCACAAAAGGCCACACTAACACACAGTTGTATTAACATTATTGCACCTTTCATGTAGCCAGTGCTTGACTTGGACTGATCTACTTTTGATCTAATATTCTAGAAGAGGTACAGGACCTCAAGCAGTAGAACATCTGAGGTGCCGGGGTCAGCACTGGTGAGCTCCTGCCTAAGACAATCACTGAATGTAGCCTAATTTTGACCAGCTAATAGCCTAACCACAGATCAAGCAGCAATATGGACTAAGCAAGATTATTTTGCTGCGACAGTACCTGGTCAAATAAGATCCAATGCTTTTAGTTAACTGGACTAAATAGTGCACTTTTTTCAATTGCACCTTTTATTGAAAGTGCATTTAAATGTAAATGGACTTCACAGCAAAACAGACAGATTTAAGGCATAAAATAACAAGAATTACAACAAGCAGAGAGTGAGCATATGAAGACCAGAGACAGAGTGTTGAGCCACAGGCACTTTCCTATCTCCCTGCGTTTCCCTCCGCTTTGGTCAAAAACATGATCGCTATGTGGTCTCTGAGCCAGTACACACACACGCAGGCACACACACACATTCCACAGGTCCAGATGGAGATGCTATTTGAATTACATTAGTGCAATCCATCCCATCTCTTTTTGTTGAGTCTTTGACCTCGTAAGGTTGGTGATAACATTGGGGGCAGTAAATCGTGTGAATGGAATCTACCTAGTTACTCATACAGGCAGAAAGGTGGGGTTCAACTCCTGTGTCTCATGGATATTCACATGCATATACAGCACACTATAAGGGGAGTTAAAATAAATAGAAACAGAAATGTCATAGGAAACCTGTAATATCGGTTTCCTTCAGTAGGGTATGTGAGTGTAATGCCCATCCCAAACTTTCTCACCGGTGCTAGACCAATAATGACTGACACTAAAAAAAAAGAAAGAAAGCCTATGCAAAGACAGCCCCCTGAGAAAAAAAATTAAGCCTACACATTCACCTGAATTTAAACTTTGCATTTGGAAACAACATATTATGCCCTGGACAAGCTGTCTTTGTTTCCTTATACTGTCAAAATGTACCGCTCTCATCACATTCAACAATATATTCATCTGTAGACAGATGCTTTGGCTTGCTAAGGAACATATCAACCACTAACCAGCTTCACAATGTCACTGCCAGGAACACTTTTTCCACAAATCAGCCAATCCTTCAAAAATAAATAAGCCTTACCTCCTTTGCTTGTCTCCTCTCCTGCAGTAAGCTAATGGTCACCTACTGCTCCGGAACCTCCTTTGGGATCTCAGACTCATAGCACATAACAAGGAGGGTGTTACTTTTTGAGAGAGAGAGAGGGGGAGGGGGGCTAAGAGAGTAAGGGGGAGAGAGGTTGACAGAGAGAGAGGGGGAAAGAGAGAGAGAGACAGAGAGAGAGGGGGAAAGAGAGAGAGAGACGGATGATGAGGGGGAGAGAGAGAGAGAGAGAGAGAGAGAGAGAGAGAGAGAGAGAGAGAGAGAGAGAGAGAGAGAGAGAGAGAGAGGAGAGGAGTGTCCCAGATGGAGGGAGAAAGAGAAACACAGAGGGAGAAGAAAGAGAGAAACACACAGAGAGAGAGAGAAAGCATTTAAATGTAAATGGACATTTAAGGCATAAAATAACAAGAATTACAACAAGCAGAGAGTGAGCCCAGAGAGAGGAGAGAGAGAGAGAGAGAGAGAGAGAGAGAGAGAGAGAGAGAAACCTGAGAGAAGAGAGAAGGGGGCCTAGAGAGACAGAGAGAGAGGGGGAGAGAGAGAGAGAGAGAGAGAGTCCCAGATGGATACAGAGGGAGAAAGAGAAACACAGAGAGAGAGAGAGAGAGAGAGAGAGAGAGAGGAGAGAGAGAGATGGATACAGAGGAGAAAGAGAAACACAGACAGAGAGAGAGAGAGAGAGAGAGAGAGAGGAGAGGGGGCTAAGAGAGTAAGGGGGAGAGAGGTTGACAGAGAGAGAGGGGGAAAGAGAGAGAGAGACAGAGAGAGAGGGGGAAAGAGAGAGAGAGAGAGACAGAGAGAGAGAGGGGAAGAGAGAAGGGGAGAGAGAGAGAGAGAGAGAGAGAGAGAGAGAGAGAATGAATGGGAGGGAGAGAGAGAGGAGGGGGGAAGAGGAGAGAGAGAGAGAGAGAGAGAGAGAGAGACAGAGAATGAATGAGGAGAGAGAGAGGAGGAAGAGAGAGGGGAGAGAGAGAGAGAGAGAGAGAGAGAGAGAGAGAGAGAGAGAGAGAGAGAGAGAGAGAGAGAGAGAGAGAGAGAGAGAGAGAGAGAGAGAGAGAGAGAGAGAGAGAGATTTGGCCAGTAGATAGCAGATAGCAATACTGGGTGATTTGAAAAGTCATAGTCAATCGATTAATAATATAATTATTTTACAAATTGACATCATTTGAGTCAATTGTACCTGGCTATGTATTTCAAGGCCTACCTCCAAACTCAGTGCCTCTTTGCTTGACATCATGGGGAAATCAAAAGAAATCAACCAAGACCTCAAATTTTTTTTTTGTAGACCTCCACAAGTCTGGTTCATCCTTGGGAGCAAGTTTGAACGCCTGAAGGTACCACGTTCATCTGTACAAACAATAGTACGCAAGTAGAAACACCATGGGACTACGCAGCCATCATACCGTTCAGGAAGGAGACACGTTCTGTGTCCTTAGAGATGAATGTACTTTGGTGCGAAAAGTGCAAATCAATCCCAGAACAATAGCAAAGGACCTTGTGAAGATGCTGGAGGAAACAGGTACAACAGTATCTATATCCACAGTAAAACGAGATCTATATCAACATAACCTGAAAGGCCGCTCAGCAAAGAAGAAGTCACTGCTCCAAAACCGCCATAAGAAAGCAAGACTACGGTTTGCAACTGCACATGGGGACAAAGAAAAAGGGGGTGACTTGGAGGTGACAAAATAGATGTCATCATGAGGGAGGAAAATTATGTGGATATATTGAAGCAACATCTCAAGACATCAGTCAGGAAGTTAAAGCTTGGTCGCAAATGGATCTTCCAAATGGACAATGACCCCAAGCATACTTTCAAAGTTGCATACTTCCAAAGGACAACAAAATCAAGGTATTGGAGTGGCCATTACAAAGCCCTGACCTCAATCCTATTGAACATTTGTGGGCAGAACTGAAAAAGCATGTGCGAGCAAGGCGGCCTACACACCTGACTCAGTTACACCTTCTCTGTCAGGAGGAATGGCCCAAAATTCACCCAACTCATTGTGGGAAGCTTGTGGAAGGCTACCCGAAATGCTTGACCCAAGTTAAACAACTTAAAGGCAATGCTACAAAATACTAATTGAGTGTATGTAAACTTCTGACCCACTGAGGATGTGATGATAGAATTAAACACTGAAATAAATCATTCTCTCTACTATTATTCTGACATTTCACATTCTTAAGATAAAGTGGTGATCCTAACTGAACTACGACAGGGAATCTTTACAAGGATTAAACGTCAGGAATTGTGACACAGTTGAATTTCATACACCTTAGCCAAATACATTTAAACTCAGTTTTTCACAATTCCTGACATTTAAGTAATTCTACAAGAAAATGTGGCAAATAAATTAACTGGTTGTCATGTATACAAAGTGTTATGTTTGGGGCAAATCCCACACATCATATTACAAGTAACACTCTTCATATTTTCAAGAAAATTGGGGGCTGCATCATGTTATGGGTATGCTTGTCATCGGCAAGGGAGTTTTTAGGATAAAAATTCATGGAATAAAGATAAAAGCATGTGCAAAATCCTAGAAGAAAACATGAACTGGAAGGCAAATTCACCTTTCAGGTGTCAGGCTTAGAAGAGTGATGGGTGTGGAGTCAGGCACAGAGAGCAGAGGATTCGGAAAACCATTTATTCCGGACCAACAGCAAACAAAAAGAGGGTAACGCCGAACACAGGCGTAAAACACTAAATGTACAACACCGGTGTACACGCTGTAAGCAGACATAAATGAAAAGGACACTCCTGAACCAAAAACAGCAAACAAGCCCACACACACACAGGCGGGCCAACTGAACTTTAATAACCCAACCCAAACCCCCAAACAAGGGGTATGAATACTTTCTGAAGGCACTGTAAATAAGGGAAATAACAAAATACAAAAATATTGGCTGTCACCTTTTTTACGTAGCAAAACAAAAAAAGTAAAATCCATACTGAGCTGGGCCTCCAGTTCAATAAGAAACTGAGTAATAATCGAATATAGAAAGACATTGCACATTGCATGGTGGAGGAAGACATTGCCTCAGTGAGCATCAATGCTACCAGACGTAACTACAGACATCCTGGTCTAGATACAGTCACACTTTATCAACAATGATCTCCATGACCGGAAACAACACTGTGTCCGTATCCGTACTGAACACTATTATCACATATGACTATTAGTAGTGTTAAATAGCAAATGTATCTAAAGAAATAGAAAACACTGGCATCAATGCAATTTGATTCAGTTGTGGAAACCACTTCAGTCATCCAAAAAGACAATGCAAAGATGCACCAAAAGAAGTGCAATGGAAGGCTGGTAAGCCAACAACAACCCCATAAGATGCACTGCACAACATAGGGGCTTCCACTCAGGCACTAACTGTATATCTGTCCATCTTCCTCTAGAATGTAACAGAGTTTTCCTTCACCTGACCATCAACTATTACGGTCTGTACACTTGATGTATTCCCCTCACACGAATGATAAACTTCACTCACGGCCCCCATTTGAGCATTGTGACTCCTGGTTTTAATAGAAGACACTCCTTGGTCTATGACAATACAGCAGATCAAATCATCATCCTATAGCAGATGCATTCAGCTTCTACATTCTTCATAATTCACATTTGGACAGATAGAAATGGCTGGCAGAGTCATAGCTAGAGAGGACTGGTGGATGGGAAGAATATGCCATAATAGCTGGCTAATATCTAGGGGTTGAGGACATGTCACGTGTTCAGGGTTGATACCAACGAGATATGACTAGGAGTACAACCATTCTCTTCAGAATAGGCAGTGCACTATGAACTGAGAAGAACCTCCGCTAAGTTAGGGAAAAGTAAAGAAACACCCTGCTGATTGCACAAACAATAATCAATAATTGAGGATCTGGACGTCAAACAGATCACAGACTCCTTCATTGTCGTCCAGGTTAAAGTTGTAGTCCACCCCTGCATTGGGAGACAGCCACAGCAGAGGGAACACTAACACAAAAATATTCATATTGGGGGTCTTTGGAGAGACAATATTGAGAACAGCTTGATATGATATTTAGGCTCTCAACTCTAATGCTTATCATCATATTATCTTTAGACTCTCAGCTCTAATGCATACCATCATATTATCTTTAGACTCTCAGCTCTAATGCATATCATCATATTATCTTTAGACTCTCAGCTCTAATGCATACCATCATATTATCTTTAGATCATCATATGATATTTAGACTCTCAGCTCTAATGCATACCATCATATGATATTTAGACTCTCAGCTCTAATGCATACCATCATATGATATTTAGACTCTCAGCTCTAATCAAATCAAATCAAAATGTATTGGTCACATACACATGGTTAGCAGATGTTATTAAGTGTAGCAAAATGCTTGTGCTTCTAGATCTGACAGTGCAGCAATATCAACAAGTAACCTAACAATTCCACAACTGCCTAATACACACAAATCTAAGTAAAGGGATAGAATAAGAATATGTACATATAAATATATGGATGAGCAATGACCGAGCGGCATAGGCAAAATGCATTAGATGGTATAAAATACAGTATATACATATGGGATGAGTAATGCAAGATATGTAAACATCATTATTAAAGTGCCATTAATAAAGTGACTAGTGTTACATTTATTAAAATGGCCAACGATTTCAAGTCTGTATGTAGGCAGCAGCCTCTCTGTGTTAGTGATGTTTAACAGTCTGATGACCTTGAGATAGAAGCTATTTTTCAGTCTCTCGGTCCCAGCTTTGATGCACTTGTACTGACCTCACCTTCTGGATGGTAGCGTAGTGAACAGGCAGTGGCTCGGTGGTTGTTGTCCTTGATGATCTTTTTGGCCTTCCTGTGACATCGGGTGGTGTAGGAGTCCTGGAGGGCAGGTAGTTTGCCCCCGGTGATGTGTTGTGCAGACCGCACCACCCTCTGGAGAGCACTGTGGTTGTGGGCGTTGCAGTTGCTGTACCAGGCGGTGATACAGCCCAATAGGATGCTATCAATTGTGCATCTGTAAAAGTTTGTGAGGGTTTTAGGTGACAAGCCAAATTTCTTCAGCCTCCTGAGGTTGAAGAGGAGCTGTTGCGCCTTCTTCACCACACTGCCTGTGTGGGTGGACCATTCCAGTTTGTCCGTGATGCGTACGCCGAGGAACTTAAAGCGTTCCACCTTCTCCATTGCTGTCCCATTGATGTGGATAGGTGGGTGCTCCCTCTGGAGTCCACGATCATCTCCTTTGCTTTGTTGATGTTGAGTGAGAGGTTATTTACCTGACACCACACTCCGAGTGCCCTCACCTCCTCCCTATAGGCTGTCTTGTTGTTGGTGGTGATCAAGCCTACTACTGTCGTGTCGTCTGCAAACTTGATGATCGAGTTGGAGGCGTGCATAGCCACGTAGTCATGGGTGAACAGGGAGTACAGGAGGAGGCTGAGAACACATCCTTGTGGGGCCCCAGTGTTGAGGATCAGCGAAGTGGAGATGTTGTTTCCTAGCTTTACCACCTGGGGGCGGCCCTTCAGGAAGTCCAGGACCCAATTGTACAGGTCGGGGTTGAAACCCAGGGCCTCAAGCTTAATGATGAGCTTGGGGGATAGTATGGTGTTGAATGCTGAGCTGTAGTCAATAAACAGACTTCTTACATAGGTATTGCTCTTGTCCAGTGGGATAGGGCACGCTTACTTATCTTTAGACTCTCAGCTCTAATGCTTACCATCATATGACATCAGCTCATCTATTAGGTCAGCCACACCTAAAGGACACAGAAAACATCTCTCTGTAAGAACACCACACAGGGAGTAAGGCTGTTTTACTACATGGACAGCCCTCAGCTCCCTCCCAAACCCAAGATTTGGCCTCCCTCCAAGTTCCAGACGCCCATCCTCATCCTCCAACCCTCCACCGCCTCCTTCATTTGGTCTCAGGTGTCAGTTCATTTCAGCAGGCTGCCCACTTCCCCTCCCCCATTGAACCCTCTCTCTCCTCCTTCAGCTGGTCTCCTGTATTGAGCTTCAGCAGGCAGCCAACTTCCCCTTCTCCCCCTCAAACCCTAATCCCTCCTTCACATTCCCTCTCCTCCTTCAGCTGGTCTCCTGTATTGAGCTTCAGAACTTCACATCCCATTTAACCTCCCTCCCTCACCTTCTCTCTCCTCCTTAATCTCCATTTCAAGCATGGACTGGAGCTCCTGGCCTGAGTGTCCTCCCAGAACCCCTTGCTAGTGCTGGACGCCAGTTGCAATGCCGACTAACAACTGCTGTGTCGCAGTGGAAGAGGGACAAAAGGAGTTAACAGTAGCCTAAACAACTATGAGCATAGAGAAATACTGCAGACTTGACATTGTTCCAATTCTGTCAACCACTCTCGTTGATTTTAGATACATACGATAACAACGATCATCTTAACCCTCTTTTAAAAAAGTCCCTTCATTCCGTAGATTACTACACGCTAAGATACCACCACCATTCACTTGTAGAATATCACAGTCATTATTACAAATGACCGTGAACTCTGAGTGAATGGCCTAGTAGTCCTTACCCATGTGTATGTCTGGTGGGGTGGAGGAGGGTGTAAGATCCTCATTGTGCCTCTGCAGTGGCGCCATCCTGTGGTCAGAGATGTGGTGTGTCAAAGGGCTGGGGGACAGGGTAGAGACCGAAGGGAGGGGGAACCTCTGCAGGCCAAACAGCTTCATTGTGTTTACATGGTTTTTCTTATTTTCCCCCCAATCTATTGCAACTGTTCAGTTTTCATCTAGATTAGTTTTCTCAGTAAAGTCCATTAAAAGGTTGATTCAGGTGTCTGTCAGTATCGTCCAGTCTGTCGTGTCCATTGACAGGCTGCAGACAGATTGGCAGTGAGACAGAAGGGTAGGATCTATGACATCACCAACGTGCTGGAGGGAATGGGGCTCATCGAGAAGAAAACCAAGAACATCATTCAGTGGAGGTGAGTCAAGCTTTTTGTCATCAGGCTTAATGAAGTCACTGGATGGTGTTCATTTCCATGCAACACATCCGAATGCCCTATGCACACACACTCCCATTCAAACCCCTTCCTTGCTGTCCCAGAGGGGAGAACTTGAGCTGCCAGACAGCGGAGGTGGTGGAGCAGGTAGAGGTGCTGAATGCCTAGCTGTGTGAGCTGGAGGAGCAAGAGAAGAAGCTGGACAGCCAGAAGACCTGGCTGGAGCAGAGGATCAAACACATGAACGACGACTCCATCGCCAGCAGATATCCTTCAGTATAGCGCTTCCTCGCACTGTGGGGGAGGTGAAGTAATGTCAAATCAAATCAAAATCAAATCAAATGTATTTATATAGCCCTTCTTACATCAGCTGATATCTCAAATTGCTGTACAGAAACCCAGCCTGAAACCCCAAACAGCAAGCAGTGCAGGTGTAGAAGCACGGTGGCTAGGAAAAACTCCCTAGAAAGGCCAAAACCTAGGAAGAAACCTAGAGAGGAACCAGGCTATGAGGGGTGGCCAGTCCTCTTCTGGCTGTGCTGGGTGGAGATAAAACAGAACATGGTCAAGATGTTAAAATGTTCATAAATGACCAGCATGGTCAAATAATAATAATCACTGTAGTCGTCGAGGGTGCAACAAGTCAGCACCTCAGGAGTAAATGTCAGTTTTTTCATAGCCGATCATTAAGAGTATCTCTACCGCTCCTGCTGTCTCTAGAGAGTTGAAAACAGCAGGTCTAGGACAGATAGCATGTCCGGTGAACAGGTCAGGGTTCCATAGCCGCAGGCAGAACAGTTGAAACTGGATCAGCAGCACGGCCAGGTGGACTGGGGACAGCAAGGAGTCATCATGCCAGGTATTCCTGAGGCATGGTCCTAGGGCTCTGGTCCTCCGAGAGAGAAAGAAAGAGAGAATTAGAGAGAGCATACTCAAATTCACACAGGACACCGAATAAGACAGGAGAAGTACTCCAGATATAACAGACTGACCCTAGCCCCACGACACGTAAACTACTGCAGCATAAATACTGGAGGCTGAAACAGGAGGGGTCAGGAGACACTGTGGCCCCATCCGATTATAACCCCGGACAGGGCCAAACAGGCAGGATATAACCCCACCCACTTTGCCAAAGCACAGCGCCCCACACCACCAGAGGGATATCTTCAACCACCAACTTACCATCCTGAGACAAGGCTGAGTATAGCCCACAAAGATCTCCGCCACGGCACAACCCAAGGGGGGGCGCCAACCCGGACAGGAAGATCACAGCGTTTTTTTTGGGGCAAGCCCAAAGATGTAAATTATCTATTTATACACAGAAGTGCCAGATTTTAACTGCTTTTCACACACAGGGGAGGAATCAAAAAGATCAATACAGGAATAGTTTGTATTTTGGTCATTATCAGTAAAATAATTTGCAGAGCAGGCCAACTTACCCGACTGCCATTAATGCAATACATTGTCTGTCTTTCACTTTAACAATGGGGAGGAACCAGAAATATCAGTTGTACTGTACTGGAATTCTTTGCAGTATGGTTGTTTTCACTTTAACAATGGGGAGGAACCAGAAATATCAGTTGTACTGTACTGGAATTCTTTGCAGTATGGTTGTTTTCACTTTAACAATGGGGAGGAACCAGAAATATCAGTTGTACTGTACTGGAATTCTTTGCAGTATGGTTGTTTTCACTTTAACAATGGGGAGGAACCAGAAATATCAGTTGTACTGTACTGGGGGAATTCTTTGCAGTGTGGTTGTTTTCACTTTAACAATGGGGAGGAACCAGAAATATCAGTTGTACTGTACTGGAATTCTTTGCAGTATGGTTGTTTTCACTTTAACAATGGGGAGGAACCAGAAATATCAGTTGTACTGTACTGGAATTCTTTGCAGTATGGTTGTTTTCACTTTAACAATGGGGAGGAACCAGACATATCAGTTGTACTGTACTGGAATTATTTGCGGATTGTTTTCACTTTTTGTAAAGGTTCCAACCCCCAGGACACCTCTTCCCCAGAGGTAAACAGTCACTTTCTGTGCATGTGTTAGTTTACATAGTGGGGCAAAAAAATACTTAGTCAGCCACCAATTGTGCAAGTTCTCCCACTTAAAAAGATGAGAGGCCTGTAATTTTCATCATAGGTACACTTCAACTATAACAGACAAAATGAGGGGAAAAAATCCAGAAAATCACATTGTAGGATTTTTTATGAATGTATTTGCAAATTATGGTGGAAAATAAGTATTTGGTCAATAACAAAAGTTATTGAACACATTATTTGGAATGAAATACCATATTGAATCAGTATTGATCAAACATTTTTTCAACCAGTTTATCTTAAAGTGTTATTTTTGTCAACTAAATCCAACACTTCTAGACCTCCTTCAGCTCTTTTGTTAGAAAGGACAGATTTGTTTAGTTTGTGAGACTTAATTTTCCAGATGAAGTCAAGAAAGGTCTTATTGATCTCTTTACAAGTAGCTGGATTTACCACATAACGATAATGAGGGGTAGACAAAACGAGACAGTCCCTCTGCCTTGGACAGAAGTACTCTCCCAAGTATAGAAAGATTTCTTTGTAGCCAATTATTAAATATATTTTTAGTTCTCTTAATTTTAGGAGAGAAATTCAAATATTGTCTGACTAAGTGGTGTTTTGACAGATGTATTCCTAAATATTTAACACAGTCCTTTGCAGAAATATTTTCTATTTCTTTATCATTAGAGTCAAATAAACACAAGATTCCCATTTAGAAACATTCAACATTAATCCTGTTGCAATAGAAAATGCAGTTATAGTATTAAGGGCATGGGCGACCTGGTCTTGTCTCTTAAGAGTAGAATCATCAGCCAGTTGGGAGATTTTGATTTCTTTGTTAAAAATGGTTAAACTATACACATGTGCATTATTCAGAATATCTAGAGATAGAAGTTCAACAACCAAAATTAATAAAAATGGCGAAATTGCGCATCCCTGTCGTACACTTCTGTTGATTCGGAATCTTTTGGAAGTATTACGGTTTAGTAGCACATAACTATTTATATCTTTGTAAAACATTCGAATTACTTTAATAAAATTTCTACCAAATCCCAAAAGTTTATGAGACCTAAAGAGAAATTAATGTTCAATTGTGTCAAAGGCTTTATATAGGACAACCGCATCTGAGTCAATTGCTTCTGAATAATTTACAAGGTCCAAGACTAAAATAATGTTAGAGCTTATGTGATGGCCCTTCATAAATCCGGTTTGAATCTCATTTATAATGGTATCTATTCCTTTCTTTAATATTTTGGCATAAACCAGAGCAATCAATTTGTAATCAACATTTAATAAAGTAATTGGTCTCCAAATTGTCAATGAGAGAATAGTCTTTATCGGGCTTCGGAATAATTGAAAAAAGGCCCCGTTTTATAGTGGAGACCATTTCCCAATTTTTAATGCAATCTTGAAACATACTGAAAATCAGGTCTTCTAGTAACTCCCAAAACTGTCTAGAATTCCACACAAGAAGTGTGTTGTTTAATTTCCAATATCCTCGAGAACCTTTTGATTTTTTAGTAGCTTGTAAATTCAGGGAAATCAAGTGATGATCAGAAAAGGGAGCCAAATGATGATCTACATTTATAACAAATTGTAACAACAAAGGGGAAATGAGGAACACATCTATTCTAGATTTACGTGACTTAGTTGTTGGTCCAGGTATAACCCTTAGCATCCAGATTGAAATAACGCCAGGCATCCTCAACACATAGATCCTTGCATAATGTAATGATAATGTTACTATTTTGAGGGTTTTGACTCGTTCTAGGAGCAAAACGATCAGCAGATGCATCAGGTGTTTCATTAAAATCCCCAGAAATAATTACAAAGGCCTCTGAGTTTTTGTTGCTTAAATCCTGTACTTTCTTGGTAAAATGGGTACAACGGTCTTATTGGGCGCATGTGTTATGTCCGTATAGATTACAGATGATGAAAATAGCATTGTCAAGTTCAACAGTTACCATGACCCATCTCTCGCCTTGTGAAGATGTGGATTTTAGAATGTCACCTTTAAACTTGTGAATAAGTGTCAAAACACCAGCAGAATGATTTGAACCATGACTGAAATAGGCCATATCTCCCCATTGTGATTTCTAAAATTTCAAATCACTTTCACCCGAATGAGTTTCCTGAAGGACAAAATCTGCATTACTGCTTTTACAGTATAAAAATAAAGCTTTCCTTTTTGTAGGATTTCTCAAACCCCTTTCTCAAACCCCTTCCGGAGACACCTGAAACCCCACCTCTAAGGAATACCTAGGATAGGATAAGTAATCCTTCTCACCCCCCCCCCCCTTTAAGATTTAGATGCACTATTGTAAAGTGACTGTTCTACTGGATGTCATAAGGTGAATGCATCAATTTGTAAGTCGCTCTGGATAAGAGCGTCTGCTAAATGACTTAAATGTAATGTAAATGTCTATCATTTAGACTAACGATATTGAGTGAATTGAAAACTAACTCCTGTATTAAAAAAGGAAGAACACAAATTAGATAACAAGTATTAATGTGAACAATAAAAACACAAGTATTAATGTGAACAATAAAAACACAAGTATTAATGTGAACAATAAAAACACAAGTATTAATGTGAACAATAAAAACACAAGTATTAAATGTGAACAATAAAAACACAAGTATTAATGTTAACAATAAAAACACAAGTATTAATGTGAACAATAAAAACACAAGTATTAATGTTAACAATAAAAACACAAGTATTAATGTGAACAATAAAAACACAAGTATTAATGTTAACAATAAAAACACAAGTATTAATGTTAACAATAAAACAGTGAACCTTGAGGAATACTCCGACGAAAACTACGCCCAGCTGAGGTAGCGGTGGTTAACAGAATAACACATCGATTTACTTCCATGTTTTTGTTCATCAGTTGTAGTTCGAACGGTACATATATTCGTGGCAGTACATTAACTGTACTCATGGTAGTACTCACAGTTCCAATTTGGTTAATGTCAACAGTTACCCAGTAATCATTCTTCCTTTTGATTAACGCGTGTGGGCCCTTGAACCCAGCCTCCTGGATAAGCGGCCAGTTTCTCTCTGGCAGCCTGATCCTGCGGTATCAGAGCATCTCTGCCTCTGCTTTTTAATAGGCAATTAAATTAGGTATTTCCCAGGACTCTTGTGGATAAATATGAATGATTCCCGGTATTGAAACTTGGTAGATTTCTGGGAAAATATTAATGCCTACAGCAGACTGGGTCTAGAGGTCTGAGTCAGAGTTGGTGCTTCAGTTATCCATTGAGCTGTGTTGGGCAGTATTCAGCTCTGTCCTCCACAGTTTGTGTTGGGTAAAGATGCAGGGCTGACTGGCATTTCCAAAAAGAGACAATGTGGAGTTATGCGGGTTAATACTTGCCCCGAAAGATGTTCACTCATTTTGCCACGCAAAGTAAAACAAGACGCAAATAGCAGAGTTAGCAATATCATTTAATCCTTCTCCCTCAGCATAGAATCACTGTTGTACATAAGTTATTTTTTATTTTATTTCTCAATTTCACAGGTTAATTTCTCTCTTCAAACTTCCAGTTTGACCTAACTCTCATATCAAACAAAAATAATAAAGCAGATTGTATTATACAAAAATGCAAACCAATTTTCAC
The DNA here is from genome assembly GCF_021184085.1 of Oncorhynchus gorbuscha. Taxonomy (NCBI): domain Eukaryota; kingdom Metazoa; phylum Chordata; class Actinopteri; order Salmoniformes; family Salmonidae; genus Oncorhynchus; species Oncorhynchus gorbuscha. Next base: position 64,028,934 of record NC_060180.1, read on the forward strand.
ACAGTGAATTCTCTTACAAAGTCATAAAATGGCGTAATGTCTACATCCACATTGGAGGAAGATAATTCTAAACATTCCTTAATGGAGTATAATATAAAAACGTTTTTTTCTTACTGAAATCAAACCTGTACCTTAATTTAAGAGATATATTACAAGGAAGTAATCATGTAAAAAAGCCATTGTGTTTTTCAAAAAAAAAAAAAATGAAATTAAAATGTGAGCCCAAAACAGCAGTTAACACTATTGTGATTCTGGGGAGAGTTGGCTGTGTGAAGAAGGGGTAGGCAGCAGTTTAACTCAGAAAAAAAATGAAAGCAGGCAACTGACATGAACATGATCATTACTCTTCCCAGAAACCACATCCTTGTTACTTCTCCTCAGCTATGGAATTTAAAGGGACAGCTCACTCAAATCAAAGTTTGTTGCACATTTTAGACCCCAAGTAGTTTAATGTTGATTTGAGTTTACATCCCACCCCATCTAGTGTTTATTCAGCTATATGCCTAAACCCAATGAGTAGAAAACAATAGGCACTGAATTAGAATGCCCATCTTTGCCATTGGTTTTTGGAGTGAGGCTTAGGGCTGGATCTACACAACAGATGGCATGGTATGTGAGCTCATGTTTGCCTAAATATCAAACCGTTACCATGGTTACTCAATGGATTTTCAGTTTGACCAAGTCCCCCTAAAAGAGACGCAATAGTCCATAAGCCAGAATGAAGAAAATGATATTTACACTTACTTCCCTGTTTGGTCCTTTTGGTGGAAGGTGGTGGAGATAGGGTATCCACAGGAAAGTGTTGTTTACCTGACTTTTTGCGGTGCTGGTACATTCTGGCGCTTGTATTTTCAATTTCTTGACGCATTGCACGTGATACACAATATGTAAAAAAAAAAAAATTGACCGAACGTGCAATCGGCTGGAAGTGTTTGTCATTCTATGTCTGTTCGGTTTGGCCATATTGTGCAAGTGTCTGTAACGTGCGAATTGCATCAGTATTGGAAAATAAAACCAGCAATACAAAAACCGATATTCAGACCTGTGTACTGAAGGTCGGGCTGATAACACTTCCCTGTGGATATTTTGCATCAGATTGTGTCCAACATAGGGACAAAATCAGCAGACAACGAGTAAAGTAAGTTGAAATGGAGTTTGTTCAATATTCTGACTTGTAATGGGACTGTTTGGGCATGCTGAGCCTACATGTTAGAGACGATTGTTTAAGTATTTCACTCTTGAAATCAACATTAGACCACTGTTGAGATCTGAAAACATTGGACAAAATTTGGAGTGAACTCACTCTTTAAGGGTCTTGGCTGGAGGGACCTTGATAGTATTTCCTTAAGCAGAAATAACAAATGTGGGCAAGCTAATTTTCATGACTATTCTGAAGCAAAGACAAACTGTGTGTGGATGAGAGCGGTGCTGCGTTTGACAGTTTCCCTGGACAACATGATGCTTTGCCTTGTGAGGCGATACGTAGATCACCGTAAGACTTGGAAGTCAGTGATTTTTCACTCAACAACGACAGGAACAAAAACAACTACAAACCCAACTAGTCAAAGACATTTTCCCAGCAGAAACAAGGTTTGTTATAAATATGACAAAAGGTGACTGACAGGTAAAGAGAAAAAACATGCATTCCAATTCAAATCTCTTTTCATTTGATTACTGTGCTTCCAAATGATCTTACTGTTGGCGTGGATGGCCGAGGAGTATTCCTTGAGAAGCAAGCCTTTGATTAAATTAAAGGCTTACCCGGCTCACCTCTTAAAAAACAACAACATCACATTTCTAATATTTCCACACGGTCACCCAGTACAGCACACTTCACTTTGAAAAAAATCCATAGTGTACCTTTTCTACAATACAACCTAGCACACACAACAAAAAACTTCAATTTTCATCATTAAAATGAGTCTTCTTTTGGAAGCATATTTCAATATAGAACTTATTTGTTTGAACACAAAAAGATTAAGTGAATACACATCAATGCGCACAGAAGTCCTTCAACTGGGTAAGGATAAAGTCTGTGTTGGCAACCAGTGGACAGGGAAAAAAATAACATTCAGCTGATTCTAAGTAGAGATCATTTAATATAAATGCTGAGCGAGTAGAATAAGAGGTGGCACATTAATAGTGCTTAGTATATTAATGTATGTATACATACTCATATGTAGAAGTGAGTTGTTAACCTAAACAATAAAATGTATTAAAGAGCAGCCTGATGCTTGAAGTGTGGTTGGAGAAAAACAAAAACCCTTTCCCCAACCTTCATTTCTATTGCCCCCCCCCCACACCTTAAACCCAGACAAAATGCTGAACCTCCCCCCAAACTATGAACCCTGATCGTCACCTCTATCCTTAACCATTTGAGTGTTCGATGGCCAATCATGAGGATTCTTTACAAAAGGCAGAGCGCTCCTTAACAGGCACCAACAATTTCCATGACAGGGAAAGCAAAAATAACGTAATGATAATGATGATAATAATACTATAAAACTATATTGTGAAGAATATCATGAAAGTTTGCACTAAAAGTTTTCAAGGTTGAAGGTTAGGAAGACTTTGGGCAGAGGCTTTTTGAGGGGCAAGGCTATCTGGCTGCTTGCTTTAAACGTCGCCAGGTTGTAGCCCAAGATTCTGGTCTTGAATCCACTAATACACTGAATAATACGTGTCTCGATCCTGACTTGTTCTAAAATGAAGTAATAGTATGTGGTTAAAAACAAATGGAATAGAAGGATTTTTTTTAAGTAAGCTCGTAAGATGACAAAATTATATTTTTTAAAGACAATTTGCTTTTCTTTCATTGATGATTGAGACGCACCAACTATTGAAATTATTGTTTGGCAGACTACAGCCACTTTCTACATGTATTAAGAGAAAGATGAGAATTATTTTTTATATTAATCCATTTCTCACTTCCCCTCCAATAACGGACCAGCGTTCAGGTAGGTTACAGCCCCTTAACTGCGATTTATGTGAGCGAGAGAAAAAAAACAAGGGAAAGTAACTTCATAGAAGTTAAAGAGAACCAATGACAAGATAATCCCAATGGGGAGGTCTTCTGATTACCAGATGAGGAGTTCTGAGGAAGATAAGAACTATCACCCCATATCATTCCATTCACACATCATTCAATCAATTAATCTTGCACCGAGGAAAATGTTCCTACAATGTGAAAATGCATGTTTTCTAGAACTGGGTTAACACTTATTACACTCCCTTGAGAGTGCATTTTACACACGGCAGGTATGATTCAATTCCAGCCCATCAGTACAACAGACATTTCCACAGCCAGCAGCAAGTCACACCACATCCCACGAGAAGCACAAAGTAGGTTCCCTTATAGAAAACATGAGGAAAGCTCATTATCAAAAAGATTCATTTTGCAATCTTTAAAACAGAATGCTTTGGTTAATAATATACTGCTTTTCAAGTATGAAACAGATATGATGTATTCATAAAATGCACTAATAAAATCAGACTTCTCATGAGGTCTCATGTGGCTTGAAGCGGCCTAGTCTCGTTTGGTTCTGAAGGTTGGCTTAACATTTTCACTCTCCCTTTCCCTGGCCTCCCTCATCTGGTCGACCATGTTTTACGATTTTGGGGGTGGTGTATTCCTGAACCCTAGCGGTTACAACACTTATATTACTGAACGTGAACGGAAGAGTTACTACACTGACTAAATGTTGGTTATAATTGCCTTCGTAAGCTGTCAAAGGTATCGGAAACTATCAACAACTGTCATATCAGGCTATAATGGATTATAATAGATACTTCTGTGATGCGTACGACCGCTGACATAACTGTCGTAAACACCAAGACTTATGATACCGGTATGCAGTACATATGAGCGTAAGTTGATTTAGTATTTGGGGTCTTAAAGTCCCTGCAAGCTGCTTACCCTTAATGTGCCTCGTAATGGGAACAAAGATACAGAGGGGGAGAATTGATAAATACTCCACCGATTGATCTACAATGGGTTTGATATGTGATGTCTATGTAGGGGGATAGCCCTCTGAACAATTATCATCATCATCATCATCATCATCATCTGCTTTTCCGTTACTTTGAGAGGCTTGTTTTATAGTCCCAGTTAGAGAAAAAAATAAAAATAAACGTTGCCCTGGTTTCCAGGCAATGAAAGTAAAAAATAAAAAAAAAGCTCATTCACAGAACAAAAAAAGAAAGAAAACTCCTATCACAGCAGATACTGCTCATCTTCTGTCTGTATGTTTTACACCACAGTGTCTGAGTAGGTGTGTGTGTGTGTGGTCTAGGAGCAGGAATGGACCATACCATTCTTCTGCAGCTCTGAGACCCCAGGCCCCGGCTCAGAACACAGGCTGAGCGAAGACGCTTTATTGGTCAGTGACAACATGGCTCCGCCCACACCACCGTCCTGACCTAGACCGCTGGAGCCATTAGATACCTCACTACACACACCGAGAGAGAGCGAGAGCGAGGATAGAGAGGGCGAAAGCGAGAAAAGAGGGCGAGGAGAGAGAAGAGAGAGCGGAGAGAAGAGAGAGAAGAGAGAAAAGAGAGAGAGAGAAAAGAGAAGAGAGAAAAGAAGAGAGAGAAGAGAGAGAAAAGAGAGAGAGAAAAGAGAGAGAGAAAAGAGAGAGAAAAGAGAGAGAAAAGAGAGAGAAAAGAGAGAGAAAAGAGAGAGAAAAGAGAGAGAAAAGAGAGAGAAAAGAGAGAGAAAAGAGAGAGAAAAGAGAGAGAAAAAGAGAGAGAAAAGAGAGAGAAAAGAGAGAGAAAAAGAGAGAGAAAGAGAGAGAAAGAGAGAGAAAAGAGAGCGAGAGAGAGAGAAAAGAGAGAGAAGAGAGAGAGAAGAGAAGAGAGTGAAGAGAGAGAAAAGAGAGCGGAGAGAAGAGAGTGAAGAGAGAGAAGAGAGAAGAGAGAGAAGAGAGAGAGAGAGAGAGAGAGAGAGAGAGAAGAGAGAGAGAGAAGAAGAGAGAAAGAGAAGAGAGAGAAAGAGAGAAAAGAGAAAGAGAGAAGAAAAGAGAGAGAGAAGAGAGAGAGAGAGAAAGAGAGCGGAAAGAGAGAGAAAGAGAGAGAGAGAAAGAGAAGAGAGAGGAGAGAGAAAAGAGAGCGAGAAAGAGAGAGAAAAGAGAGAGAGAGAGAAGAGAGCGAGGAGAGAGAAAAGAGAGCGAGGAGAGAGAAAAGAGAGCGGAGAGAAGAGAGAGTGAAGAGAGAGAAGAGAGAGCGGAGAGAAGAGAGAGAGGAGAGAAGAGAGAGAAAAGAGAGAGAAAAGAGAGAGAAAAGAGAGAGAGAAAAGAGAGAAAAAGAGAGCGAGAAGAGAGAGAGAAAAGAGAGAGAAAAGAGAGAGAAAAGAGAGAAAATGAGAGCGGAGAGAAGAGAGAGAGAAAAGAGAAGAGAGAGAAGAGAGAGAGCGGAGAGAGAGAAAAGAGAGAGAGAGAAAAAGAGAGAGAGAAGAGAGAAAAGAGAGAAAAGAGAGAGAAAAGAGAGAGAAAAGAGAGAGAAAAGAGAGAGAAGAGAGAAAAGAGAGAGAAAAGAGAGAGAAAAGAGAGAGAAAGGAGAGAGAAAAGAGAGCGAGGAGAGAGAAAAGAGAGCGAGGAGAGAGAAAAGAGAGCGAGGAGAGAGTGCAACAGAGAGAGGGTTACGATCATAAGATCATAGCATGTACAATGACGTGCTGTCCTGCTGAGGTGTGTGCATGTGTCCACTCACCCGAGGGCCAGAGCAATCTCCTCCAGCTGGGTCTTGTGGTCCTGCTGGCCATTCTGTGCAGCCTTCATCTTGTACTGGACTTCATGAGCCACCTGACTGTCCTGTAGAGACCATATCAATACACTGTCAGCTCACAGTGGCACGCCTGTCTGTGCCTGCCTGTTTGTACGTGCCCTCCCGCCCGTACACCTGTTTGTACGTGCCCTCCCGCCCGTACGCCTGTTTGTACGTGCCCTCCCGCCCGTACGCCTGTTTGTACGTGCCCTCCCGCCCGTACGCCTGTTTGTACGTGCCCTCCCGCCCGTACGCCTGTTTGTACGTGCCCTCCCGCCCGTACGCCTGTTTGTACGTGCCCTCCCGCCCGTACGCCTGTTTGTACGTGCCCTCCCGCCCGTACGCCTGTTTGTACGTGCCCTCCCGCCCGTACGTTTGTACGTGCCCTCCCGCCCGTTGTTTGTACGTGCCCTCCCGCCCGTACGCCTGTTTGTACGTGCCCTCCCGCCCGTACGCCTGTTTGTACGTGCCCTCCCGCCCGTACGCCTGTTTGTACGTGCCCTCCCGCCCGTACGCCTGTTTGTACGTGCCCTCCCGCCCGTACGCCTGTTTGTACGTGCCCTCCCGCCCGTACGCCTGTTTGTACGTGCCCTCCCGCCCGTACGCCTGTTTGTACGTGCCCTCCCGCCCGTACGCCTGTTTGTACGTGCCCTCCCGCCCGTACGCCTGTTTGTACGTGCCCTCCCGCCCATACGCCTGTTTGTACGTGCCCGCCCGCCAGTACTACACACCTGATTCAAATCAAAGCCAGATGAGTCGAGTCAGGTGAGTAGTGCTGGGGCAAGAACCAAAATGTGCACCCTTTGGGCTCCCCAGGACCAGGATTGAGAACCACTGCTATAGGACGCTGTGAGCAGAGCAGAAGAATTCCCTTTGTAACAGGCAGACAAACTACAGTTCTCCCCTCCATCTCTCCCGCACCATGTCCATCCGGCAGGTCCTCTTGCCAATCTCCCTCTCAACCTGGTGCAGCTCCATGCTGAGCTGCTCGCTAGACACCAAGGCAGCATTGCTGGAAACCCCCACTGGACCGGGCCACTTCCCCTGCTGGCCCTGGTTCTGACATGGTTGGGAGGGCTGGGCCGCCAGGGCACTGACCTCCCTCTGAGGATGGGGAAGAGGGAGTTCAGGGTTAATCAGGTCAGTCTTTTCCCAACGAATAACCCCTTCTCTACCATTAGTCACACGCTTGGTTGCCCCCACACCAAAAAAGTTTTTGCCTAAATTGTTTTCAATTCAAAAAGTTGTGTTTGTCCCATATCTGTGTGTGTGTGTGAGAAAACCCACCTCCATGCCGTGGGTCTGGGTCTGTTGGGTGATCTGCTGGTTGACCTGTTGGAGCTCAATCTTCAGATGCTCTCTGTCCTGAGCTGGCATAGACAGCCTGGGAGAGAGGAGAAGAGACCCAGAGAAGAGACTCAGTTACTGATACCTAACGCATTAATAGATGGATGGATGCAGTGATGAGTGTTTGGTCGTACTTTTCACTGAAGTGTCCCTGAGAGGAGGAGCCAGTCTGGTGGGAGGGGTAGGAGGCGCTGCCCCAGCCTCCGTGGTGCCCATAGGAGAACTCCGCTGTGGGCGGACAACGACAAGTTAAATCGTATGTTTTAAACACGGTTTCGACTTGGTCATATTCATTTGTCCAATATGCTCATTTACTAAAGTCTTCCGTTGCGACCTCTAATGAGCTCAACCCAGATGACAGATTGATCAAAGTAAAGTTGTAAGTAAGTTGATTGGTCTCCCTACCGGCCATGTGCTTGGGTCCCTGGGCGGATGCCATGGCCTGCACGGGGCCTGTCGTCTGGTAGTCTGTCTTGGAGGTGCGTGAGATGGCCCCGAAGCGCGACACGGTGGGCTGGGGGCCGAAGGGGATGATGGGGTCGTCGTCTTTGACCTCCGCCCCCTGCCTGGCCTGGGCCTCCATGGAGGGCTCCCCCCGAAGACCTTTACCATCCACATTCTCGAGGGGCAGAATTTAGAAGTGTCATTTAGCAGGCCTCTAATTTAGTCAGTAAGAGTAGCAGGCCCTCAATTTAACAATCACTTAACAGTCATTCTACAGATAGATGGGGGAGAAAAATAAAAGGTTTGGATGTGTGGGTGAGATTGTGGGGGGGGGACATTTAGCAGACATTCATCCAGAGTGAAATACAATAATGACAAAATGGACAGAACAACTAGCCATTTAACAGATGCTCTCACGCAGAGTGAATCAGAAAAACAAATAGGGGGTGGGAAGAAGGTGAAGGAGGAAAAGAGAGATGACAGGAAGAGAGAAAGAATGAGAAGAAAAAGGGATGGTAGAAGGGCCGAATGAAAGCTAAAATCCTCCTAATCAAGCACATTTTCAACATTGTTCCTGTGATAACTGAGCCAGTAATACGTTTCAGAAACTCACTAAGACGCACCGCCACTATTCCAGCTGTCACTCACCATCATCTCCATGGCGCCGGGCGTCATGATGTCTTTGGGCTTGGCGTCCTTGGTGACAATATAGGAGCCGATAGTGTCACAGGACCAGGGAGAATACTGGCCAGCGTAGTCCGGCTCCCTGCACTTCCCAAAGGCTTTGGAGCTTTCCTCCCCATACTATGGAGGCAGACACAGGTGTGTTAGTAAGTTACTCACGCTCACAACGCTGTAGAGCAACGCTCACAACGCTGTAGAGCAACGCTCACAACGCTGTAGAGCAACGCTCACAACGCTGTAGAGCAACGCTCACAACGCTGTAGAGCAACGCTCACAACACTGTAGAGCAACGCTCACAACACTGTACAGCAATGCTCACAACACTGTACAGCAACGCTAACTTGGAAACATAACTTGAACGTGCTAAAAGGCATTTTAGAAAAGTGTCATACAGGGCAGAATAATCTAAAATAGTATATAATTTGTGAAACAGGGTCGTCGCTAGATAAATTAGCGTCATAGCTAAAACAGCATCAAAAGCACTGTTTTGTAAATGTTATAAAGTCATAGTTTCACTTCCCAATTAGATAATGTCATGACATTAATTCTCCCAGTTGAGAGTTTGGAAGGCTTACACTTGTCAACAGTAACAGTTTGTTTTTGGTCTGTACCACACAGAGCTCTGACTCCTTAATGTAGGGGTTCTCAAACTTTTTGGGCTGGGGACCCATTTTGTGATAGCAAATTTATCAGGGATCTCTCATAATCAGAACACAACTCGAGTGCAATAAAAATAGTCTACAAAGAGTTGTACTATGACGTTTGCAGTTCATGGATGGACAAACCAAGTCTATTGACAGAGCCTGGGATAGAACATTTAAAAAGGCATCAGAGAAAATGTTGCAGTTCAAGATAATTTCCAAAAATTCTATAAATGTTTTCATTAAGATATGTTTTGTTGTTGCAGCTTTAAAGCTTAAATTTCAGTGTATTTATGTAAAATTGTTTTTGGTAAAATAGGTTAGAGTGGAAAAAGTGATAATTGTTGGAGTACTGTGGATACCAATATCCCTGGTAGCCTCCCAGGTCCATGTTGCCCAGGGTTAGGAACATAGATTGTTGATTTATAATATTACATTGTATTACACACTTTAATCACATTCCACGGATTTCTTGGCCAAATGTCACTTAATATGTTGTTAGTGATATAGTATATTTTTCAGATCTTGCCGCGTTACGTTATGTAACCCCGGTTCTCTGAAGGAAATGAAGACACCCCACTGTGCGACGCCCTCTTTTGGGTCATTGGTTGAAGCCTTAATCAAATCATTCCCAACAGGCCAATCAGAGGTTCGTGGGTGTACACCCTGCGTGTCTATATAACACTCTGCACTGCTCTGGTTTCCTCATTCTAAACCACTTCACACGTCTATTTGGTTACTGTCTGGTTACTAGCCCGTTAAGCAGCTTTCTCAACTTCACCGTTCCTCTCGGTGTGGGTTACCAGCCCACGATGGAGCATTGAGTGTCTTATTTAGTATTTTCAGGAATTCTGCTAACATCAAGTTACCTCCGTTTGTTAGCAGCGCCTTTTGTCGTCAGCTTGCTACAGTACACCTGTTGCCTGGCCTACACACAATAGCAGGTTCCCACAAATCTTTGCTACTTCTACCCAGGGTCTCTAGCTTTTTGTCAGTGCCCACCGTGTTTTAGCTAGCAACCTCTGGGCTAAACTGCCATTTGGTTTGTTTGGCTAGCACGAACGGTGCTGTTTCTTCAGTGTGTTACCCAGCATTGAAGCACCACCCCTTTCACATTCCCCCATAGAAGATAACCCAGCCGTGAGTTCTACCTCGAGTTAGTTGGTTTAAACACCGTCCCATAGTGAGATGTCGAACAGATTCGACTGAAAGAGAACCCACTTTGAGAACCCCTGTTTTAACGTGTTGACCCTGAGTGACCTAAGTTGTGTGTGTTGGTCTTACCTCTGGGGGGTAGTCACTAGGAAAGGCATGGGGAAGGGTGGGGGAGGCAGCAAAGGGTGGAGGGGAGATGACCTTCCGCTCTTCTAGTTGGGCCATCAGCTCCTTGCGGCGATGGTGCAGGTAGTCCAGGCTGGGCTGGGAGGAGCGTCTGTACTGCTCCTAAATAACACACCACAGGACAGTTTATCAGATGTGTTGAGGGGTATATGGGGTGTAGTGGGTGTTGAGGGGTGTAATACTCAGTATTTCCATAATGACACTAAACTACCTGCATCTTAATGATTAGTACCACGCATATAAAAATGCATACCATCATTAAAACGATTAAATATATCTGACTTCTGGTCAACTAAAGAGACAAGTGTAAATCTCAAGGAAGCTGCAGCTCACAAGACAACAACTACATAGTAGTCAGTCAGTGTATATGTTCACCAACGGTCACCAGCCTCCACCCTGGAGGGTTACAGGGTGCGCTAGCTGTTTCCCAGTGCTAACACACCCTGATTCAACTGCTCATCAAGACTTTATACAGGTTGAATAGGGTTATACTGTCGGCCTGAACCAAATGTCTATATACCTGGGTTGCTGACCACGGACGTACAGAGAAATATGACAGATTGTGGAGAAACCAAACTCACCCTGACGTTGGACCTTATGGATTGAGGCTGGGCCCCAGTTGGGTAGTACCCCTCTGGGGGGGTACCTCTCCCTGGCCACCTGCTCCTGTTGGTAGTGGTGGTTAGGGGGCATGTCCAGGGGAGCAGGGCTCATCCGGACCATGTCGTCCCTCTGCGTCGGGTATGGCTGGGGGCCAGGGTAAGGGCCGTGGCGGCCCCGGGTGTCATAGTGGGGAAGGTAGGAGTAGGGGGTGCCGGAGTGGGGAGCTGGGTAAGGGCGCTCGGGAGGGCCATAGCCAGAATAGGGGTCCTGGTAGGGGGGTCCAGCGGCCTCGCTGGGGGTAGGGAGGTTTCGGATGTAGCGCTGGGTGGAGTACTGGGGGGGGCTGCTGGTAGGGGTATCCTGGAGGACAGAGGGGGACACATTGACATGTTGATTTTCTTTACACGTTTTAGGTTCATATTGGTAATTCAGCAAAATCATAGGTTTAAAACACATTTTCTATTGACAGAGCTGAAATCAGTTGCTGGGAAATAAAACATAAAATGTTTGCCATCAAATAAAATAAATGAAGTGCATTACAGAAAACAAACAAACATTTGAACAACATAAAACTTTTCATCAACATTCAGCCTCACCTTGGGGGTACTGCGAAGGCTCGTACTGGGAGGCGGAGGGCAGTGGGCGTGAGTCGGAGTAGTACATGTCAGGCAGCTGCTGGGGGTACATCTGAGGCCCCCGGGGCATCACACCTACGGGCATCTGTTTGGGCATGAGGTCGCCTGACCCCCTGGGGTGGCCCATGGCAAGGGGAGGCTGAAGGAACCCTTGTTTGGGCCCTGAATCCAGACTGAGGGAAGAAAAACAGAGCTCTGAATAATGCTACAATAAGTTTTTGTATCAATGTAAAAAGAAAAGTGCCAGAATTTATAGCTAAAACAAACCCACTTACGAGTCAGGGGGCGATCCCGGGGAGCTGCTGCACCCGCCGTCCATCTTGGGCTTGCACAACAGGTCGTAGGTCACGGCGTCCGTGCCGCGGGTGATGAGCTGGGGCATGGGGTGTCCAGCTGAGCCGTTGGTAAGGGGCGAGGTTTTCCGGGTCACCCCCATGTCCAGAGGGAGACAGTCATCCGACAGCAGGCTGGATGAGCCAGGGAGGCGAGCCGCCAAACGCTTGTTCATCTTACGGTACCTACGAACATAAAACACAGTTATCCTTGTGACCTGGGTGGCCTGCTATGAACATAAAACACAGTTATCCTTGTGACCTGGGTGGCCTGCTATAAACATAAAACACAGTTATCCTTGTGACCTGGGTGGCCTGCTATAAACATAAAACACAGTTATCCTTGTGACCTGGGTGGCCTGCTATAAACATAAAACACAGTTATCCTTGTGACCTGGGTGGCCTGCTATAAACATAAAACACAGTTATCCTTGTGACCTGGGTGGCCTGCTATAAACATAAAACACAGTTATCCTTGTGACCTGGGTGGCCTGTTATCTATAAAACATAAAACACAGTTATCCTTGTGACCTGGGTGGCCTGCTATAAACATAAAACACAGTTATCCTTGTGACCTGGGTGGCCTGCTATAAACATAAAACACAGTTATCCTTGTGACCTGGGTGGCCTGCTATACACATAAAACACAGTTATCCTTGTGACCTGGGTGGCCTGCTATAAACATAAAACACAGTTACCCTTGTGACCTGGGTGGCCTGCTATAAACATAAAACACAGTTATCCTTGTGACCTGGGTGGCCTGCTATAAACATAAAACACAGTTATCCTTGTGACCTGGGTGGCCTGCTATAAACATAAAATACAGTTACCCTTGTGACCTGGGTGGCCTGCTATAAACATAAAATACAGTAGTTATATAGTGGCTATAAAAACAGAAAAGTCATCCTACTGTAGATTAAAAATAGTTGAATCTACACCAACGGAATAGGTTTTAAAACAGTGGCCTACTAAGTAATAACTCCAGAGACAAACTAAGAATGAGGTTATCTGAGCAAAATACAATTTGGGTACATTGATGCAAATGGGAGAGAGTAGAGTTTGTGCCATTTTATTTTTTTTATTTAACCTTCACTTAACTAAGCAAGTCAGTTAAGAACAAATTCTTAATTTCAATGATGGCCTACCAAAAGGCAAAAGGTCCCCTGCGGGAACGGGGGCCTGGGATTATTTTTTAATTATTTTTTTAAATACAATATAAATAGGACAAAACACACACGACAACAAGAGAGACAACACTACATAAAGAGAGACCTAAGATGGCAACAACACAACATGGAACCAGCACAAAACATGGTACAAACATTATTGGGCACAGACAACAGCACAAAGGGCAAGAAGGTAGAGACAACAATACATCACACAAAGCAGCCACAAGTGTCAGTAAGAGTGTTCATGACTGAGACTTTATTTCAATTCAAAGAGTACTGGTTGTGATATGTGGATATTTATATTATAAAATAATTTATACTGAACAAAAATATAATTGCAACATTGAACAACTTCAAATATTTTAGAGTTACATTTCATAGAAGGAAATCAGTCATTTAAATAAATTACTTAGGCCCTAATCTATGGATTTCCCATGACTGGGAGGGCATAGGCCCACCTACTGGGGAGCTAGGCCCAGCCAATCAGAATTAGGTTTCCCCCACAAAAGGGCTTTATTACAGACAGAAATATTCCTCAGCACCCCCCCCCCAGACGACCCCGCAGGTGAAGAAGCAGGAGGTGGAGGTCCTGGGTTGGTATGGTTACACCGTGGTCTGGTTGGATGTCTTGACAAATTCTCTAAAACAACGTTGGAGGTGGCTTATGGTAGAGAAATTAACATTCAATTATCTAGCAACAGCTCTGTAGAATATTCCTCCAGTCAGCATGCCAATTGCAGGCTCCCTCAACTTGAGACATCTGTGGCATTATGTTGTGTGACAGAACTGCACATTTTAGAGTGGCTTTTTATTGTCCCCAGCACAAGTTGCACCTGTGTAATGACCATGCCATTTAATCAGCTTCTTGATATTCCACACCTGTCAGGTGGATGGATTATCTTTGCAAAGGAGAAATGCCAGGATGTAAACACATTTTTGCAAAAATTTTCACCGGGGCCTCCCACTTCTCTTTCTATTCTGGTTAGACCCAGTTTGCACAGTTCTGTGAAGGGAGTAGTACACAGCGTTGTACGAGATCTTCAGTTTCTTGGCAATTTCTCGCATGGAATAGCCTTCATTTCTCAGAACAAGAATAGACTGAGGAGTTTCAGAAGAAAGTTCTTTGTTTCTGGCCATTTTGAGCTTGTAATCGAACCAACAAATGCTGATGCTCCAGATACTCAACTAGTCTAAAGAAGGCCAGTTGGATTGCTTCTTTAATGAGCACAACAGTTTTCAGCTGTACTAACATAATTGCAAAAGGGTTTTCTAATGAGCAATTAGCCTTTTAAAATTATAAACTTTGATTAGCTAACACAACGTGCTATTGGAACACAGGAGTGATGGTTGCTGATAATGGGCCTCTGTACACCTATGCAGATATTCCATAAGAATCAGCCATTTCCATCAACAATAGTCATTTGCAACATGAACAATGTCTACACTGTATTTCTGATACATTTTATGTTATTTTAATGGACAAACAATGTGCTTTTCTTTCAAAAGACAAGGACATTTCTAAGTGACCCCAAACTTTTGAACGGTAGTGTATATATATATAATATATATTTCTGAAGATGGAGGGGGGACTTACTTCTCCAGCTCCTCCTGAGAGTGGGCGAAGGTACAGCTGGCTCCTCTGGGACAGCCCCCCTTCTGCTTCATGTCCCGACACATGTATGTCTTGTATTTACTGTGCTGGGGAGGCTAGAGAGACAGAAAAACATATCCAATAGAATAGTGTCATTTTTTAAGTTCAACATTCCAAATATCTGGAACAGTATTCATAAAACGTCTCAAAGTAGGGGTGCTGATCCAGGATCAGTTTAGCATTTTATTTAGATCATAATTAATAAGGTTACATGGACAATAGGACGCAGTATGAATACAGGCCTGGATCAGTGACAATGAGCCAGAGTGAGAGACAGACCTGTTGTGGGTCGGCTCCCTTCTTGCTGTGGTTCTGGATGAAGTCCACCAGGCCGTGGACCACCGTCTTCACCGCCACCAGACCCTTCTCCAGCTGCTCCCACGTGGGAGGGGGGGCGTCTAGAGAGCCAGAGGGTAGGGGAGATACGAGTAAATACTTGACATGAAGGAGTATAAGACACATTCTAATAGTGATGCTGATAACTTGGACATCTGGGACTGTTGTCAGCGATAACAATAACTTCACAATCTAAATGATTGAAAAGGTATTGCACGCAAAGTACCAAACCAAACAAATAGTCCCTCTCTTTCATACATAGGCTATTGCTTAAAGGGCTCTTAAAGGCCCAGTCCAGTCAAAAACTGGATTTTCATTTATTTACAGTAATGTTATATACAGTACTTGTCAAAAGTTGACACACCTACTAATTTCAAGGTTTTTCTTAATATTTTACTATTTTCTACATTGTAGCATAATAGTGAAGACATCAAAACTATGAAATAACACATAGAATCATGTAGTAACCAAAAAGGGATTAAACAAATCAAAATATATTAGTCATCATTTGCCTTGATGACAGCTTTACACACTCTTGGCATTCTCTCAACCAGCTTCATGAGGTAGTCAACTTCTTTCCTTTTCAATACGTTTTAGCCAATCAGTTGTGTTGTGACAAGGTAGGGGTGGTATACAGAATATTGCCCTATTTGGTAAAAGACCAAGTCCATATTATGGAAAGAACAGCATAAATAAGCAAAGAGAAATGACAGTCCATCATTACTTTAAGACATGAAGGTCAGTCAATGCGGAAAATGTTAAGAACTTTGAAAGTGCCGTCTCAAAAGCCATCAAGCGCTATGATGAAACTGGCTCTCATGAGGACCGCCACAGGAAAGGAAGACCCAGAGTTACCCCTGTTGCAGAGGATAAGTTCAGTAGAGTTATCAGCCTCAGAAATTAGAGCCCAAATAAATTCTTTACATAGTTCAAGTAAAAGACAAATCTTAACATCAACTGTTCAGGGGTCGAGCTGCTGCAAAGAAACCACTACTAAAGGACACCAATAAGAAGAGACTTGCTTGGGCCAAGAAACATGAGCAATGGACATTAGACCGGTGGAAATCAGGAGGAGGTGCTTTGCTGGTG
This sequence comes from Oncorhynchus gorbuscha, assembly GCF_021184085.1. Lineage (NCBI taxonomy): Eukaryota > Metazoa > Chordata > Actinopteri > Salmoniformes > Salmonidae > Oncorhynchus > Oncorhynchus gorbuscha. The sequence continues at coordinate 64,044,969 of NC_060180.1, forward strand.
ACACGGTCTGTGATTTATTTAGAATTCAAGGCACACTTAACCAGCATAGCTACCACAGCAATCTGCAGCGATACACCATCCCATCTGGTTTGGGCTTAGTGGGACTATCATTTAAACAGAACAATGACCCAACAGCTCCAGGCTTCATAAGGGCTATTTGACCAAGAAGGAGAGTGATGGAGTGCTGTATCAGATGACCTGGCCTCCACAATCACTCAACCTCAACCCAATTGAGATGGTTGGGATGAGTTGGACCGAGTGACGGACAGAGTGACGGAAAAGCAGCCAACAAGTGCTCAGCATATGTGGAAATTCCTTCAATACTTTTGGAAACAAATTCCAGGTGAAGCTGGTTGAGAGAATGCCAAGCGTGTGCAAAGTTGTCTTCAAGGCAAAGGGTGGCTACTTTGAAGAATCTCAAATACAAAATATATTTAGATTTGTTTAATACTTTTTTTGGTTACTACATGATTCCATATGTGTTATTTCATAGTTTTGATGTCTTCACTGTTAATATACAATGTAGAAAATAGTAAAAATAAAGCAAAACCCTTGAATGAGTAGGTGTGTCAAAACTTGACAGGTACTGTGTGTGTGTGTGTGTGTGTGTTTTCACAATAATAACACTGTGAAAAATGATAATGAACTTTTAGTGTAAGAGTGGTTTGGTGGCATGGTGTCTAGGCCTGCCGAGTGACATCACCAGGCAGTAAATTATTTAATAGACCAATACACTTCTGTGAGCAGGCCTTTCTAATCGACCTGGCCCGGGTATCCTGGAAGGACATTGACCTCATCCCGTCAGTTGAGGATGCCTGGTCATTCTTTAAGAGTAACTTCCTCACCATTTTAGATAAGCATGTTCCGTTAAAAAAATGCAGAACTAAGAACAGATACAGCCCTTGGTTCACTCCAGACCTGACTGCCCTCGACCAGCACAAAAACATCATGTGGCGGACTGCAATAGCATCGAACAGTCCCCGCGATATGCAACTGTTCAGGGAAGTCAGGAACCAATACACGCAGTCAGTCAGGAAAGCTAAGGCCAGCTTCTTCAGGCAGAAGTTTGCATCCTGTAGCTCCAACTCAAAAAAGTTCTGGGACACTGAAGTCCATGGAGAACAAGAGCACCTCCTCCCAGCTGCCCACTGCACTGAGGCTAGGGAACACGGTCACCACCGACAAATCCATGATTATCGAAAACTTCAACAAGCATTTCTCAATGGCTGGCCATGCCTTCCGCCTGGCTACTCCTAATTCGGCCAACAGCTCCGGCCCCCCCGCAGCTCCTCGCCCAAGCCTCTCCAGGTTCTCCTTTACCCAAATCCAGATAACAGATGTTCTGAAAGAGCTGCAAAACCTGGACCCGTATAAATCAGCTGGGCTTGACAATCTGGACCCTCTATTTCTGAAACTATCCCCCGCCATTGTCGCAACCCCTATTTACCAGCCTGTTCAACCTCTCTTTCATATCGTCTGAGATCCCCAAGGACTGGAAAGCTGCCGCAGTCATCCCCCTCTTCAAAAGGGGGAGACACCCTGGACCCAAACTGTTACAGACCTATATCCATCCTGCCCTGCCTATCTAAGGTCTTCGAAAGCCAAGTCAACAAACAGGTCACTGACCATCTCGAATCCCACCGTACCTTCTCCGCTATGCAATCTGGTTTCCGAGCCGGTCACGGGTGCACCTCAGCCACACTCAAGGTACTAAACGACATCATAACCGCCATCGATAAAAGACAGTACTGTGCAGCCGTCTTCATCGACCTTGCCAAGGCTTTCGACTCTGTCAATCACCATATTCTTATCGGCAGACTCAGTAGCCTCGGTTTTTCGGATGACTGCCTTGCCTGTTTCACCAATTACTTTGCAGACAGAGTTCAGTGTGTCAAATCGGAGGGCATGTTGTCCGGTCCTCTGGCAGTCTCTATGGGGGTGCCACAGGGTTCAATTCTCGGGCCGACTCTTTTCTCTGTATATATCAATGATGTTGCTCTTGCTGCGGGTGATTCCCTGATCCACCTCTACGCAGACGACACCATTGTATACACTTTCGGCCCGTCATTGGACACTGTGCCATCTAACCTCCAATCGAGCTTCAATGCCATACAACACTCCTTCCGTGGCCTCAAACTGCTCTTAAACGCTAGTAAAACCAAATGCATGCTTTTCAACCGATCGCTGCCTGCACCCGCATGCCCGACTAGCATCACCACCCTGGATGGTTCCGACCTTGAATATGTGGACACCTATAAGTACCTAGGTGTCTGGCTAGACTGCAAACTCTCCTTCCAGACCCATATCAAACATCTCCAATCGAAAATCAAATCAAGAATCGGCTTTCTATTCCGCAACAAAGCCTCCTTCACTCACGCTGCCAAGCTTACCCTAGTAAAACTGACTATCCTACCGATCCTCGACGACGTCATCTACAAAATTGCCTCCAACACTCTACTCAGCAAACTGGATGCAGTTTATCACAGTGCCATCCGTTTTGTCACTAAAGCACCTTATACTACCCACCACTGCGACTTGTATGCTCTAGTCGGCTGGCCCTCGCTACATATTCGTCGCCAGACCCACTGGCTTCAGGTCATCTACAAGGCCATGCTAGGCAAAGCTCCTCCTTATCTCAGCTCACTGGTCACGATGGCAACACCCATCCGTAGCACGCGCTCCAGCAGGTGTATCTCACTGACATCCCTAAAGCCAACACCTCATTCGGCCGCCTTTCGTTCCAGTACTCTGCTGCCTGTGACTGGAACGAATTGCAAAAATCGCTGAAGTTGGAGACTTTTATCTCCCTCACCAACTTCAAACATGAGCTAGCTGAGCAGCTAACCGATGGCTGCAGCTGTACATAATCTATTGGTAAATAGCACACCCATTTTCACCTACCTCATCCCAACAGTTTTTATTTATTTACTTTTCTGCTCTTTTGCACACCAATATCTCTATCTGTACATGATCATCTGATCATTTATCACTCCAGTGTTAATCTGCAATATTGTAATTATTCGCCTACCTCCTCATGCCTTTTGCACACATTGTATATAGACTCCCCTTTTTTCTCTGTGTTATTGACTTGTTAATTGTTTACTCCATGTGTAACTCTGTGTTGTCTGTTCACACTGCTATGCTTATCTTGGCCAGGTCGCAGTTGCAAATGAGAACCTGTTCTCAACTAGCCTACCTGGTTAAATAAAGGTGAAATAAAAAAAATATATAAAAAAAAATAAGAAAGAGAGTTCCAAAACCTCTCTGCCAATAACATGTCATTCTCAATTCCCGTCCCCACGTAGACCACTCCCAGACAGTGCTAGCAAAATTCTTGCTAGAAAAATGTATCTTTGCTAAGAATATATATTTTTTTACTATTATAATTTAAAACAACCACAGTAAGGTACTTAATTGTTACCCAGAAATGATTTGATATTGAGATAGGAAATGGCCGCATTAAACCTTTAAACAAAAGTGCTTAAATGAAATGGTCCAATACTGAAAGATTGTAACGACATATAGGTCAAAATCCATGGTTGAGATGAGTCTTAAGGGCCAGTGAGTCATGCCTATTTGAATCAGTCTGTTCTTCTCCTTGACCACATCCACGTGAGCGCAACTATAACAAACACACCCAACCTGTTCTACACTGATTGATTGATTCTTGACCACTTAACTAGTGGAAAGCACTGGGCAGCATTTCATTCCAGAAAGTTACAGAAAGCTCCCTCTCCCCTCTGCCTGTGTTGCCTGCCCTTCACTGATCTGATGGGGCTGAAAAGGGGAAAGCAATAGTTCCTGGTACTGCTTTCATCCATTTTAGCCCTATCAGTTCCATAATGGGGACACAAGAAAAAGAGAGGTTGAGGGAGGTGGCAACACGAGGGAATGGAATTCAACCCCAGTATGTCTGGTCTGAATTCTATTTTCAATTATATTCATTATTGAAGGTAGAATAAGAATGTAGGTGTTGAGTGTGCGTGTCCGTCTCTCTCACCGGGGCTAGGGTCGATGTTGGCCAGTAGTTCCAGATGTGGTCGGAGTTGATTAAGGTTGGCGGGGTCACCCGTCCTCTGCAAGGCGATGGTCAGCTCCTGAACGCTCTGGGCAAACGACGCTGGCGTTTGCAACTGGAGGGACAGGATGTGAAAAGGTTAACTTAAATCCTGAGTGGATTTCTTATGTGGTTTCATGTGTGTCATACAGACAAATTCAAACTGATAAGCAGATGTATACATGAGTTAACGTGCGATTTTTGTGAATGTGTGTCGAAATAAGTGACGGACACACACACACCTTGTTGATACTGAACCACACAGGAGGTTGGTGACACCTTAATTGGGGAGAACGGGCTCGTGGTAATGACCGGAGAGGAATCAGTGGAATGGTATCAAATACGTCAAACACAAGGTTTCCAGGTGTTTGGTGCCATTCCATTTGCCCCGTTCCGGACATTATTATGAGCTGTTCTCCCCTCAGCAGCCTCCTGTGTAATTAACAATACGACCTACATCAGGGATCATCAGCTAGATTCAGGGCGGGCAGATTTATTTCTTGAGCGGATGGTCACGGGGCTGGAACATAATTAAAACTAATTTGTAGACTGCAAATTGACCGCAAGAAGCCCAAACAGATTTAACATTTGACTAAAACATAATCATTTCAAACATTGCTTACATTTTTATACGATTACACATATCTCTCTATTATGTGTGGGAAAACGTAGGAAAATATTTAATTTTTTGGCTCAGAAAACCTGTGGGGCAAAATGACCCGTGGGGGGAACCCTGACGTACATGACAACTCCTAGGACCAGTAACACACCTTGTCGATGATGGACTGCATGTGGGACTTGTGGGACTGGTCCCCATAGAGCAGGGAGGACCACTGGTCGGGAGCGATGCGGAGGCCACCCTCCATGGCGATCTGCACAATCTGGGAGTCGTGTTCGCGCCGCAGTGCCTCATACGTCCTGAACTCCTCTTTCAGCTGCATCAGGGACGAGTCCTCGTCGCGCTTGGTCACCTATGCAGCCATGGAGAGAGGGAGGGGTATATTAAGGTACCGTTTCTCTAAATGGTGCGTCAGGATCAGGTTGTTGGTTGCAGCTGGTCCAGAAAGATTTTGGGAGGTCATGGCACAAAAATGTTTGGGAACCACAAGGCCTTTGCTGGGTCATGTTCCCTGGGGCACAACGAAGCAAATATTTAAAAACGCTGAGCAATGGAAAACAGACATTTGTATTTCTTGTTGGGCAAGTTCAGTTAGTAGCTCCTAGTTTCCGTCTGGTTTCCTGTTTGGTGCCAAGTGAACACGACCCAGACCCAGGTCTGCGTTTCTGTATGTCATGCAGGTAGTCAGACCTACCTTGAAGCAGGAGGCCCTGTAGAGGAGCTGCACCACGTGGCCTATGCTGGTCTTGGAGGCCTGGGGGAAGCGTGGCTCTAACCTCTGGACCACAAACAGCACCAGAACCTTCCTGGACAGGGCCAAGCCATCCTCCAGAGCCAGCAGCACCAGCTTCAGAGCCTCCTCCTGCATGGCTGGGAGGGAGAAGGAAGCAGGTGGATTATTAGACCACAAATACACACATCTATTCAGACAGTTATGCAAGTTAGACAACATATACAAACACTTACACTAGTAAATGTCATTGTTTAAGACAGCATTTCTCGAAACTCACCTTGTGGACCACCAAACATCTCACAATTTTGTTGTAGATCTGAACTAGCAGTGATTCAACTAGTCAAGGGCTTGAGGATTAGATCACTAGTTGAATCAGGTCTGATAGCTATGGAATAGATCAAATGGAACAGTTGGGGTTCTCTGAGGAGAGATTTGAGAAACGCTGGTATAGTCAGGGCGGGTGCGTGCGTATAACTTCCTCTCATCTTACCTGGGCCCAAGAACTGGCATCCCCGGGCCCGGACGGCGGCCCACAAATTGGATGACAATTGCTGGGGGTTCTGGTGTTGTAGGATGAGCTCTGTGACCGTGCGCTCCCCCAGAGACCTGGCTGCCCTCATGGCCCGCACACGGCCCTCCTCCTCCACCAGCTGACAGTGGACCAGGGTCACCAGCTTCCTCTGCATGGGCCGACTCAGCATGCTCTGGGCTGTGCTGCTTAGACCCACCCCTGGGGGGAGACAGTCACACACCATTGAGAGTGGCATTGTCATCATTGTCAAAAGTCAGATTTAATTCATTTTTGTGTGGTGTGTATGTTACCTCTGTTGTTGCTAAGGGGTTTGAGGTATAGGGCCAGCTCCTCTACACACTGCCTAGCCTCCTCATAGTGCTGCGAGTCCTCTGGGCTGGTGATCAGGGCCACCGGCTGAACCTTGGGAACCTGGAGGTAGGACAGAGGCATAATGGTATATCAATATAGGAAATTAAAACACCCATCACCTGTAATAGCATAATGAGCTGGTAAACGTGTCACTGGGTTCATTTACAGTCAAATGATTGAACAAATAATATAATAATAATAGGGTTATAATGAGATTAATTAGGTTACTTAATTAGGTTACATAATAATCAATAGTTAAATGTTGGAGTGTTGAGCGTGCAGTCGCTAAATTCACTAACTGCAGTGTCATGGAATTAAAATGGCCATAGCACTAACATCCACAGGAGTGTCACAGGCCACCCACACAGTATGGTTGCTCAATAAAAGTGTTGCATCATATGTAGAACTTAGAAAAAGGTGGAGAATTCTGGGGTGTGGTGTGATAACCATCAATTATACAAACATTCCAAACAGCACACCCAATATAGCCACTAGTCCACCCACCCATAGATTGCTCTGAATGGGAATAAGCTGGTCTGGGGTAGGCAAGTCCAGGTAGTCCCTCCTGTTTTATTTTGTTGGGTGCATAAGGAACACAACCCAATTTGAATAATTGTAAATCAATGGGCACAGACATTTTGCCTGGCTAACCAGACCCCATGCGCCGGCCAACTGCTACGCAACGCCCGCGAACGTTTTTCTCCAAAATGAGTCTGGATCAGAGTACCTCCCTGACCCTTCACCAAATGTGAACACATCCGGGGCAATCTGATTGGTCCAGGAAGCCGATGGGTTGGGCCAGAGCCAGAACACTTGGGTAAAGCAGTGGTTTGAAAATGTGTCATTGGCTTTGATACTCAGACTGCTTAGAGACAATACAAATCACTGATTGCTTTGTACAATAGCCCTCGTCACAACAAACGACTTCAATGTTGGCAGTTTCAGACTAAATGATGTAGCAAACGACAGAGGAGCAGAAGAAGAATAACTTAGTGTGAGTCATCAGGCTAACACTCACTGAGCAGAGAACATTTGACCTTACCCACCTCACAGCTATAATACCGTATTGACACTAGGGTTGAGTAGTACCCAGATTTTCATACTGTTCCTGTACCATACCGGGGTATACAGGATTACCAGCAGCTTGGGGGGCTATTTCATTCCAAACATTTTTTTTTTTAAAGTTGTTTTACACACAAAAACAATTTAGGGAGCAGGGATCTTGATCCAGGAGGGGATTGCATGTCTCTGATGTAACCAAGAAGCTTGATCTTGCAAGCTGGCGCCCTAGCTAGCAAGTTAGCAAACCAAACACATAGCTGGAGCCCTGAGCTGACAATTTATTTGGCACATTTTAGATAGTTAACTTAGTTATAAGCAGTGGTGTAGCACAGAATTCCCCCCGCAGGCACCAGGTATATGCGATACACCGCCCAAGTGTACTTGGCTGGCTACGTGTTGAAACTGGTCAAGTCTAATCAAATTTCATCATCACAGCTTCTCACTTTTTAAAGAGGGAAAAAGTCAGTAGACTGTCTTACCAGAGCACCTGCCAGCTTCACAAATGAGCGTTACATCAAATTCCACGCCAAATCTTTCTGGGCAATGTCCTCTCACAACAAAGTTATCGATCCCATTACGGTTTGACTACCGTGTCATTATGACGCCAACAAAACCCATCCAATAAAGAATACATAGCATGTTAACAATCTTTAGTGTTGGCAAGTCGGTTAGGACATCTACTTTGTGCTTGACACAATCATTTTTTCCAACTATTGTTTACAGACAGATTATTTCACTTATAATTCACTGTATCACAATTCCAGGGGATCAGAAGTTTACATACACTAAGTTGACTGTGCCTTTAAACAGCTTGGAAAATTCCAGAAAATTATGTAACGGCTTTAGACGCATCTCATTGGCTAATTGACATCATTTGAGTCAATTGGAGGTGTACCTGTGGATGTATTTCAAGGCCTACCTTCAAACTCAGTGCCTCTTCGCTTGACATCATGGGAAAATCAAAAGAAAATCAACCAAGACTTCAGAAAAAAAATGATGATCTCCACAAGTCTGGTTCATCCTTGGGAGCAATTTCCAAACGCCTGAAGGTACCACGTTCATCTGTACAAACAATAGTACGCAAGTATAAACACCATGGGACCAAGCAGCCGTCATACCGCTCAGGAAGGAGACGCAACCCATCTCCTAGAGATGAACGTACCGTGGTGCAAAAAGTGCAAATCAATCCCAGAACAGCAGCAAAGGACTTTGTGAAGATGCTGGAGGAACCAGATACAAAAATATATCTATATCCACAGTAAAACGAGTCCTATATCAACATAACCTGAAAGGCCGCTCAGCAAGAAAGAAGCCACTGCTCCAAAACCGCCATAAAGTAGCCAGACTACGGTTGGCAACTGCACATGGGGACAAAGATCGTACTTTTTGGAGAAATGTCCTCTGGTCTGATGAAACAAAAATAGAACTGTTTGGCCATAATGACCATCCTTATGTTTGGAGGAAAAAGAGGGAGGCTTACAAGCCGAAGAACACCATCCCAACCGTGAAGCACGGGGGTGGCAGCATCATGTTGTGGGGGTGCTTTGCTGCAGGACGGACTGGTGCACTACATAATATAGATGGCATCATGAGGTAGGAAAATTATGTGGATATATTGTTGCAACATCTCAAGACATCAGTCAGGAAGTTAAAGCTTAGTCGCAAATGGGTCTTCCAAATGGACAATGACCCCAAGCATACTTCCAAAGTTGTGGCAAAATGGCTCAAGGACAACAAAGTGATGGTATTGGAGTGGCCTAAAGAAAATCTGTGGGCAGAACTGAAAAAGTGTGTGTGAGCAAGGAGGCCTAGAAACCCGACTCAGTTACTCCAGCTCTGTCAGGAGGAATGGGCCAAAAGTCCCCCAACTTATTGTGGGAAGCTTGTGGAAGGCTACCCAAAACGTTTGATCCAAGTTAAACCATTTAAAGGCAATGCTACCAAATACTAATTGAGGGTATGTAAACTTCTGACCCACTGGGAATGTGATGAAATAAATAAAAGCGGATATAAATCATTCTCTACTATTATTCTGACATTTCACATTCTTAAAATAGAGTGGTGATCCGAACTGGAATTGAGTAAAACTGAGTTTATGTATTTAAACTTCCGACTTCAACTGTATGTATATGTATACACACACACACTATAAAGTTTGTACACACCTCTCATTCAAGGCTTATTCTTTATTTTTTTTAAACTATTTTCTACATTGTAATATAATAGTGAAGACATCAAAACTATGAAATAACACATATGGAATCATGAAGTAACCAAAAAAGTGTTAAATCAAAATATATTTTATATTTGAGATTCTCCAAAGCAGCCACGCTTTGCCTTGACAGCTTTGCACACTTGGCATTCTCTCAACCAGCTCCATGAGGTAGTCACCTGGAATGCATTTCAATTAACAGGTGTGCCTTGTTATAAGATCATTTGTGGATCTTCTTTCCTTCTTAATGCATTTGAGCCAATCAGTTGTGTTGTGACATGGTAGGGGTGAGATACAGAAGATAGCCCTATTTGGTAAAAGACCAAGTCCATATTGTGGCAAGAACAGCTCAAACAAGCAAAGAGAACGGCATGAAGGTCAGTCAATCCGGAAATTTCAAGAATTTTAAAAGTGCAGGTGCAAGACCGATCAAGCGCTATGATGAAACTGGCTTTCATGAACAACGCCACATAAAAGGAAGACCCAGAGTTACCTCTGCTGCAGAGGATAAGTTCATTCGAGTTAAAAGCCTCAGAAATTACAACCCAAATAAATGCTTCATAGTTCAAGTAACAGACACATCTCAACATCAATGTGTGAATCAGGCATTCATAGTTGAATTGCTGCAAAGGAACTACTACTAAAGGACACCAATAATAAGAAGAGACTTACTTGGGCCCAAAAACACAAGCAATGGACATTAGACTGGTCTGACGAGTCCAATTTTGAGATTTTTGGTTCCAACCGCCGTGTCTTTGTGAGACACAGAGTAGGTGAACGGATGATCTCTGCATGTTTGGTTCCCACCGTGAAGCATGGAGGAGGTGGTGTGGGTGTGCTTTTCTGGTGACACCGTCAGTGATTTATTTAGAATTCAAGGCACACTTCACCAGCACGGCTACCACAGCATTCTGCAGCGATACGCCATCACATCTGGTTTGCGCTGAGTTGGACTATCATTTGTTTTTCAACAGGACAATAAGCCAACACACCTACAGGCTGTGTAAGGGCTATTTGACCAAGAAGGAGAGTGGTGGAGTGCTGCATCAGATGACCTGGCCTTCACAATCACCTGACCTCACCCCAATTGAGATGGTTGGGGATGAGTTAGACCACAGTGTGAAGGAAAAGCAGCCAACAAGTGATCAGCATATGTGGGAACTCCTTCAAAACTGTTGGAAAAGTATTCCTCATGAAGCTGGTTGAGAGAATGTCCAGAATGTGCAAAGCTGTCATCGAGGCAAAGGGTGGCTACTGTTTAACACTTTTTTTGGTTACTACATGATTCCATGCGTTATTTCATAGTTTTGAAGTCTTCACTATTTTTCTACACTGTAGAAAATAGTAAAAAATAAAGAAAAACCCTGAAATGAGTAGGTGTGTCCCACTGGTACTAATATATATATATATATACATACATACACACACACACAATATCGTTCAAAAGTTTGGTGCCACTTAGAAATGTCCTTGTTTTTTGAAGAAAAGCCCAGTGTTTGTCATTAAAATAACATAAAATTGATCAGAAATACAGTGTAGACATTGTTAATGTTGCAAATGACTTGTTGCTGGAAACGGCTGATTTTTATGGAATATGTACATAGGTGTACAGAACCCAATTATCAGCAACCATCACTCCTGTGTTCCGATGGCACGTTGTGTTAGCTAATCAAAGTTTTTAATTTTAAAAGGCTAATTGCTCTTTAGGAAACCCTTTTGCAATTATGTTAGCACAGCTGAAAACTGTTGTGCTCATTAAAGAAGCAATAAAACTGGCCTTCTTTATACTAGTTGAGTATCTGGAGCATCAGCATTTGTGGGTTCGATTATAGCCTCAAAATGGCCAGAAACAAAGAACTTTCTTCTGACACTCATCAGCCTGTTCTTGTTCTGAGAAATTAAGGCTATTCCATGCGGGAAATTGGCAAGAAACTGAAGATCTCGTATAACACTGTGTACTACTCCCTTCACAGAACTGCACAAACTGGCTCTAACCAGAATAGAAAGAGGAGTTGGAGGCCCCGGTGCACAACTGAGCAAGAGAACAAGTACATTAGATTGCCTCACAAGTCCTCAACTGGCAACTGACATTAAATAGTACCCGCAAAACACCAGTCTCAACGTCAACAGTGAAGGGGCGACTCCGGGATGCTGGCCTTTTATGCAGAGTTCCTCTGTCCACTGTCTGTTCTTTTGCCTATCTTAAGCTTTTCTTTTTATTGACCAGTCTGAGATATGGCTTTTTCTTTGCAACTCTGCCTAGAAGGGTAGCATCCCATTTGTGCTCTGTTGTTATCCACCATCCTGTATCCCTAACCCTAGAGACCCTATCTAAAACCAAAACACTGGTGGGTAAAGAACAAATTCTAAATGGATTGAGCCACTCCCCTCCACCGGGTCTCAAGACTCACCTGTCCCCCCACAAGCTGCAGTAGGGCTGTGTTTACCGGCAGCTGCTCGATGTCGGTGGCGATGGCTGTCTGGTCGAAGGGGCAGGCCTTGCGGTGGAGCTTGTTCAGGCACATCTTGCAGACGGTGTGGCCACAGCCCAGCGAGATGGGCCGCCGCACCGTCTCCTCGAACATCTGCGTGCAGATGGGACACAGCAGGAACTCCGTCCATTGTGGGGCTTGCACAGGCATCACTGGACAATTTTTTTTACAAAGAAAAAAATATGGAAGATTCCACTGGAATCAAGATTTTTCTTCCGAACTTAATTGTTCTTCAAACGTTGTCACACATCGTGGATGCGCATCATGTCACGTGACAAATGCTGAAAGAGAGAAGGAATACAATCATAGTGGGTTAATAGCCTGTGGATAATACTGACACACTGACTCATGCACAATGACATTAGCTGAGCCAATTACCTTGATACATCAGGGGTGTATTCACTAGGAAGCAAACGGGGAGGGACCCACCTGAATTTGTCCAATAGAAACTCTGTTGTAACTTTGGATTAATGATTACACCCCAGATGACCCAAACCAACATTGTTTACATTTATGGCTGGCAACAAATGACATACCTACAGGCCACATAAAAACATCCCAAGCTACAGGAGCTGATAGTGGCTCTAATTTATCTTCTTGGCACAGGTCAAGCAAGCAATGTTACATTTAGCGACAACAATAAAATAACGTTAGATAAAACCCTTGGCCAGTCAGTGTTATGTTCGTTAGATAGCCAATTAGTTAACTGACAGTAACGTTGACCTATTATAAACCCAGGGTCTTTACTAATATATATATATATATATATATATCATTTTAATATTATTAAAATAATACCAGACACAATATGATAGCTAACTTAAAAATGTACGTCTATAGTAAATAAGATATGCTGGTTAGCTGCACCAGGCGAATGAGTTCAACGCGCTTACAAATTCAAAACGGTTAGCTAAAAAGACAATCCACCCGCAAGTTGAATAACGTTAGTTAGCATGATCACCATCCAGTGTCGGCTTTAACCAACTATCTGATTACAACGGTTCTAGATGGTTCAATCATTTTCAAAGAGCCAGGAAATTCTGTCATCAGATAAATAATAAATGGCTGGCAACCCATGGCCAAATAACCGAACAAAACAACGACTGGCGTTGTTAGCCTATGGCCTGGCAAGTAGTAGACAAAGAGGAGGCGTAGCTAGTTACTACTGTTTGTGTTTGAGGTAACTTAACGTTAGCTAGCTATGCTGCGCAGAATGATCTAGCTAACGGTTTTAGCTAACAAGTTGATCATGCAGGATATAACTACATCAATATATATTGGTTTTTATTTTAAATAACAATTAGCTAGTTGAACACGCAACGTTACATTATCATCACATAACGGCTAGTTACCTGGCAAGTAGCTACACATTTGGCGTTAAATTTGAGCGTCAATTAACGTTACTTTAGCTGGCTAACGTTAGACAACTGGCTAAGTTACTAGGTAAACAACGTTAGCGATGGGATGTTATGTTAGCAGTTAGCTAGTTAAGGTTAGATGGTTTCATGACTGACATGGAAACAACAAATGCATCAAACTTACGAATGTACTTAAAGCTAGTTAATTATATAACTAGCTAGTTAGCTACACTAGTTACAAGCACAACAAATGACTAGCTGTAAGGGAATCGTTCAAGCTAACCAACCAGAATTGCATGTGGCAACATCTAATATTATGTATCTAACTAGCTATTTAGTTTTGGTATTTAGCTCGTTTTTTAGACGTCTACTTAACATCAATTATTTAACTAGCTAACGTTAGCTACTAATGGTGTGGCAATCAAATCGCTAAAGCAGGTTGCAGAATGTAGGCAAATCAATTGCAGCTAACGTACTGCTACGTACTTAGCGAACCGTCTGGGACGCGATTGCTAGCTGGCATTAGTACGCTAGGCTGGCTCAGAAACTATGCGTCCAAAATAAAAAGCTAGTTAATTAAATATGCCTTTGTTAACTGTTCATAACATTTTTCGATTACATGCACAAGTTACTCACTCATTCCAAAACACTTGGAAGATTTAACTGTCTTTAGGAAAATATTGCGTTATTAAATCGGTAGCCATGTCGCCTGTGCAGCTTGGCTGCTGCCGAAGTTTGAGACCAGTTCGAGGGTGTTAACTGGGGTGCATTACTCTGATTCTGTTGCAAAACGTTTTGTCTGTTGCAAACGGAAACCATTCTCTCCTAACGTTTTGCAACTATATCGAGAGTTTCAATTGGACACATTCAGGTAGGTCCCTCGTCGTTTGCTCTGTTTGCTTCTGTTTGGTTCCTAGAGGACACGGTAAAAGGTTTCCGTTGCACAACGTTTTTGCAACGGTTAGCTAACTTTGGAGTTGAGCAAGGAGCGAGCGCACCCCCTGTTGGTGAGAGAATGCCAGTGCACAGTAAAAAGGTAGAGCAGCATTGTCACATCCAGTTGTGACATTGCTGGATATGGCACGTTGCCCCATATCGCCATCACCAAAACATTTTTAAACAATCTCAGGGACCTGTCAGTTCTTTCATCCAAAGCTCCGTTCATTTTAGGGTGGTAGCTGATAGGCTACATCTACCCAGCTTCTCCCCTCAGCCAAACAGTGACAGCCTGCTATTGCATCCACTTACGCAACGGACAGCTTCAGTCAGCCAGGGTGAAATGAAAACACGCATTTTTGTATTTCCATGTTTGTCTAATCCGTCTGATTTCTGAAGGGATTAACGGACCAATCATGAATATTGAGAGACCGCCTGTTCGCTCACTGGGAGCAGATCACCGTCCGCTCGTGGACTCACTCCGTCTGAAGCTGGGCTGGCTGCCGTCAAACCATAACAGTACAGAATAAAACGGAGAACAACAACACAGGAGAAAGTTACTTTACTTTTTATGACAAATGTTTCCGACAGCTAGTCAGTCGGGTCAGAGGATGCGCTCAAGCTAGCCGATAAAAACTCCACTCTATGGTGAAAGGAAGTTCCTGATACTGGATTTTAGTCCACTAAACTCAAGTTTGTGCCACAGAGTCCAGGTTTAGCTGTGGGTCGTTGTGCCTGGTCAATTTAAGTCGTCACGGAAGGTGAGTTTCTTCATCTGTGGTGAATTGCATCTAAATAAGATTTCACCAAGATCTTTCCAGGTAAATGATTGACCTTGTCATGATGTTTTTTTGTCCTGTTATTGATACCATGTATTTTCTGTCACTTTTAAATTAATTTTTGATAGTGTGTTATTATCCTGTTTGGTTCAATTGAAATGTCAGGGGAATTCTTTCAAAGTCAAATAGGTAATTCATCCATGTGTGATGATAGCCTATTACTAAGTTGGGTGCTTAGTAATAGATAATTATTGTCCTTTTACTTAATTTTATTAACACGTAAAAGAACTGGACAAATCCAGTGCCAATCCATCATTCTGAAACTGATTATAAAGAAAACAATTTCGGGTAGGCTTATTAGAATAAATTTACATGTAGGCAAATCCCTATTTTATTTTCTATAACCTCTTCATCAAATGTCTTTGATGACAACAACAGTTTTATATTGTCAGTACATGCCAACCACACACAGACTGTTAACCACATTGAATAGTGGTCTTTTGACATGTACTGATGGCCTATTTCCATTCCAAAGGATTATCCTACGCAGTAATCATTGGATAAAGAGTACAAAGTGAATTGAATCCACTACTTTAGGTATCCTAGGCCTAGTGAGACTATTTTACCAGAGGCAACAAACAATGATCCCTTTTCCTCATTAGGTTCCAATCAGACTTTTCCTCTTTGCCTTGCCAGCCAATGGAGGAGGAAGAGGTCCATATCACACAAACATTGGCTCCTGCCAGCTCTCCGCCTCGGTCAAGAGCCTCTGATGACTGGGGCCTCATCCTGAGTCTTGTCCCCAAGCCCAGCACACTCTCTCCCTCCTCTCCCTCGCTTTCCCTTCCCCCCCTCCCTCCTCCAGGCTCTGCCGTCTATTCCCTGCAGTCCAAGGTGAATAATCTCTCACAGAGAACCGGAGGAAAAGAGAGAAAGAGGGAGAGGGTGAGGGAGGAAAACATGGCCTCAGAGCTCCAGATAGAGGGACCTGTCTCATTCCAAGCCCTGCCCAAGCAGAAGGGCCGCAGCAGAGGGGAGGTGCCACCGCCTGTGCCCTTCCGGCACTTTTACCAGAGGAGGAGGTCCAGCAGTAGTGAAGACGAGGTAGAGGAAGAGGTGGTGGCCAGGGTACAGCTCCACACCGACCCGACTGAACCACAGAGGGAGAAGGAGAGCTGGGGTGCCATGGGGAAGGGGGCAGAGAAGGGGGAGAGGGGAGGCCCGGCTGGGAGTGTGCCGGGGCAGCCTCGCGGATTGGGGGAGGGGGCCAGCTTGGAGAACATCCAGTCAGACGGCACCAGCGCAACCAAGGAGGACCTCCCTCCTTCTTCAAAGCCCACTCCTGCATCCTCCTCCACCTCTTCTAACTCCTTTCACAGACACTGGGCACCTCCTAAAGGATTTTGGAGGGTAGCACGCCCAGAGACTCTGGTTCTGAATAGGATGAGCACTCAGTCTACTGTGGGCACTCAGACTACAATGCCCATACTCTCGTCTTTTGTACGTCTGAAGGATGAACCCCCTGCGAATGCCACCCTCTCAGGGCCCCAGAGTAAGTCAAGACTGGCTTCTGTGGATTCTGTAGACGAGGACAGGGACGAGAGGGAAGGGTGTTGGAACATGCTGCGTTCGGACAGCCTAGACTGCTACCTGGAGAGGTGTGATAAGAAAGAAGCGAAGGAGCCTATGGATATCGTGGGGGGGCTGTGGAGGGCGGAGAGCTGGGAAAGTGTGTGCTCGCAGGAAGGGACGCTTTCGTTGGGGGATACAGTGGAGGCCAACCAGAGAGCAAGAGGGCGGTCAGTGAACAGACGAAGGAACACCAAGAGAGGAGAGGAGAAAGGCGGCGTGGACATCCCATACCTCTGTGTTGACCAGATAGACAAGAGAGATGGTATGAAGTTCCATTTTAGAAAATACATCTTGGTACACCTTGTTGTAAAACAGTCCGGGTACTTCAAGAGGTAAATTCAATCAAAAAAATATCATATTTACCATGGCTGCATTTACACAGGCAGACCAATATTTTTTTTCCCAAGTAATTGGTCTTTTGACAAATCATATCAGATCTTTTCACATCAGAATGTTTTTCAGATCTGATCTTGTTGGTCAAAAGACCAATTAGTGAGAAAAAAATCAGAATTGGGCTGCCTGTGTAAATGCAGCCAAAGTATCCCATTCTGGGCCTCTCATGGTTTAAGAACATGGTAGAACATGTGCTGTGGGACAAAGTGTCCATCAAGAGGATGGGAGGTAAACAAATCACTCTTTGGAACACAAATAATTTGCTCAATCATGATAGGGTTGGGGAGGAGGGCTTAGTTGCAAGTTTTACATGCACCTCCTTTTCAATTAAATAACAATAGTTTTGTAAGCAAACCAGGCGTAATTGATTAGTTAAATCCAGGAATTATAAAACATATCAATGTGTGCTTACAACTGTGATCATGTGTCAGATGAATTACTGTAAATTGACCTTGATATAGAGATACAGAGCTATGCATTCTATTTCTGTCAGCACCTCCCACCATCAGGAGCACTTAGAGGAGCAGATGTGCTGGTGTTGTGTAGCTATTTTTTAGCGCTGTGTGTGTGTGTGTGTGTGTGTGTGTGTGTGTGTGTGTGTGTGTGTGTGTGTGTGTGTGTGTGTGTGTGTGTGTGTGTGTGTGTGTGTGTGTGTGTGTGTGTGTGTGTGTGTGTGTGTGTGTGTGTGTGTGTGTGTGTGTGTGTGTGTTATGCTTTGGCTAGTTCAACCTATTCTATTCAATTTGACTGAAATTAAATTGCAAATTTGACAGCTCAATGTGCTTTTTTGAATTGAATGAAAGCTTCTAAATTGCTTGCGACACCTCATGCGCTTTCACATTGAATAGTGGTGGGGAGCAATGTAGCAGCAGCAGCCTATCAGAATAGTTGGAGGCATGGCATATTGGGGGCGAGGCTTTCAGTTTGTTCTTTTTGCCCACCCATGAGAGTGAATGTCATTCCAGTTAATGTGCTCTATAATATTTGTTATTCAAACTAAAATGTGTATTTGTCTACATTTGTAGTGATACATGCATAAGTACATCTGATACTAAAGAGCCAGATAAGGTTACTATTTTAAGGTAGACAATGCTTGATTGAGGCTACTAAATATGGGTGTCTTGTGAAAAGAATATGTTTGGAAACATTATTTAAAGTTATTGAACCAACTTCATTTCTTGATTTACAAGAATTGATTGCATCTAATCAAGTTGTTATTGTCACATGCTTCGTACACGACAGGTGTAGACTAACAGTGAAATGCTTACAGGCCCTTCCCAACAATGTAGAATACTATAAAAAATATAATAAAAATGTAATTAAAAGTAACACGAATAATAAATACACAATGAGCATGGGTACGAGGACTGAGTTGATATGCAGGGGTAGGAGGAAATTGAGGTAGATATGTACATATAGGTAGGGGTAAAGTGACTAGGTAGCAGTGTGTATGTGTTGGAGTGTCGTTGTATGTGTGTGTGTGTGAGTCCGGTGTGTGTGCATCGAGTCAAAAATAGTTAGTGCAAAAAGGCTACCGTTTGCTATGTGGTAGCAGAGAGAACAGTCTATGACTTGGGTGGCTGGAGTCTTTGACAATTTTTTGACAATTCATCCTCTGACACTGCCTGGTATATAGGTCCTGGATGGCAGGGTGTTCGACCCCAGTGATGTACTGGGCCGTTCGCACTACCCTCTGTAGAGCCTTACGGTCAGATACCGAGCAGTTGCCATACCAGGTGGTGATGATATTGTTCAGGATGCTCTCGATAGTGCAACTGTGGAACCTTTTGAGGATCTGGGGACCAATGTCAAATCTTTTCATTCTCCTGAGGGGGAAAAGGTTTTGTCGTGCCCTCTTCACGACGGTCTTGATGTGTTTGGACCATGATAGTTCGTTGGTGATGTGGACACAGAGGAACTTGAAGCTCTCGACCCGTTTCACTACAGCCCCGTCCATGTTAATGGGGACCTGTTTGGCCCGCCTTTTTGTGTAGTCCATGATCAGCTCCTTTGTCTTGCTGACATTGAGGTTTAATGTTGCTTGTCTTGCTCACATGCATGGTTCAGTGTTGCTTGCCCTCGAAGCGAGCTTAGAAGGCATTTAGCTTGTCTGGTAGGCTCGTTTCAATGGGCAGATCTCGGCTGGGTTTCCCTTTGTAATACGTGATAGTTTTAAAAGCCCTGTCACATCTGAAGATCGTCAGACCTGATAGGATTCGATCTTAGTCCTGTATTAACTCTTTGTCTGTTTGATGGTTGTAACCCAATTGAATACCTTTGGGTAATTCCACATTAAAAAGTGAACTTGGAACAAGGTGAAAACATGGGTTGAATTCACATTAAATATTTGTTTGTATTTGTTATTTATTAGGTTTAACCAAAGGGGAAAAGTAAGTTAAGTGTTGAAATAAATAGGTTGCAACTTGAAATATAAGTTAGGTAATATTCAAATAAAACAGTTGGCATTTAATCATATATTTGGTTTCAACAAATATAGTATTTTTCAATTGAGAAAGCATAACTCATTTACTTGTAACCAGTTGAAGTAAAAATACAAAAAATAAAAAAGGTTGATCCACAGTATGTTTTGTTTTACAGTGCAGTGCACTGAGTGCAAGGCATGATCAGATGATAATGTTTTAATACCTCTCTGTTCCTGCCGTTATGGCGTTTATGTAAGGCCCATGAATCTGACAGGCATTAGGAGGATCAGAGATGAACTTGGGGACAGTCCATGGGTTTGATGTGGGGCTTATGGAAACCTTTATGGTTGAGTAAAGCCCTTGGCAGTTTGTACCTGCATACATGCTTTAACAATATTTATTTGCATTACAGATGCGTGAGGGTCCATTTGCATTGCATGGAACTAGGTTTGGAAAGCTCTTTTAATGGGTAAAGGTCTGTTTTCAGTGTCTCCAGATGCATCTGCCTCCTGGAACAATGAGTGGGATTTAACCTTTCCACAACAGGAGCTGCTTGAACTTCCCGGGTAAGGAATATCACACTAGTGTCTGTCTACATAGAAAACCGTTAAGTGTCTGAGGTGAGGAACCATCTTTTTTAGGGATAGTTTTTGCCCCCTAAATATTCTTTAAATGTAAAGCAGTCAATTATCCTGTCCAATTTGTTTTGCAAATTGAAACATACGCTATGTAAAGATGCTAATATAGCATATAACATCAGATCACACCTCTCCCATGAAACTGGAAGTAGAGGTTAGGTAGCCTAGTGGTTGGAGAGGCGGGCCATCAACCAGAGGGTTGCCATTTCAAATCCGGCATACGGCTCCTTACTCGAAAAATCTGTCAGAAAGTGAGCTGGCAACAAATCAAATCCAAGATGCCATTGCCTGCCATTGTGCCCTTGAACAAGGCACTTAACCCCCTACAACAACAGCTCCCCCGGGCTTCCAGTGTGACAGTCCCCCCGCACCTATCCAAAACCTGTATATATACAGTTGAAGTCGGAAGTTTACATACACCTTAGCGTAATACATTTAAACTCAGTTTTTCACAATACCTGCCCACAAATCTTCTATGGGATTGAGGTCAGTGCTTTGTGATGGCCACTCCAATACCTTGACTTTGTTGTCCTTAAGCCATTTTGCCACAACTTTGGAAGTATACTTGGGGTCATTGTACATTTGGAAGACCAATTTGTGACCAAGCTTTAACTGACTGACTGATGTCTTGAGATGTTTCTTCAATATATCCACATCATTTTCTTTCCTCATGATACCATCTATTTTATGAAGTACACCAGTCTCTCCTGCAGCAAAGCACCCCCACAACATGATGCTGCCACCCCCGTGCTTCATGGTTGGGATGGTGTGCTTCATGGTTGGGATGGTGTTCTTCGGCTTGCAAGCCTCCCCCTTTTTCCTCCAAACATAATGATGGTCATTATGGCCAAACAGTTATTTTTTGTTTCATCAGACCAGAGGACATTTCTCCAAAAACGACCATCTTTGTTCCCCATGTGCAGTTGGAAACCGTAGTCTGGCTTTTTTATGGCGGATTTGGAGTAGTGGCTTCTTCCTTGCTGAGCGGCCTTTCAGGTTATGTCAATATAGGACTCGTTTTACTGTAGATAGAGATATTTTTGTACCTGTTTCCTCCAGCATCATCACAAGGTCCTTTGCTGTTGTTCTGGGATTGATTGGCACTTTTTGCACCAAGGTATGTTCATCTCTAGGAGACAGTATGTTTCTCCTTCCTGAGCCGTGTGATGGCTGTGTGGTCCCATGGTGTTTATACTGGCCAGGCACGACTCCAAAACCATCATTAAGTTTGCAGACGACACAACAGTGGTAGGCCTGATCTCCGACAACGATGAGACAGGGAGGACGTCAGAGGCCTGGCCGGGTGGTGCCAGAATAACAACCTATCCCTCAACGTAACCGAGACTAAGGAGACTATTGTGGACTACAGGTAAAGGAGGACCGAGCACGCCCCCATTCTCATCGACGGGGCTGTAGTGGAGCAGGTTGAGAGATTCAAGTTCCTTGGTGTCCACATCAACAACAAACTAGAATGGTCCAAACACACCAATACAGTCGTGAAGAGGGCACGACAAAGCCTTTTCCCCCTCAGGAAACAATAAAAATTTGGCATGGGTCCTGAGATCCTAAAAGGTTCTACAGCTGCAACATCGAGTGCATCACTGCCTGGTACGGCAATTGCTCGGCCTCTGACCGCAAGGCACGACAAAGGGTAGTGCGTAAGGCCCAGTACATCACTGGGGCTAAGCTGCCTGCCATCCAGGACCTCTACACCAGGCGGTGTCAGAGGAAGGCCCTAAAATTGTCAAAGACCCCAGCCACCCCAGTCATAGACTGTCCTCTCTACTACCGCATGGCAAGCGGTACCGGAGTGCCAAGTCTAGGACAAAAAGGCTTCTCAACAGTTTTTACCCCAAAGCCATAAGACTCCAGAACAGGCAATCAAATGGCTACCCAGACTATTTGCATTGTGAGCCCTCCCCCCCCTTTTTACGCTGCTGCTACTCACTGTTTATCATATACATAGTCACTATAACTATACACTTATGTACATACTACCTCAATTGGGCCGACCAACCACTGCTCCCGCACATTGGTTAACCGGGCTATCTGCATTGTGTCCCACCCACCACCCGCCAACCCCTCTTTTACGCTACTGCTACTCTCTGTTCAGCACATATGCATAGTCACTTTAACCATATCTACATGTACATACTACTTCAATCAGCGTGACTAACCAGTGTCTGTATGTAGCCTCGCTACTTTTATAGCCTCGCTACTCTATATAGACCTGTCTTTTTACTGTTGTTTTTATTTCTTTACCTAACTACCTATTGCTCACCTAATACCTTTTTTGCACTATTGGTTAGTGCCTGTAAGTAAGCATTTCACTGTAAGATCTACACCTGTTGTATTCGGCGCACGTGACAAATAAACTTTGATTTGATACTTGTGGAGGTCATCAATTTTTTTGTGGAGGTCTTGGCTGATTTCTTTTGATTTTCCCAATATGTCAGGCAAAGATGCATTGCGTTCGAAGGTAGGCCTTGAAATACATTCACAGGTATACCTCCAATTGACTCAAATTATGTCAATTAGCCTATCAGAAGCTTCTAAAGCCATGACATAATTTTCTGGAATTTTCCAAGTTGTTTAAAGACACAGTCAATTTAGTGTGTGTAAACTTCTGACCCACTGGAATTGTGATATAGTGAATTATGTGAAATAATCTGTCTGTAAACAATTGTTGGAAAAATGTGTTCTGTCAGGCACAAAGTAGATGTCCTAACCGACTTGCCAAGACTATAGTTTGTTCACAAATAAATTGTGGAATGGTTGAAAACAAGTTTTAATGACTCCAACCTAAGTGTATGTAAACTTCCGACTTCAACTGTAAATATGTTTGTCTTTTGGAGGAGTTGGGTTAAAAGTGGAAGTCAAATTTCAATTGGACCTTGTGTGCAATTGACCAATAAAGTGAAGTTCTTTATAAATAATAAATACGAGCGTTACAAAACTAAGCTGGATGCGTATCCATTCTCCGTACATACAGGAATGGATGAGTGTGTTGCCGACAGGGATCATCCACAGGCGTATCATACTATTTTGGCTACTAAAGCACATAGAACATAGGATCAACTGGAAGACAGGGGATGAAGTACTGTACGGAGGCTAAACTCGCCACCACGCCCCAGTCCAATCGGCTATTACATAAGAAGGCTTAGCGTAGAAGACTGACATTCAGAGCTCCATTCTCTTTAACTCTATCCGTAGGGCATATAATGTTCTCTGGATATGTAACTGTGCAGGATCAGCTCGGTATAAATGAAGGCACCAGATGTGTGGTATATTCGCAAACCACCTGATCTCGCAAGTTTACATGGATAATCGCTTACAAGGGAAATAGCGCAGAGGCAATTGGTCTGGTAATTATGAGGCTAGATGTGGGGTGCAGGGAAATGATTCAAGACAAAATAGATTTCAAATGATTTCAGGGCTACACAAAATGTGGACTTTGAAAAAATCTGTAGACCTGAAAAATGATTAGGAACCTCGTTAATCACATCAGCAATATGCTAAGAGACGTTTAATTCAGCAAGCCATGGATAGTACAGCAATATTGGACTACTGTCTGGTTGCCCTCAACCCCCCATCCCCCCCCCCTCCAGTCATTTCAATCGTTTGGGTTCGGATCCCAATGCTACCACCAATTGTGTACGGCAAGGATTTAGTAAAGGGTAGGACAACTTCTTTCTTCAATGGTGAAGGATCAATATCATAGAGGTAGATAGAGGGCGCACTTGACCCAAAGCCTGCTTTAGCATGGGCAGCACCCAGCAAGGGCAGCACCATTGAGGGCTTTCACCATTTTGAAGTAGTCAACTGGGTGGGACTTGCTATGGGTTAACAAAGAATCACAGAATTCCATCTAGGTCAGCAGCTTTATACCTGTTCAGACAATACACACTCCACCACAGTAGGTGGTGGTATGCACCTTTTTAGTTTATTTATGAACTGCTAATACACTCATAGAAGTATAAGAATAACACATTGAGTATTTTAAAATGGAGATGGACAGCACCATTCCCCCAATGGTGCTGTCCATCTCCATTTTAAAATACTCACAGAAGACGTACCTTACAAAGTTAAAAGGTGTGCTATTTTTCCATATCTACAATAAATAAACAAACATGTAACCACTTCAATCGCTAGCTCAAAGACCACCCTGATCCCAAATCCTCCCAACAAACGATCCCGCAGGGTGATTACGTCCTCTCCTGTCGAGAATTGGTACGACATTTCTATCACCTTCCCTATTTCTATGTCTCCCTCTCCAATTCACCCTCCGTCTCTATGTGATTGACAGCTCACACTTCAACCCTGAGGAACTTCCTCTGAGCCCGAGACATGAGCAGGCCATGCTCCTGCTGGAGAGGGCTCGGTTAAAAGCCCGCTTCAATCACGCCAAAGGGGAACGCCCTCAAACCCGCCGCTCCCATTCTGCCCAGAGTTACAACCCGTAAGTCAGCTGTATCTGCAACCCTGTTGATCTCTATCCCCCCTATTAGTCTGTCTGTCTGTCTGTCTGTCTGTCTGTCTGTCTGTCTGTCTGTCTGTCTGTCTGTCTGTCTGTCTGTCTGTCTGTCTGTCTGTCTGTCTGTCTGTCTAAGTGTGTCTACCCCTTCCTTACATCTCTCTCTCCTTTCAGTTCTTAATTTCTCTCTCTGTCTTTTTCTTTCTGTGTGATTGAAAAAGCTGACATTATGTAACTTCCAATGACTGATCGTTTCAGAATCATAACTCTGGTTTCTGATTGGATGTTCCACAAAGATGCAGGGAGTGTTATATAGTATGACTTATGTAAGCATGTTGATGACACACCATGATGTTTCAGTTTCTGTAATGGGTATTTTGTTCCTGAAATCCCCTCTTATATCAGTGGGATGCATTCACAGCAAATGGTATTAGGAATACTGGCACTCATGAGAGAACACACACACTCAAACACACACTCAAACACACACATACACGGATTACTCATGGGCTTTCATGCATTTGTGTCAGCAGAAGCAGTACTTGTATTTGTAACTATGAAAATATGTACAGGCTGTGAGTAAGAATATGAAGTTATTATTATTATTTTATAGTGTTTAGTGTTTTCCCCTGTTCTATCCAGCAAGAGGCAGCAGTCTGGGATTGATTCAGCACTGGTCCAAAAGGCTGTGGTTGTTAAACCCAAGGAAGAGCTGACAGCCCCACCCTCATCAGGTCCACTCCTGGTCCCACAAAGCAGAGACCTCTCCCCTGGGGGGCATAATCGTCGGTATGGTAACTCACCCACAAGGGTGCGGTTTGAGGATGAATCAGAGAAGGAGGCAGAGTCTCGCTACCTGGATCGGGTGAGGGAGCGTGGGCGGGCCACGGGACAGAAATCCAAGGCCACTCTGGAAAAGAAGGCGGAGTCTAGCATAAGCATTACAGGCCTTACTCCAAGACTGGAGGATGTTGGTTTCACGAACGCTAAATCTACCCAGGTAACAGAGGTAGTGGTGGTGTTGAGGAAATGTGAGGCTTGTGGATCCATTCTTAGGGATCCTCCAGTGCCCGAACCAGAGACTCAGTCCGGCAATGCAGAGGAGAATCAAAGCAGGAAGGTCTCTCGCTATGGCCCCCCAGCCCAATCAGACGGGATCCCCCAACCAGATCAGCCCAGCAGCATCCACCCCAAAGCGGCTGGGGTCACCTTCGGTGAGGTCCTGATTCTGGGAGAGGATAAAGAGGGCGGGGCCGGGGGTGGAGTGGGGGAGAGGTCCTCCGGTTTTGGGAAGTTGAGGAGGCGCAGCAGGAAGGGAGAGAGCCGTCTAAAACGTGTCGGCTCGGGACATGGCCCCTATGGTGCCTCGTGGGCCCACCGTCGAAACTCCAACCCCAGAAACAGGGTCAACGTGTGCAGGCGAGCCGTCACCTTTGCTCTAGGCAGTCCTGTAGCTCTGGACCGCCCTCTGGTGGGAGCCTCCGGAAACAGCAGCCTCAAGGATAGTGACGCCCCCACCCCGCCACTGCCCATTAAGTCAGCTCTGAAGTCAGGCTGCAAGAGCAGGGCGAGTGGGCAGCGTGTGGGAAAGCTCCTGCCCTCGGTTCAGTATCACCTCATCAACCTGGATGAGGGGGCAGGGGGAAGCCCACAGCATGACCTCATCACCACAGAGCATCATGGGGAGGCTCCTATCTCTGCCCCCTCAGGGTCTCCCCCTAATGCTGCCTTAGTCCCTTGCATCCGACCATCGTCCCTCAGGTACTCCCCTGCAAGGATCACCCCTGACCTCCCCCCTGCAGAACTCTGGGAAACTGCTGCAGATGGAGCTGGTGAGTAGATATAATGTATTGTGTTGGAAGGAACTGTAGACTTGATGTGATGTGCTCACTGAATGCTTCTTTCAGTTACACACATAAAATGTCTTCCAGGTCTGGCGCTGAGCGGAGACGTGTGTCGAGATCTGCTGGTGGCTCTTCCAGAGTGCCGCCCTGCGCTGCGCTGCTTGGGCGTGTCCCGAGCAGAGGACCTGAGGGCAGAGTTATTGAGAGCGGAGCACCTGAAGGCAGAGGCTCAGTGGGAGGATGGCCAAGAGGGGGCTCGGTCAGTATGGATCCCACCACTAACACCAAATTCAAGTCAGACCCATATACAGTGGGGAGAACAAGTATTTGATACACTGCCGATTTTGCAGGTTTTCCAACTTACAAAGCATGTAGAGGTCTGTAATTTTTTTATCATAGGTACACTTCAACTGTGAGAGACGGAATCTAAAAGAAAATCACATTGTATGATTTTTAAGTAATTCATTTGCATTTTATTGCATGACATAAGTATTTGATCACCTACCAACCAGTAAGAATTCCGGCTCTCACAAACCTGTTAATTTTCTTTAAGAAGCCCTCCTGTTCTCCACTCATTACCTGTATTAACTGCACCTGTTTGAACTCGTTACCTGTATAAAAGACACCTGTCCACACACTCAATCAAACAGACTCCAACCTCTCCACAATGGCCAAGACCAGAGAGCTGTGTAAGGACATCAGGGCTAGAATTGTAGACCTGCACAAGGCTGGGATGGGCTACAGGACAATAGGCAAACAGCTTGGTGAGAAGGCAACAACTGTTGGCGCAATTATTAGAAAATGGAAGAAATTCAAGATGACGGTCAATCACACTCGGTCTGGGACTCCATGCAAGATCTCACCTCGTGGGGCATCAATGATCATGAGGAAAGTGAGGGTTCAGCCCAGAACTACACGGCAGGACCTGGTCAATGACCTGAAGAGAGCTGGGACCACAGTCTCAAAGAAAACCATTAGTAACACACTACGCCATCATGGATTAAAATCCTGCAGCGCATGCAAGGTAGGTCCCCCTGCTCAAGCCAGCGCATGTCCAGGCCCGTCTGAAGTTTGCCAATGACCATCTGGATGATCCAGAGGAGGAATGGGAGAAGGTCATGTGGTCTGATGAGACAAAAATAGAGATTTTTGGTCTAAACTCCACTCGCCGTGTTTGGAGGAAGAAGAAGGATGAGTACAACCCCAAGAACACCATCCCAACCGTGAAGCATGAAGGTGGAAAACATAATTCTTTGGGGATGATTTCTGCAAAGGGGACAGGACGACTGCACCGTATTGAGGGGAGGATGGATGGGGCCATGTATCGCGAGATCTTGGCCAACAACCTCCTTCCCTCAGTAAGAGCATTGAAACTGGGTCTTCCAGCATGACAACGACCCGAAACACACAGCCAGGGCATGTAAGGAGTGGCTCCGTAAGAAGCATCTCAAGGTCCTGGAGTGGCCTAGCCAGTCTCTAGACCTGAACCCAATAGAAAATCTTTGGAGGGAGCTGAAAGTCCGTATTGCCCAGCGACAGCCCCGAAACCTGAAGGATCTGGAGAAGGTCTGTATGGAGGAGTGGGCCAAAATCCCTGCTGCAGTGTGTGCAAACCTGGTCAAGAACTACAGGAAACGTATGATCTCTGTAATTGCAAACAAAGGTTTCTGTACCAAATATCAAGTTCTGCTTTTCTAATGTATCAAATACTTATGTCATGCAATAAACTGCAAATTAATTACTAAAAAATCATACATTTTTATTTTTTTGTTTTGGATTCCGTCTCTCACAGTTGAAGTGTACCTATGATAAAATTTACAGACCTCTACATGCTTTGTAAGTAGGAAGACCTGCAAAATCGGCAAGTGTATCAAATAATTGTTCTCCCCACTGTATATGTTTAATGTGGCTCTGGTTCCTTTAAATGGTGTCTTATTCTTAATCTGACAGGGAGGAAAGACTGCCTCCTCCTGGTACTGAAGCATAACTTCAAGCTCCACAGTTTGTTCTGTCAGAGGGAGCTTCAAGAACTCTCTGATGGGTGGATAAGTGCAACACTGTTAGCTACTCTGTGATAGATTGCATTAGTACATTTGGCACCATACAGTTTCTCTGTAATATATCTTGCAGGAATTGAACTGTGCGTTGTAATCCCTAGGTGACAGATTCAAGTGAACATAAACCACTGTTCACGCTTACAGCCTGCTTTTTTTTTTACATACAACTGACATGTTTTGCTCTGTCTGTATGTGTTGGTGACTTGTGTAGGAGGTCTATGGCAGAGCGAGACAGCAGACCGAAGCTATCTCTGCGACGGTTCTTCTCCTCCATCGGGCTGCACAGTGTGGGCAGGCTGGTGAAGGGAGGGCGCTCCAGCAGCATGGAACAGCTCAGCATCTCAGCACCGCGGGCCAGCTCCGCCTCACCCAGCCCCACCCACAGCCCTCACACCAACACCCGCCTGCAGAGGACCCCCTCACTACAGGCCCTGCACACAGTAAGCACCAGCTATTCAGTTCAGCTCAGTTGAGTTATATTCAATCTAGTTCATTTCAGTTCAGTTACATTTATTTATATTCAGTTCAATTCAGTTCTGTTAAATGTTTCCACTAACTTATTTGTCAAGGAACAG
This sequence comes from Oncorhynchus gorbuscha, assembly GCF_021184085.1. Lineage (NCBI taxonomy): Eukaryota > Metazoa > Chordata > Actinopteri > Salmoniformes > Salmonidae > Oncorhynchus > Oncorhynchus gorbuscha. The sequence continues at coordinate 64,074,136 of NC_060180.1, forward strand.
AAATGCATACGCCACTTTACTTTTACACCATTCTTTAACATTTTCATATTGAGATGCAATTTTCTTGGCTAACATTCAAAATACAAGAGACTCTGGCCATGCCTGAAATCTGTCTTGTCTACTACTACTGCATAATGTCTACTAATCTAACTACATACAAATTAGAATGCGTACTGTTTAGTAAAAACGAATGCAGTAAGCAATGAATACCAGCGTACTAGGCTCATCTTACTGCATCCTTTATTGCACAATTGCATTGATTCCCGCCTAGTGGTTCATTTTGGTACAGAGCCTCACCTTCTCTGATTATAAGCTGTTATCAGACACACGTGGGTCTCGAAAGACGATTCTCTTCCTCAACCATGTGCAGCAAATTCTACTAGATGAAAATCCAAAATGAGTATGACATCCTGGCATTTAAAGCATATTGAATTTTCTATTTTTGAAACCCACAAAATGCTTACTGTTTAGAAAGGAAAGTTAGGTATTCAGACACCACCTCTGTCTGTGAATGTCAGGATTCAGGAGACAACATCACCTGCATGGATGATGACCCCTGTTGCAATGTCCCTAATGAATACAAATGTCCTTCTCTGTCACCAGGTGTCCCCACTGGCCCAGCTTCGGAAAGCCTCCTCTGTGCAGAGTCTGGAGAGGAGAGTGGAGCGTTCTACCATTCTGGGAGAGGTGTCTGTGCCTAACAGCCTGGCACCCAGGTACTTCGTTTGTGTGTGCGTGTGCGTTTGTGCGTGCGTGCACGCAGAGAGAGAAGGGGAAAATAGATTTCTCATTGTGTCTAGGCTCTAAATCAACCAGCACTGCCAGTAGTACTCTGTACTTTCCCGATTGTTCAAGCAGTATTTTTTGTTGTTGTCATGGAACAGAAATGTCATTCCAATCAACAAATTTCAGGATACCATAAGGAACATATATACTAGGACCGTGAATAATGTAATCCTTATTGACACAACACTACAAATCCAGGCATCTTTCCAAAAGCACTTGAAGTGATGTCATCTAGACCGTATTTACACTAAGCAATGTTTGACTTGGCAAAATGCCTTACGTATATAAAAACAATATAGCTAGATTATTGTAAGATCCCATTTCCAATAGGAAACTGACAAACTGACACTAAATTCTCATGAAGGTAAATTACCCCCACTACATTTCACTGAAAAGTCTCTGTATACTATCTCTACAGGATGATCCAGAGAGCCCTGAGCGTGGAAGATGTGTTAGCCCCTCGGGTGGTGCGTCCCATGGGTCCAATGGGTAGGGTCGTCCAGGCCTACCCTGATGGGACCCTCTGGTTGGAGCTCACCAGACCCCCTAACGGCCCTTTTGGGTTCGTCATCTCACGGGGCAAAGGTCGACCGGTCACAGGTATATTAAAGCACTATTACTGTATAACTGGGTTCCATTAGCTGTAGCCTACATTTTAGTGTTGTGGATGTGAGGGTGTACAGTGCATTCGGAAGTATTCAGACCCCTTCCCTTTTTCCACATTTTGTTACATTACAGCCTTATTCTAAAATGAATTACATACATACTACAATGTTCCTTATCAATCTACACACAATACCCCATTTTTGTAAATGTATTAAAAAATAAATAACAGAAATACCTCATTTACATAAGTATTCAGACCCTTTGCTATGAGACTTAAAATTGAGCTCAGGTGCATCCTGTTTCCATTGATCATCATTGAGATGTTTCTACAACTTGATTGGAGTTCACCTGTGGTTAATTCAATTGATTGGACATGATTTGGAAGGGCACACACCTTTCTATTGTAAGGTCCCACAGCTGCCCGTGCATGTCAGAGCAAAAACCAAGGAAATCAAATCAAATTTATTTATATAGCCCTTCGTACATCAGCTGATATCTCAAAGTGCTGTACAGAAACCCAGCCTAAAACCCCAAACCGCAAGCAATGCGGTGGCTAGGAAAAGCGCGGTGGCTAGGAAAAACTCCCTAGAAAGGCCAAAACCTAGGAAGAAACCTAGAGAGGAACCAGGCTATGTGGGGTGGCCAGTCCTCTTCTGGCTGTGCCGGGTGGAGATTATAAGAGAACATGGCCAAGATGTTCAAATGTTCATAAATGACCATCATGGTCCAATAATAATAAGGCAGAACAGTTGAAACTGGAGCAGCAGCATGGCCAGGTGGACTGGGGACAGCACGGAGTCATCATGTCAGGTAGTCCTGAGGCATGGTCCTAGGGCTCAGGTCCTCCGAGAGAGAGAGAAAGAAAGAGAGAAGGAGATAATTAGAGAACGCACACTTAGATTCACACAGGACACCGAATAGGACAGGAGAAGTACTCCAGATATAACAAACTGACCCTAGCCCCCTGGCACATAAACTACTGCAGCATAAATACTGGAGGCTGAGACAGGAGGGGTCAGGAGACACTGTGGCCCCATCCGAGGACACCCCCGGACAGGGCCAAACAGGAAGGATATAACCCCACCCACTTTGCCAAAGCACAGCCCCCACACCACTAGAGGGATATCTTCAACCACCAACTTACCATCCTGAGACAAGGCTGAGTATAGCCCACAAAGATCTCCGCCACGGCACAACCCAAGGGGGGGGCGCCAACCCAGACAGGATGATCACATCAGTGACTCAACCCACTCAGGTGACGCACCCCTCCCAGGGACGGTATGAGAGAGCCCCAGTAAGCCAGTGACTCAGCCCCTGTAATAGGGTTAGAGGCAGAGAATCCCAGTGGAAAGAGGGGAACCGGGCCAGGCAGAGACAGCAAGGGCGGTTCGTTGCTCCAGAGCCTTTCCGTTCACCTTCCCACTCCTGGGCCAGACTACACTCAATCATATGACCCACTGAAGAGATGAGTCTTCAGTAAAGACTTAAAGGTTGAGACCGAGTTTGTGTCTCTGACATGGGTAGGCAGACCGTTCCATAAAAATGGAGCTCTATAGAAGAAAGCCCTGCCTCCAGCTGTGTGCTTAGAAATTCTAGGAACAATTAGGAGGCCTGCGTCTTGTGACCGTAGCGTACGTGTAGGTATGTACGGCAGGACCAAATCAGAGAGATAGGTAGGAGCAAGCCCATGTAATGCTTTGTAGGTTAGCAGTAAAACCTTGAAATCAGCCCTTGCTTTGACAGGAAGCCATTGTAGGGAGGCTAGCACTGGAGAAATATGATCATATTTTTTGGTTCTAGTCAGGATTCTAGCAGCCGTATTTAGCACTAACTGAAGTTTATTTAGTGCTTTATCCGGGTAGCCGGAAAGTAGAGCATTGCAGTAGTCTAACCTAGAAGTGACAAAAGCATGGATGAATTTTTCTGCATCATTTTTGGACAGAAAGTTTCTGATTTTTGCAATGTTACGTAGATGGAAAAAAGCTGTCCTTGAAATGGTCTTGATATGTTCTTCAAAAGAGAGATCAGGGTCCAGAGTAACGCCGAGGGCCTTCACAGTTTTATTTGAGACGACTGTACAACCATTAAGATTAATTGTCAGATTCAACAGAAGATCTCTTTGTTTCTTGGGACCTAGAACAAGCATCTCTGTTTTGTCCGAGTTTAAAAGTAGAAAGTTTTGCAGCCATTCACTTCCTTATGTCTGAAACACATGCTTCTAGCGAGAGCAATTTTGGGGCTTCACCATGTTTCATTGAAATGTACAGCTGTGTGTCATCCACATAGCAGTGAAAGTTAACATTATGTTTTCGAATGACATCCCCAAGAGGTCAAATATATAGTGAAAACAATAGTGGTCCTAAAACGGAACCTTGAGGAACACCGAAATGTACAGTTGATTTGTCAGAGGACAAACCATTCACAGAGACAAACTGATATCTTTCCAACAGATAAGATCTAAACCAGGCCAGAACTTGTCCGCGTAGACTAATTTGGGTTTCCAATCTCGATGGTATCAAAAGCAGCACTAAGGTCTAGGAGCACGAGGACAGATGCAGAGCCTCGGTCTGATGCCATTAAAAGGTAATTTGTACGTAGAATTGTACGTAGAGCTCCAAGACAGGATTCTGTGGAGGTACAGATCTGGGGAAGGGTACCAAAAAACATCTGCAGCATTGAAGATCCCCAAGAACACAATGGCCTCCATCGTTTTTAAATGGAAGACGTTTGGAACCAACAAGACTCTTCCTAGAGCTGGCCGCCCGGCCAAACTGAGCAATCGGGGGAGAAGGGCCTTTGTCAGGGAAGTGACCAAGAACCCGATGGTCCCTCTGACAGAGCTCCAGAGTTACTCTGTGGAGATGGGAGAAACTTCCAGAAGGACAACCATCTTTGCAGAACTCTACTCTCAGGCCTTTATGGTAGAGTGGCCAGATGGAAGCCACTCCTAAGTAAAAGGCACATGACAGCCCACTTGCAGTTTGCCAAAAGGCACATAAAGAACTCTCAGGCCATGAGAAACAAGATTCTCTGGTCTGATGAAACCAAGATTGAACTCTTTGGCCTTAAATGCCAAGCATCACATCAGAAGGAAACCTGGCACCATCCCTACGGTGAACCATGCTGGGGGCAGCATCATGCTGTGGGAATGTTTTTCAGTGGCAGGGACTGAGACACTAGTCAGGATTGAGGGAAAGGTGACCGGCGCAAAGTACTGGACTTTACTGGACTTTAATCCGATCTAACATCTCTGGGGAGACCTGAAAATAGCTGTGTTGCGATGCTCCCTATCCAACCTGAGGTTGGCGTATTGCTGCAGAATGCTGTGGTAGCCATGCTGGTTAAGTGTGCCTTGAATTCTAAATAAATCACAGACAGTGTCACCAGCAAAGCACCCCCACACCATCACACCTCCATGTTTCATGGTGGGAACCACACATACGGAGATCATCCATTCACCTACTCTGCGTCTCACAAAGACAAGGCGGTTGGAGCCAAAAATCTCTACTTTGGACTCATCAGACCAAAGGACAGATTTCTAATGTCCATTGCTCATGTTTCTTGGCCCAAGAAAGTATCTTGTGGTCGTGGTTTCTTTGCAGCATTTCAACCTTGAATGGCTGATTCACACAGTCTCCTCTGAACAGTTGATGTTGAGATGTCTGTTACTTGAACTCAGTGAAGCATTTATTTGAGCTGCAATTTCTGAGGCTGGTAACTCTAATGAACTTATCCTCTGCAGCAGAGGTAACTCTGTGTCTTCTTTTCCTGTGGCGGTCCTCATGAGAGACAGCTCCAGGTGACTACTTCATGAAGCTGGTTGAGACAATGCCAAGCGTGTGCAAAGCAGTCATCATGGCAAAGGTTGGCTACTTTGAAGAATCTCAAATATAAAATATATTTTGATTTGTTTAACACTTTTTAGGTTACTACATGATTGAGTCCATATGTGTTATTTCATAGTTTTAATGTCTTCCCTATTAATTCTACAATTTAGAAAATAGTTCAAATAAAGAAAAACTCTTGAATGTGTAGGTGTGTCCAAACTTTTGACTGGTACTGTATATTAATTAGCAAAAATGTCTAAAAACCTGTTTTTGCTTTGTCATTATCGGGCAATGTGTGTAGATTGATGAGGGGGAAAACGATTTGATCCATTTTACTTTAAGGCTGTAACATAACAATGTGTGGAAAAAGTCGATGGGTCTGAATACTTTACGAATGCACTGTATCTTCATTAAACACCTAATGGCAGGGATTTTAGGTGGGTGTTTTAGAGGGCATTTTACCCGAGTGTGTAATGACATACTATTTAATGATTTTAAATTGACATATTCTTAGTTTTGCACCATTACCTATTGTGCCCTCCCTCCCCATCTCTCTGTCTTTCTATCTCCATGTCGGCCCTTCCCCCACCCCTCTCTCTTGTCTCAGGTGTGTACGTGGAGCAGGTAGGGGATGGTACTGAGGAGGGCCTGTACTCTGGGCTCCTGGGTGTTGGGGATGAGATTCTGGAGGTGAACGGGGAGACAGTGGCTGGACTGACCCTGGATCTGGTGACACGCCTCATGACCCGTGACAGCACTGCCTCTATCCGTGTCCTGCCACACCGTCGAAACCATCGCTAAGCAATGGAATATTCCATTATCCATTTCAATGAAAAAAACACACTGGATACTGCGCCATGATGATGTCATGACGAAAACTTGAGAATGGAAATAGGCATAAAGAGATATTTTTAACTCAGGGAGAACAAAAGGAAGGACATAACACATCTCCTTTTCTATTATTAGGACAAATCTTTGAAGATTCAGGCAAATGTTTGTGAATCAGATAAAACAAAGCATAAAGAAAATGTTGCCCTGAAGATGCAAGTGAGATGATCGACAGAGCCTTCAGAAAGTATTCATACCTCTTGACTTATTCCACATGTTGTTGCTGCAGCCTAAATTCCATTGATTATATTGATTTTATTTTCTCACCCATCTACACACAATACCCCATAATGACAAAGTGAAATCATGTTTTTAGAAAATGTTCCTAATTTATTGAAATTGAAATACAGAAATATCTTATTTACGTAAGTATTCACACCCTGAGTCAATATATGTTAGAATCACCTTTGGCAATGATTACAGCTGTGAATCTTTCTGAGTAAGTCTCTAAGAGCTTTGCACACCTGCATTGTACAATATTTGCACATTATTCTTTAAAAAAATATTCAAGCTCTGTCAAGTTGGTTGCTAGACATTTTAAAATTTTGTCATAGATTTTCAAGTAGATTTAAGTCAAAACTGTAACTAGGCCACCCAGGAACATTCACTGTTGCCTTGGTAAGCAACTTGGTAAGTGTATTGTTGGCCTTGTGGTTTAGGTTATTGTCCTGCTGAAAGGGGAATTTGTCTCCCAGTGTCTGTTGGAAAGCAGACTGAACCAGGGTTTCCTCTAGGATTTTGCCTGTGCTTAGCTCTATTCCATTTATTTTTATTTAAAGAAAACTCCCTAGCCCTTGCCTATGACAAGCATACCCTTAACATGATGCAGCCACCACTATCCTAGAAAATATAAAGTGATGTGTCGTATTGGATTTGCCCCAAACATAACACTTTGTATTCCGGACATAAAGTTAATTTCTTTGCAACATTTTGGGGTAGTTTTACATTAGTGCCTTAATGCAAAAATGATGCATGTTTTGGAATATGTTTATTCTGTACAGGCTTCCTTCTTTTCACTCTCAATTAGGTTAGTATTGTAGAGTAACTACAATGTTGTTTATCCATCCTCAGTGTTCTCCTATCACAGCCATTAAACTCTGTAACTGTTTTAAAGCCACCCTTGGCCTCATGGTGAAATCCCTGAGAGGTTTCATTCCTCTCCGGCATCTGAGTAAGAAAGGTTGCCTGTTTGTAGTGGCTGGGTGTAGTGACTGGGTGTATTGACTGGGTGTATTGACACACCATCCAAAGTTTAATTAATAACTTCAACATGCTCAAAGGGATGTTCAACGTCTGCTGTTTTTTTTACCCATCTATCATTTGGTTCCCTTATTTGCAAGGAATTTGAAAACCTACTTGGAATTTGTGGTTGAATTTGTGTTTGAAATGCATTGCTCGACTGAGGGACCTAACAGATAATTGTACGTGTGTGGCACAGAGATGAGGTAGTCATTCAACAATAATGTTAAATGCTATTGCACACAGGGTGAGTCCATGCTACTTATTATGTGACTTGTGCTGTTAATTAAACACATTTTTACCCCTGAGCTTATGTAGGCTTGCCATAACAAAGGGGTTGAATACTTATTGACTCAAGACATTTCAGCTTTACATTTTTTGTGAATTTGTAAAAATGTCTACAAACATAATTCCACTTCCACATTATGGGGTATTGTGTGTAGGCCAGTGACACCAAATCTCAATTTAACCAATATTAAATGAAGGCTGTAACACAACAAAATGTGAAAAATGGGTGTAATTTCTTTCTGGGGTGTGAATTCTTTCTGAAGGCACTAAATAAAGACTGTATAATGAATATCGTGCGTTTCACAATAAATAGCCTATTGTGTCAAAGGTGAAAATGACATCTGGTTATTATGAATTGCCAGTTGCCTTAACTTGCACTTAGTCTATGCACATTAGAGCCTTATATTTGGTCATTTACACCATGTTGTGCAACACACTAGTCTACCTTTTCCCACCACAAAGCCTACCTTGTCATAACATGAAGGAATCAAATTGCAAACTTTGTCGAAAAAGCTCATTCATAGTAGGTCTACTACCAATGTGATAAAAACGATTCTCAAAAGTTCTTCAACATTTAGGTATTTTATGTTATTCTTATTTGTTTTGTGTGGCAGTGTCTCATTCTGCGATCACGTTATTGTCTTGAATGAAATTCGTTGGGAAATAGGCTGTTTGTTTTTCTCAGTCTGCTTCACCAGTATGATGCTTGTGACCAGTGATCTAAAAGCACGTGATATTATTTCGGTCGTGACAGTCAACTTCACAAGTCGCTAAAACAGAGGAAGGAATTATCAGTGCAAGTGGCTCAGGTGTCTCCAGGTGTTCTGTTTAACTTTACCTGATTAGGTTTTCTCCGCAGTTTGAAACTTATAAAGGTTTCTGAATATTAAATGTCTCTCAACACGTCTTTGTAGAATACACATATATTATTGGCCAAGTGTTTTAACCTAGGCCTAGTTAAGCAATAAGCCTATATCCACCTCTATTCTACGGAAGCCCTTAAGCCAGCGTTTTACAAACTCGGTCCTCGGGACCTCAAGGGGTGCATATTTTGTTTTGTTGCCCGAACACTATACAGTATCGAAACTCTTCCACAGTAGTATATGCTTCTGCTTCCTTGCCAAAAAGAGGCTATCGAAGAGGGGAGGGCTGTCTTTCGTTTGCCTACTAATGAATTGACACACTCCTCGACCACTTATCGGTTCCTGTTATTGGAGGAGAGAGGACATAGGCCGAACTTTTGTCTCAACGAGAAACCCCTTATATGTCATCCAGTGATGGTGATGGCGCTTTACTGCTGATTTCTCCGTTCACTAATCCGACGACTGGAGCTGATATGGGTTTATCTCTCTCCCCCGGGGGAGACCCGCTAAATTTGCCATGAATCCCAGGTCTGGCCACTCCATACATAGGCTACATAAAAACAATGACACTATGCCTATCAGAAGTCCTTTGATATTGGGTCCATTTGTACATTCAAAAATGTAGCAAAGTATTGTTGTTTATTAACGAATATAATAGAGATTAGACCTAAATTCAACTGAAATGTATATTACTATAATGATTATCATTATGATTATTAGGCTATTATTATTGTATGGCTATTATTATCAGGCTTACTCTATAAATTATAGGGTTATTTAGCCTAATGTTGATATGCCCTTAAGCCGTATGCACGACAAAGATAAACATATTATACCTTAAATACATGTTTGTTTGTTTTCCAGGGAAAAAATTGGATCAGAAACATGTAATCACCTCGATTAACCTTTAGCCTATTCCTCGCATCGTTGTAGTTACTGGAGTTGCATCCATATCTTTTTATGCTTTGCCCTCCACAAGCCTATATAGCCTACGACAGCCAAATAATAATGAATCATTTCATAAATAATGGGTTTAGGGTCTTATCGGGAACGAAGAGGCCGCTGCCGTGCGCTTATCTCGCCTGGCCACATTGCGGTCGTGTTCCGCTGCACAAACTGAGCGGGCGTCCTGGACGCAATTGAGGAATAACTCAAACCTCACTTCCAGTTCCACACTGCACTTCACCAGCACAAAAAAACTCAGACATGGATGACCCACTCACAAAATGGCTCCACTTTCACACTGACATCAACAACACGTCGGGAACGGTAAGCGCATACAATTCATCTATGTTTCATTTTCCATGCCTGCTTTGCACGATAATTATTTTGAATTCCAATTAGGAGTGTGTTTGAAGAGCTTTTTCGTTATTGTTCGTTCCTTGGACACTTTGGAAAGCATTAGAAACGCTATAGGGCCTATTATTTTTCTCAGATTTAACCCCCCCTCCCCACAATTATAGGCTCATTAGCCTAGGCCTAAATAATTATGTGGCTATTGGTTAAAACGGATTGTTTTGGCCTATTTTAATCTGTATGGATATAAATATTTATTGTCATTGTCTCATTGACAGTGGTAGGTTGTATTATTAGCCTACAGTTAAAAAAAGATTGCCTTGTGGTTTCTTCGTTGTTCTGAGTTATGGTAGGCTACACACTTCAATACTACAGCATCTAGGCCTTTACCGTAAAACAAGAAATGGAACGAAAAATACATCCAAAATTCTTACAAAAGCTCAGTTATGCCAACCTTTGTTCCAAATGTCTGTATTGGATCTTAGGCTATTGCTTAAACTGTGGGAGAGAGAGAAAAAACATTACATGGTCGTTATAAAGGCCTTTGGATTAGGGATTTTTAAGAATCCTATTCACTTACTCTCTTGTTAATAATACATAAATTAATACATTAAATTAGATAGGCCTATAATAATAGATCATTTCAAGAGCAAATTGGCTTTCAAGTGGCCTTTCTTGCAACAACAAAATAAAAACGTTAGAGGATTTGAATAAAAAGTAATGTTCGAAAACATCAACACCAATTTCCCATTTCAAAAGCCACATTGAATGCTTGCCCCATAGGCCTTGGTCAGGTTGTTGGTGAAATTTGAATAATGTACGAGTAAAAGCACAGTTGTTTGAGGGGGAACGGACTTCAAAGAACAACACGAACGACTGACCATCAAAAGCAGTTAATTCAATACTATTTTTGACTGACCTCTCATAATGTAGGCACCTTGTGCTGTTCATATTCTTTGTGGGCCTATTCGTTATTCGCGTTGAATGTATTTCTTCTTCTTTCAAACATATTCAATGTGGTGCACTCAAAGATGTCCATAGGTATTCGGAGAATTTCAAGAAGTAGAACTAGCCTATTTTTTTCATAATAGAAAACCCTTCGGTGAGCCTTCCAGGATTTATTTAGGGGCTAATCCAAAATGTGGAAAATAAGTAACTCGACCATATCCTACAAAATGACACGGAAACGTGTTGGTGATGATGATTTGGGACATTGATTACGACATGCACCATCCGTTTTGAATCAAAAACACGTAACAATTTGATGTGCAGATGCCTGCATTTTAGGGGTTATTTTCTTGCTAATTTCTAGACTAAACGAAATCAACACATTCTCTCTTTAAAATATGGGGCTTTATACACACGACCCTTCACAGTATAATAACAGCGTTATAATGATGGAATTATGGCGTGATGAAATGACGGGGGAAAGTCTAGAATCTGAATCTGACTTGAAGAATCAAACACGTTTTTTTATAGATCAGTCTTATTTTAGACTATCGCATGCATCTATTTACGAAACATTTTTCTGCCCCATAGTGTGGTGTTTTCGACAGCTGATTTATGGAAAGGCAGGACATAACTACAACGTGATGAAATTATGGAAAAAATTAAGCCGGAGCTTTGTCCTGGAAGTCCCGGTGCCAAATCGTGCAGCCCACTGAAGCAGGATTCCATCATCAGGGGGAATGGATGCAAAGACCCGGAGGACTCGAATGAGGAGAACTTCCCAGGGGAGGGGGTTAAAACAGATGACGCGCCTCTGCGGGACCAACGCAACCGGACCATCATCCTCAACGGCGTTGCCAAGGAAACCGCTTACGACGCTCTTGACCTGAAAGGGGAAGTACCAGTAATCGAGCTTTCGAGGAGAGACGATATAAAGGCGGGACAGCAGAGAACGGACAGTCTCACGGTACCGATCACGGAGCTTCGCAGACCACCCGTGCCGTTGCCGCTGCCGCACCGAGACGCGCTGAACGACGCCCGAATGGTTCAGCTGAGCCCAAACGCGTTCCCTCTCCCAGCGCGAGCAATGCTCTACAACCTGGCGCAACCTCTCTCCGCAATCAACAGGTAAAATATAATAAAACATCAAATAGCCTAGCCTTTATGCATTTGAAAAAAAATGTTATGTTTTCCTGATATGTTTATTTCACTCTAAAGAATATAGTCTATAAGCCTATATTATTCATCGTCATTTCTTTTTAAGGTAGAATAACTATATGTAGCATACAGTATTAGGTCTACCGATAGGCATACATCAACACATGTATTTATAGTCTCCCTAAAAATTAAAATAAATGAGAAACGGGCAAAAGTGAATGTAGTTGCTTGTTATCTAGGCTATTGGCTTAATCTACCTTCACAAGGGTATCTGTCAGTGCCTTTACCTCTAGGTTACCTATGTTCATTAATTGCAGTCTTTTCCTTGACTCATTTGAATGTGGAGGATTTCAGGTTAGTCTACTGCCTATACTCACACATAGATTATGTGTTTTGGTTGTGAGTAGGGACACTGAGACCATCTGTGGTCCTCTGTAGCTCAGTTGGTAGAGCATGGTGCTTGCAGAATAGTGGGTTTGATTTCCGGGACCACCCATCCTGAAAATGTATGCATGCATGACTTAAAGTCATTTTTCTAAAATCCTCTGCTCAATGGCATATATTATAGAGGCTATAATTAGGCTATCAATTTCATGAAATATTTAGGTATTGCTTCATACCTCATATTGGTGAGCTGTTATAGCCTATATGTGCCTGTGTGTAAATAGTGTGTGTCTATGGTCACCTGTGCCTCATATATTTTCTCTGTCACTAGCCTTGGAGGAGAGTCGGAACAATACTGCATGTACCCCAGCAACAGGGCAAAGCACCGCCCAGCGCCTTACGAGGTTGAGTTTGACGAGGGTAGGCACATTTTTAGATCTTTCTAAGTATGGTAAGACGCACCTCTGCTGTGTCCTCCTGCTGCTTGCAGTCTTCTCCTCAATCTTCTCCTCATCCCAACGTCATCCCATTCCTTTTATCCCCTGGCATGGCTGTAATATGGGCAGGTATTTAATAAAATAGTCTACTGACCACCAACTTCTAGAGAACTCCTAACTAAACCTAATCTTCTGAAATGGTCAAATATACATCTGATGTCTATGGTTTTAGCTTCTTAGAAACATAATATACTGCATCTAATTTTCTCTATCCCCCACTCACAGTCAAATGCAGTTGTAGAATAAAGGGAGGGTGGAGGGAGTTAGGTGCTGCCATGCCAAGGCTTTGCTGCATAGTAAACTGGAGGATTAAGGGAGGCTGGGTGTGTTCCAAGAGAATGGCATGCACCAATGGGATATTCTATTTCTCAAATGCATCCCACAGTTTCTGGCGTGAGCCGCCGATATTGTTAATCGGCTTCATGTACCAATATCTAAAAAACTACTTTGGAAAATACACTACATGACCAAAAGAATGTGGACACCTGTTCGTCGAACATCTCATTCCAAAATCATGGGCATTAATATGGAGATGGTCCCCCCTTTGCTGTTATAACAGCCTCCACTCTACTGGGAAGGCTTTCTACTAGATCAGGGCTGCCCAACCCTTTTCCTGGAGATCTACCATCCTGTGGGTTTTCAGTACAAACCTAAATAAACACATCTGAATGTACTAATTAGCTGCTCAACTAGACCTTAACTAGAATCAGATATGCTTAATTAGGGTTGGACTGAAAACCTACAGGACAGTAGATCTCCTGGAAGAGGGTTGGCCTGAAAACCTACAGGACAGGAGATCTCCAAGAAGAGGGTTGGGCAGCCCTGCGCTAGATGTTGGAACATTGCTGCCGGGACTTGCTTTCAGCCACAAGAGCATTAGTGAGGTCGGGCACTGATGTTGGGTGATTAGACCTGGCTCGCAGTCGGCATTCTAATTCATTCCAAATGTGGGGTTGAGGTCAGGGTCTCTGCAGGCCAGTCAAGTTCTTTCACACCGATCTCAACAAACCATTTTGTGTATGGACAAACCCAGATTTGTCCTTCGGACTGCCAGATGGTGAAGCGTCATACATCACTCCAGAGAACGCGTTTCCACTGCTCCGGTGATCTTAGGCTTGTGTGTGGCTGTTCGGCCATGGAAACCCATTTCATGAAGTTCCTGATGAACAGTTCTTGTGCTGACATTGCTTCCGGAGGCAGTTTGGAAATCGGGAGTGAGTGTTGCAACCAACGACAGATGATTTTTACCCGCAATGTGCTTCTGCACTCGGAAGTCCCGTTTTGTGAGCTTGTGTGGTCTACCACTTCGCAGCTGAGCCGTTGTTTGTCCTAGACGTTTCCACTTCGCAATAACAGCACTTACAGTTGGTCAGGGAAGCTCTAGCAGGGCAGAAATTTGACGAACTGACTTGTTGGAAAGGGGGCATCCTATGACGGTGCCACCTTGAAAGTCACTGAGCTCTTCATTAAGGCCATTCTACTACGAATGTTTGTGTATGGAGATTGCATGGCTGTGTGCTCAATTTTACACACCTATCAGCAAAGGATGTGGCTGAAATAGCCGAATCCACTAATTTGAAGGGGTGTCTACATACTTTTGTATATGTAGTGTATATGATAATGGGTAACATACAGTCTCAGTCAAAAGTTTGGACACACCTACACATTCAAGGGGTTTTGTTTATTTTTTAAAACTATTTTCTACATTTTAGAATAATAGTGAAGACATCAAAACTATGAAATAACACATGGAATCATGTAGTAACCAAAAAAGTGTTAAACAAATCAAAATATATGTTATATTTGAGAGTATTCAAAGTAGCTCCCTTTGCCTTGATGACAACTTTGCACACTTTTGGCATTCTCTCAACCAGCTTCATCTGGAATGCTTTTCCAACAGTCTTAAAGGAGTACCCACATTTGCTGAGCACTTGTTGGCTGCTTTTCCTTCACTCTGCAGTCCAACTCATCCATTACCATCTCAGAGTGTGTTGGGTCATTGTCCTGTTGAAAAACAAATGATAGTCCCACTAAGCGCAAACCAGATGGGATGACGTATCACTGCAGAATGCTGTGGTAGCCAAGCTGGTTAAGTGTGCCTTGAATTCTAAATAACTCACTGATAGTGTCACCAGAAAAGCTCTACTACACCATCACACCTCCTCCTCCATGCTTCACGGTAGGAGCCCCACATGAGGGGATCATCCATTCACCTACTCTGTGTCTCACAAAAACACAGCGGTTGGAACCAAAAATCTCAAATATGGACTCATCAGACCAAAGGACAGATTTTCACCGGTCTAATGTCCATTGCTCGTGTTTCTTGGCCCAAGCAAGTCCCTTCTTCTTATTGGTGTCCTTTAGTAGAAGTTTCTTTGCAGCAATCGACCATGAAGGCCTGATTCGCGCAGTCTCTCCTAACAAGTTGATGTTGAGACGTGTCTGTTACTTGAATTCTGTGAAGCATTTATTTTTGGCTGCAATTTGGGCTGTGAGGCTGGTAACTCTAATGAACCTATCCTCTGCAGATGAGGTAACTCTGGGTCTTCTTTTCCTGTGAAGTTCCTCATGAGAGCCAGTTTCATCATAGTGCTTGATGGGTTTTGCGACTGCACTTGAAGGAACTTTCAAAGTTCTTGACATTTTCCAGATTGACTGACCTTCATTAAAGTAATGATGGACTGTCATTTCTCTTTGCTTATTTGAGCTGTACTTGCCATAATATGGACTTGGTCTTTTACCAAATAGGGCTATCCTCTGTATACCACCCCTACCTTGTCACAACACAACTGATTGTCTCGAATGCATGAAGAAGGATAGAAATTCCACAAATGACCTTTTAACAAGGCACACCTGTTAATTGAAATGCATTCCAGGTGACTACCTCATGAAGCCGGTTGAGAGAAAGACAAGAATGTGCAAATATGTCATCAAGGCAAAGGTTGGCTACTTTGAAGAATCTCAAATATAAAATATATTTAGATTTGTTCAAAACTTTTGGTTACTACATGATTCCATATGGTTGAGATCCCGCTAACGGGATCGATATGACAACAGCCAGTGAAAGTGCAGGGTGCCAAATTCAAACAACAGAAATCTCATAAATGAAATTCCTCAAACATACAAGTATTTCACACCATTTTAAAGATACACTTATTGTTAATCCCACCACAGTGTCCGATTTGAAATAGGCTTTACGGCAAAAGCACCACAAACGATTATGTTAGGTGAGTGCCTATAGACAGAAAAACACAGCCATTTCTCCATCCAAAGAGATGAGTCACAAAATGCAGAAATAGAGATAAATTTATCACTAACCTTTGATGATCTTCATCATATGACACTCATAGGACTTCATGTTACACAATACATGTATGTTTTGTTCGATAAAATTCCTATATATATATACAAAAAAAATCTCAGTATACATTGGCGCGTTATGTTCAGTAGTTCCAAAAACATCCGCTGATTTTACAGAGAGACACATCAATTTACAGAACTACTCATCATAAATTTGATGAAAATACAAGTGTTATACATGGAACTTTAGATAAACTTCTCCTTAATGCAACCGCTGTGTCAGATTTGAAAAAAGCTTTACTGAAAAAGATAACCATGCAATAATCTGAGTACAGCGCTCAGAGACCAAAACAAACCAAACAGATATCCGCCATGTTGTGTAGTCAATAGAAGTCAGAAATAGCATTATAAATATTCACTTACCTTTGATGATCTTCATCAGAATGCACTCCCAGGAATCCCAGTTACACAATAAATGTTTGATTTATTCGATAAAGTTCATCATTCATGTCCAAATACCTCCTTTTGTTAGCGCGCTTGGTTTGAAGTCCCATGAGTGTTATCTGATGAAGATCATCAAAGCTGAGTGATTAATTTTATCTCTATTTGTGAATTTTGTGACTCCTCTCTTTGGCTGGAAAAATGGCTGTGTTTTTCTGTGAGTTGGTGGTGTTTGTGGTGCTTTCGCTGTTATGCATTTTTTAAATCAGACACTGTGGCTGGATTAATGAGAATTGTATCTTTAAAATGGTGTAAAATACTTGTATGCTTGAGGAATTTTAATTATGAGATTTTTGTTGTTTTGAATTTGGCGCCCTGCACTTTCACTGGCTGTTGGCGATCCCAGAGAGTTTTTAACACATTCTCATCACTTATCATTTTTAATTTACCTCGTGAGGAGGAAAACTTACATCTGAAGTGTCCACTTCTGTAGAGGAGTTAAGAGAATAAGCAAGCCTGACTTTAACAATGAAATTGACATGATAAAACATTTGGACTGACTGAGTCTTACTTTTCATTTGTGCATCTCCCTTCCTACATCCCGTATATCTCCCGTTACTCCTGATCACCTTCTCCTCCCCTTCTCTTCTCCTCCTCCTTTCTCCTCCTCCTTTCTCATCCTCCTCCTCCTCCTCCTTCACCTCTCCTCCTCCTCTTCCTCCACTCCCCTCCCTTACTCCTCCTATTCCTCCTCCCCTCCCCTTCTCCTCTCCTCCTCCCCCATCCCCCTCTCCTCCTCCTCTCCTCTGCCAGCTGGCCAGCCAAAGATCGTACGGCGGATCTTCACCAACAGCCGGGAGCGCTGGCGGCAGCAGAACGTCAACGGAGCGTTCTCCGAGCTCCGGAAGCTCATCCCCACCCACCCCCCAGACAAGAAGCTGAGCAAGAATGAGATACTGCGTCTGGCCATGAAGTATATCAGCTTTCTGTCCAACCTGCTGGATGACCAGGATGGAGGTGGCACAGTGGCCGTGGGCGACGAGACAGGGCTTCTGGTGGGGGGCCGTGAGGGTCGACCCCAGGGGCCCCGTCAGGACGTGGTGGGACTGGCCACGGAGGACGACCTGCTCCTCCAGGGCACGTTGTCGCCTGGGTCCAGCTGCGGGAGTCTGCCAGATGGGGACGGCAGCCCTGAGAGCTTCACCGAAGACCGGGACTCACCCACAGGCCAGAGGACTGTGCCCGCCCCGCGCGGTAGGGAACTGCGACGCAACGTGCGTCCACAAGACAGCGGCAGTCAGCGATGATGGTGATGATAATATTGGTGGTGACAGTTATAACGATGATGGTGACGGAGTTGACGATGACGGAGTTGACGATGATGGAGTTGATGATGATGGTGGACCACAGTAAAACACATGGATTGACTTTTTTCCCTGAAAGAGGGATGACTTAAATATGGATGACAAGGGTCCTAGCATCTCTGAGATTCATCAAAAGAGCAGTGCTTTAGGTTCTGGAAGCATGCTGATGACAGAATTTCACTTCGTCAGGATTCTAATCAGTTCATACTGAATCCAATGGCAGCTTGCTTGGTATGGTCCTTATTCGGTCAATTGGTTGACAAAACGAAAGACTTGTAAATTCCGCATGCTTTTAATGCTGTCTATGACCTGGGTTGAGGAACACCTCATATGTCCTGAGTTGTGAATGTTCAAATACAGTGTGCTTCTGTTACATTATCATGTCATGAGAAGTATACATCCTATGTCATCATCATAGAAGTCACTCATGCCATGGTACCATGAGGCGACTCAATGGAGGTTTACACCAGGAAGTGGCAATGGGATGTTCTCACCTTGGGTTAGGATCCAACTTCGCCAGTTGTCAATGAGGGCATTCTAACTCTTCTGAGTAGTCAAGTTTACGACAACAACATGACAACAGCATAGCTGTTTCACTGATAGCAATGGCTTGATGTCAAATCCTCATAATAAAATACACACTTAAACAAGCATTAAAGACAATTATTTGCTTGAAAATGTGTTATCTTAAGGTTTTAGCACTCACAACACATTATCAAACATGCACATATATCATTACCTACCAAAATATTTTTACAGTGGTTCATGTCAAGTGATGTGATTAGGCAGTTTGATATATTTTACACTGGGTTTTCAGGCATTTAAAAACATTTTTTTAGATTCTGCTCAGTGCTCCTGATTACATTCATTCAACAGTGAACAAACAACATATTCTCTAGAAAATGTATGACAAACACATATAATGATATAAATGTGGTACCTTATTTGTATATTTTTTTGTCAAACATTACTGATTAGCATTAAGTAAAACACCCCAGAGTAACATGGCAACTGACCGTAAACCGTTTACAAACACACACACACACGCACGCACGCGCACGCACGCACGCACGCACGCACGCACGCACGCACACACACACACACACACACACACACACACACACACACACACACACACACACACACACACACACACACACACACACACACACACACACACACACACACATCAAGTACAATCTGATTCCTGAGACACACTGCCATAGCATGTAGATGATGGACTTATGTGCAGCAAGGTAACTAGCACCTTCAGATACCAGTGGATAATAAATGACCATTTCTCCTGTCAAGAGGTACAAATAGTATTTCTGTAACTGAGGTCCAATGAAATCGTATGATGACTCACTCAATCATTTTGTATATTATACATTTCTATTTCAATGTTTCTTTCATTGTAATGCAGTTGTGATTTGGTATGGTACACTTAGTATATCACCTTCTTAATATGCCCTCCTTTTCTCTGTTGGGATTAGCAACGACATCAGCAGTTTTATGTCAGTAAACAGTGAGGCGTACATCCCTGTTGTTTGGTTATTTGATTGCTGCTCTTTCAGCAGACATTTAGTAGCCCATCTTGGTACCTTTGGTTACTATTTTATGAACTACAGTAAAGCAAAGGGACATTGTTGTTTTTAGTAAAAAAGCATGTTTGTTGTATGATAAATATATCTATGACTATATGCAATGACTTTTATATCAAATGCTGAATAAAATGAACACACAAAAACACAAAATACTGCCATACAAAATACTCCTTATGTGTTTTGTAAACCATGACAATTGTGGGTTATAAACTAGACAATTTTTTCAATCATATTTATAACACAGATTTGTACATTTTTCTTATGCATTTTTCTTATTTACTTATTTCGCAGGAATAATTACCCATATAGAATTAAGACTATGGAACTAATATGTTAGGAATATTTGACAACAACTTGTTCTTACATTTGAAAGCTGAATTAATCTCAAATGGACCAATCTCTCCCTGTAACATATCCTACTGCCTAGCAATGTGAAGTAAATCCATAACCCCACACAAGGCATGTAAAACACTCCCACTTAAGTCTGGAATCTTCACTTCCTCTAAGCAAGTGACAACTTCCTGCAAAGGTCAGCATGGCTCAGTGACCTTCAGGATATCCTGCCATTGTGAAAGTGGTTCACAGTATTTAGATTCTCCATACTCGCAGACTGTCTGAAGCATTACCAAACAATCACAACCAACATGGAGAGTTATTCAGTGATGATGCGACACAAAACCAAAAAGTAAACCACAGACAAAGTAATAATGCATAAACGCTACATATAATGCATAATCGCTGTATCAATCATTTTACTTAACAATAATATTGCAGTAAAAATATGTTTCTGTTTTTGTATGAATTATTGTGATATTTGCTCCACTTGCACACATCACAAAAACAAAGTGCAGTGTTTCTAGGAAAGGGGAGACAACCGGGTGTTTTAGGACCTCTCCAGTATTCCACAGTCGACTATGACTGGACTGTGACCTCCATAACTATCTCTGTGACTGGACTGTGACCTCCATAACTATCTCTGTGACTGGACTGTGACCTCCATAACTATCTCTGTGACTGGACTGTGACCTCCATAACTATCTCTGTGACTGGACTGTGACCTCCATAACTATCACTATGACTGGAATGTGACCTCCATAACTATCTCTGTGACTGGACTGTGACCTCCATAACTAGCTCTGTGACTGGACTGTGACCTCCATAACTAGCTCTGTGACTGGACTGTGACCTCCATAACTATCTCTGTGACTGGACTGTGACCTCCATAACTATCTCTATGACTGGACTGTGACCTCCATAACTATCTCTGTGACTGGACTGTGACCTCCATAACTATCTATGTGACTGGACTGTGACCTCCATAACTAGCTCTGTGACTGGACTGTGACCTCTATAACTAGCTCTGTGACTGGACTGCCTAACATACATTTACCTGCAAACTGGAGACTATAGTCATACTGGCCACCTAAAAAGAGTGTATAATAGAGAGCGAGAGAGAGAGAAAGAGTGACAAAAAGACAGGGTAAGTGTGTGTGTGCGTTCATGTGTGTGCACGCATGTGTGTGTGTGTATTTATCATCTCAGTGCAGATGGATGGTAGAGTGTCTCTTGCAGCCAAATTATTCTGTATGTTAATGAGTTGTTATCTGACGCGCTGCAGGAACAATACACTGACTCTCACACAGTGGGGATCCAGCCTGCTGGGTACAGATTACACTGCCTACACCACCATGGCAGTTATTTATATTTTTATACACAGTATACAGTATAGCAACACAAACACACACACACAAGCATATGCATTTATGCACTCAGAAACAAACACACACACACGCACACGCACACACACACGCACACGCACACGCACACGCACACGCACACGCACACACACACACACACGCACACACACACACACACTCAAACGTAAACAAAAATACATGGTTTATCTCTTTTAATTTACCTGGAAAAATAGGATGGTTCAAAACTCATCGTGGAAAGACGCTTTTCTCATTCTCTACCCACAGGTGGCGATGTCTCTCCTTTTATGGCTTGTATTGGATGTGCAGGTAACTGCCAACATAAAGGAAACAGTTGAGTTAATGAGGGATACAAAGTTTATTGAAAGCAGGTGCTACCACCAGGTGCGGTTCCTGAATTAATTAAGCAAGAAACATCCCATCATGCTTAGGGTCATGTACTGCCTGTAAACTCAATGTTGAATTACTTTGAATTCTACGTCCGCCAGAAATTAGCGTTTCAATCAGGAAAGTTTCCTCACAACTACTACAAGCCAGAATGTTGAATAAAATTAGATTTTAACTTACCTTACTGGTTGTCTGTGCGGTTGATCCTTTTGGCGGTAGGGATGTGAGACAATATATCCACAGTAAAGTATAATTACATCAACCTTTCAAAGCACTGGTAATGCATTCAAATTTCTATCACCTGAAGTATGCATACAATATAAAAAACTACATGCACGAGATGCATGCATACTTGCCTAGCTCGTGCACTTGTTTACATTGCTCTGTGCATGCTTCAGGTGATAGAAATCTGAATGTATTACCAGTGCTTTGAACATTTGATTTAATTTAACTTTCCTGTGGATATATTGTCTAACCTATATCCACAGGAAAATCATGTGACTTCTTGTAAATTCCAATGTCATTAGGTGAAACAGAACAGGGGACAAGACCGTGTCAGAGAGTAACACTGTTTCTTTTTTATATTTCATTCTAGGAAATTCATAGTCACCAACTTCTGTATTTGTGTTGAGTGCTGAATATGCAATGCAACATGTAAATCCCCTGAACAAAGTAGAATTTTAGGTATACCATACAACAGAGGTGAGGGTGAAATGAATGAAGCATCAACTGAAGAGTTTATTCCCAAAATGCTTTCTAATCCAATTTTTCATCAGAAATGAATGCTTATGGTACCTTTTTTTTTAAAATTTACCTTGATTTAATTAGGCAAGTCAGTTAAGAACAACTTCTTATTTACAATGACAGCCTACCCCTGCCAAACCCTGCCAATGCTGGGCCAATTGTGCACCGCCCTATGGGACTCCCAATCACGGCTGGTTGTGATACAGCCTGGAATCGAACCAGGGTCTGTAGTGATGCCTCTAGCACTGAGATGCAGTGCCTTAGAGATGCAGTGCTAGCTTGCTTCTGAAGCTAAGCAGGGTTGGTTCTGGTTGGTTCCTAGATGGGAGACCAGATCCTGCTGAAAGTGGTGTTGGAGGGACAGTAGGGGGCACTGTTTCCTTTGGTCTGATTGGGGACATTGCTCTGTGTAGGGTGCTGTCTTTTGGCTGGGACGTTAAACGGGCATCCTAAATTCCCAATCTGGCTCTCATACCATCACGGTCACCAAATCATCCCCAGCTTCCAATTGGCTCATTCATTCCTCCTCTCCCTTGTAACTTTCCACAGGTAGTTGCTGTAAATGAGAATGTGTTCTCAGTCAACTTACCTGGTAAAATAAATGTGTGTGTAAAATATTACTGTCCTCAGATAATTAATTCATAGATTTGAGATGTTGCAATTGGTTTGGTGCGAAAATGCTATATCCATTGTTTAGATAAAATGGAAAGTTTGCATCTTGTTTAAAATATAAATTCATCACGTCATCAATCTAGCGTCATGCTATAGTGTTAGGTTAGAATGAGGCATCATCCCAAATGGCACCATATTCCCTATACAGTGCGCTACATTTGACCAGAGCCCAGATCTCATTTTACCGAATTGCAAAAAAATGTATTATACAGTATATCCTTTTTTAAATATTGATGTCACAAATGTAGAACTTGTACAGTTATTTTGTTAAAATTTGACTGTGAAAAACTTGCATTGCTACTTTTTTCTCTGAGAGTGAGGTCTTGCAACTAAATGTAATTGTTTGTCTCTTTGAAATGAAACCATCTAGTTTTTTATTTTATTTCTTTCACCTTTTTTTAACCAGGTAGGCTAGTCGAGAACAAGTTCTCATTTACAACTGCGACCTGGCCAAGATAAAGCAAATCAGTGCGACACAAACTAGTGATAGGTTTCAAACAAATACGCGTATAATCTATCCTGTGTGTGCGCTTATGTCATTCTGTGTGATTATTTAGTTAGTTCGTAAATAAATAATTTCGCCAATTTGTGTATTGCTGTCATCATGTAGACTGGGGTTCGTGCAGATTTATAGAATATTACGACATTCAGAATGAGACTGATATGAGATAAAATACTGTACATCTTATAAGAGTTTAATTAGGGAGTTAGTTACTTGTTCAATAAGTTTTCCTGTGGTGCCCCAAGTTATCGAGTTAATTGTTACACAATTTATTTAATCATATCATCAATTCAACATAGTTAACTGATTTGATAAGATACCAGTCATTGCATTAATGATATTCATGTCACAACACATCCCAACACAACACTTATTTATCCAGGATTACAGTATATCCTGCTGAATGCTAAATGAGACAAGACACCACTCAGTGACAGTTACAGAAGAGGAATATGTGTATGTGTATACACTGAGTCTATAAAACATTATGCTCTTTCCATGACACAGACTGACCAAGTGAATCCAGGTGAAAACTATGTTCCCTTATTGATGTCACTTATTCAATCCACTTCAATCAGTGTAGATGGGGAGGAGACAGGTTAAAGAAGGATTTGTAAGCCTCGAGAAAAGGATTGTGAGTGTGTGCCATTCAGAAGGTTAATGGGCAACACAAAATATTTAAGTGCATTTTAGCAGATGCTCTTATCCAGAGCAATTAGGGTTAAGTGCCTTGCTCAAGGGAATATCAACATGTTTTTTTTACCTAGGCAGCTCAGGGATTCAAACCAGCAACCTTTCACGGTTACTGACCCAATGCTCTTAACTGCTAGACTACCTGCCTTTGAACAGGGTATGATAGTAGGTGCTAGGCCAGGGGCACCGGTTTGTGTCAAAAACTGCAAGGCTGCTGGGTTTTTCATGCTAAACAGTTTCCTGTGTGTATCAAAAAAGGCCCACCACCCCAAAGGACATACTGCCAACTTGAAAAAAACTGTGTGAAGCATTGGAGTCAACATGGGCCAGCATCCCTGTGGAACACTTTCGACACCTTGTAGAGTCCATGCCCCGATGAGTTGAGGCTGTTCTGAGGACAAAAGGGAAGGTGTATTTAAAAAAATAATAATCCAATCTGTAAGTGGTTTGATTTATAGCAACCGTAGGTGAGATAGTTGTTCCAGTTTACATGGTGTTGGTAGTCTTCATGTACTGTATTTTCTTCCCTACTCTGACAAGTATTCTTAATGCAAGGTGTGAGTGATGTAAAAGTGCTGTATATCTTCCTGCAAATAGGCTTCCAACAGGGAATTGATTTCACATTGTTAACCACGATAATGTGACACATTAAGAAATATTCAAATAAGGCTTTACACCCTTATAACTCAAAGGAGGTCAACTGAAAGTGAAATGTACTCCTCTGTAGTTGATTGTTTATTTAAAACAACACAGAAAAGTGTAAAATGACAAGGGAGTTGATTAAAAACGACCCTGACAAGAGTAAAATGGTAATTGGAGTTCAAGTTAATTTGACAAGTCATCTGACAAGCTAGCTAACTAGCTGTTTAGTTGGCTAGCACAAGCACAAACACCAGCTAGCTAGCACATTATCTTGTCAACTGTTAATGAGAGGCAAGCCAGCTACAAGTGATGCCAAATAACAAGTCTTATACACTGTCTCATACAGGGAGACATGCAGAATGCAATTGGCGCCATGCTAAAAACCAACAACAAACTTCTGGGGTGATTTTCTCTGACCAGCTCATAAGGGTGACAGACCTCCATTGAAACTAGCTATACATTGTTTTGAAGCTAAGAATCTCCTCTTTCCAGCAGTGTATACAAATCTAAATGTGTTTTGGGGGTCAATGTGACTGATTATGAGAGAGCAAGTAACATATGTTCAGATATATGCACCATGTCATGTATTGTCATATATTGTCATGTCTTGTCCCTGTGCTTTCTCTTCTATTCGTTTCCCCCTGCTGGTCTTATTAGGTTTCTTTCCCTCTCTCTATCCCTCTCTCTCTCTATCGTTCCGTTCCTGCTCCCAGCTGTTCCTCATTCTCCTAACGACCTTGTTTACTCTTTCACACCTGTCCCCTATTTTGCCCTCTGATTAAGTCTCTATTTCTCTCTCTGTTTCTGCTTCTGTCCTTGTCGGATTCTTGTTTGCTGTTTGCTGTGTTCTTGTTCCGTCCAGTCGTGTTTTGCCTTATCTTCAGATGCTGCGTGTGAGCAGGTGTCTCTGTCAGCTACGGCCCGCGCCTACCCGAAGGGACCTGCAGTCTGTTGCCGCTTATCCTGCAATTCCCCTCTACAACTAGAGGATTTCTGTTTTCCCCGTTTGGACATTTCCTGTAAAGGATTGAGGATTATGTTATTTCTGTTTGGACTTAAATAAACTCTGTTTCTGTTAAGTCGCTTTTGGGTCCTCACTCACCTGCATAACAGAAGAATCCGACCAGGAATGGACCCAGCGACTACGGATCCTCGCAACTCAGCCGTCGAGATCCAGGGAGCGATGCTCGGCAGACACGAGCAGGAATTGTCTGCTGCTCGGCATGCCGTTGAGACCCTGGCCGCTCAAGTCTCCGACCTCTCAAGACAGTTTCACAATCTCCGTCTCGATCCACCAGCTACTTCCTGGGCTTCCGAGTCTCCGGAACCCAGAATTAATAACCCACCGTGTTACTCTGGGCAGCCCACTGAATGCCGCTCGTTTCTCACCCAGTGTGATATTGTGTTCTCTCTCCAGCCCAACACATACTCAAGGGGTAGAGCTCGTATCGCCTACGTCATATCTCTCCTTACTGGACGGGCTCGTGAGTGGGGCACGGCAGTCTGGGAGGCAAGGGCTGAGTGTACTAACGAGTCTCTCCCCACTGGCTCAGGTGTTGAGCCCATGCAGCTGGGGGGTATTCGCATCTCGACTAAGGAGAGGGAACGGAGAATCACCAACCGCGTCTGTCTCTATTGCGGTTCCGCTGGACATTTTGTCATTTCATGTCCAGTAAAAGCCAGAGCTCATCAGTAAGCGGAGGGCTACTGGTGAGCGCTACTACTCAGGTCTCTCCATCAAGATCCTGTACTACCTTGTCGGTCCATCTACGCTGGACCGGTTCGGCAGCTTCCTGCAGTGCCTTGATAGACTCTGGGGCTGAGGGCTGTTTTATGGACGAAGCCTGGGCTCGGGAACATGACATTCCTCTCAGACAGTTAGGGGAGCCCACGACCATGTTCGCCTTGGATGGTAGTCCTCTCCCCAGTATATTATGTGAAACACTACCGTTAACCCTCACAGTATCTGGTAACCATAGTGAGACCATTTCTTTTTTTGATTTTTCGTTCACCTTTTACACAAATCAAATCAAATCAAATTTATTTATATAGCCCTTCGTACATCAGCTGATATCTCAAAGTGCTGTACAGAAACCCAGCCTAAAACCCCAAACAGCAAACAATGCAGGTGTAAAAGCACGGTGGCTAGGAAAAACTCCCTAGAAAGGCCAAAACCTAGGAAGAAACCTAGAGAGGAACCGGGCTATGTGGGGTTGTTTTGGGTCATCCCTGGCTAGTGTGTCATAATCCTTCTATTAATTGGTCTAGTAATTCTATCCTAGCCTGGAACGTTTCTTGTCATGTGAAATGTTTAATGTCTGCTATCCCTCCTGTTTCTTCTGTCCCCTCTTCACAGGAGGAACCTGGTGATTTGACAGGGGTGCCGGAGGAATATCATGATCTGCGCACGGTCTTCAGTCGGTCCAGGGCCACCTCCCTTCCTCCTCACCGGTCGTATGATTGTAGTATTGATCTCCTTCCGGGGACCACTCCTCCCCGGGGTAGACTATACTCTCTGTCGGCTCCCGAACGTAAGGCTCTCGAAGATTATCTGTCTGTTGCTCTCGACGCCGGTACCGTTGTGCCTTCTTCCTCTCCCGCCGGAGCGGGGGTTTTTTTTGTTAAGAAGAAGGACGGTACCCTGCGCCCCTGCGTGGATTATCGAGGGCTGAATGACATAACGGTTAAGAATCGTTATCTGCTTCCCCTTATGTCGTCAGCCTTCGAGATTCTGCAGGGAGCCAGGTTCTTTACTAAGTTGGACCTTCGTAACGCTTACCATCTCGTGCGCATCAGGGAGGGGGACGAGTGGAAAACGGCGTTTAACACTCCGTTAGGGCATTTTGAATACCGGGTTCTGCCGTTCGGTCTCGCTAATGCTCCAGCTGTCTTTCAGGCATTAGTGAATGATGTACTGAGAGACATGCTGAACATCTTTGTTTTCGTTTACCTTGACGATATCCTGATTTTTTTCACCGTCACTCCAGATTCATGTTCAGCACGTTCGACGTGTTCTCCAGCGCCTTTTAGAGAATTGTCTTTATGTGAAGGCTGAGAAGTGCGCTTTTCATGTCTCCTCCGTCACATTTCTCGGTTCTGTTATTTCCGCTGAAGGCATTCAGATGGATCCCGCTAAGGTCCATGCTGTCAGCGATTGGCCCGTCCCTAAGTCACGTGTCGAGTTGCAGCACTTTCTCGGTTTCGCGAATTTCTATCGGCGTTTCATTCGTAATTTTGGTCAAGTGGCAGCTCCTCTCACAGCCCTTACTTCTGTCAAGACGTGCTTTAAGTGGTCCGTTTCCGCCCAGGGAGCTTTTGATCTCCTCAAGAAGCGTTTTACATCCGCTCCTATCCTTGTTACTCCTGACGTCACTAAACAATTCATTGTCGAGGTTGACGCGTCAGAGGTGGGCGTGGGAGCCATTCTGTCCCAGCGCTCCCATTCTGACGATAAGGTCCAACCTTGCACGTATTTTTCTCATCGCCTGTCGCCGTCGGAACGTAACTATGATGTGGGAAACCGCGAACTGCTCGCCATCCGCTTAGCCCTAGGCGAATGGCGACAGTGGTTGGAGGGCGACCGTTCCTTTTGTCGTTTGGACTGACCATAAGAACCTTGAGTACATCCGTTCTGCCAAACGACTCAATGCGCGTCAGGCTCGTTGGGCGTTGTTTTTCGCTTGTTTCGAGTTCGTGATTTCTTATCGTCCGGGCACTAAGAACACCAAGCCTGATGCTCTATCCCGTCTCTTCAGTTCTTCTGTAGCCTCTACCGACCCCGAGGGGATTCTCCCTGAGGGGCGTGTTGTCGGGTTGACTGTCTGGGGAATTGAGAGACAGGTAAAGCAAGCACTCACTCACACTCCGTCGCCGCGCGCTTGTCCTAGTAACCTTCTTTTCGTTCCCGTTTCTACTCGTCTGGCCGTTCTTCAGTGGGCTCACTCTGCCAAGTTAGCTGGCCACCCCGGCGTTCGGGGTACGCTTGCTTCTATTCGCCAGCGGTTTTGGTGGCCTACTCAGGAGCGTGACACGCGCCGTTTCGTGGCTGCTTGTTCGGACTGCGCACAGACTAAGTCAGGTAACTCTCCTCCTGCCGGTCGTCTCAGACCGCTTTCCATTCCCTCTCGACCATGGTCGCACATCGCCTTAGACTTTATTACCGGTCTGCTTTCGTCAGCGGGGAAGACTGTTATTCTAACGGTTGTCGATAGGTTCTCTAAGGCGGCTCATTTTATTCCCCTCGCTAAGCTTCCTTCCGCTAAAGAGACGGCACAAATCATCATTGAGAATGTGTTCAGAATTCATGGCCTTCCGTTAGACGCCGTTTCGGACAGAGGTCCGCAATTCACGTCTCAGTTTTGGAGAGAGTTTTGTCGTTTGATTGGGGCTTCCGTCAGTCTCTCTTCCGGTTTTCATCCCCAGTCTAACGGTCAAGCAGAACGGGCCAATCAGACTATTGGTCGCATCTTACGCAGTCTTTCCTTTCGAAACCCTGCGTCTTGGGCAGAACAGCTCCCCTGGGCAGAATACGCTCACAACTCGCTTCCTTCGTCTGCGACCGGGCTATCTCCTTTTCAGAGTAGCCTTGGTTACCAGCCCCCTCTGTTCTCATCCCAGCTCGCCGAGTCCAGCGTTCCCTCCGCTCAGGCTTTTGTCCAACGTTGTGAGCGCACCTGGAAGAGGGTCAGGTCTGCACTTTGCCGTTATAGGGCGCAGACTGTGAGAGCCGCCAATAAGCGTAGGACTAAGAGTCCTAGGTATTGTCGCGGTCAGAGAGTATGGCTCTCCACTCGTAACCTTCCCCTTACGACAGCTTCTCGCAAATTGACCCCGCGGTTCATTGGTCCGTTCTGTATTTCTCAGGTCGTTAATCCTGTCGCAGTGCGACTTCTTCTTCCGCGACATCTTCGTCGCGTCCACCCAGTCTTCCATGTCTCCTGTGTCAAGCCTTTTCTTCGCGCCCCCGTTCGTCTCCCCTCCCCCCGTCCTTGTCGAGGGCGCACCTATCTACAGGGTCCGGAAGATTATGGACATGCGTTCTCGGGGACGTGGTCACCAGTACTTAGTGGATTGGGAGGGGTACGGTCCTGAGGAGAGGAGTTGGGTTCCATCTCGGGACGTGCTGGACCGTTCGTTGATCGATGATTTCCTCCGTTGCCGCCAGGGTTCCTCCTCGAGTGCGCCAGGAGGCGCTCGGTGAGTGGGGGGGTACTGTCATGTATTGTCATATATTGTCATGTCTTGTCCCTGTGCTTTCTCTTCTATTCGTTTCCCCCTGCTGGTCTTATTAGGTTTCTTTCCCTCTCTCTATCCCTCTCTCTCTCTATCGTTCCGTTCCTGCTCCCAGCTGTTCCTCATTCTCCTAACGACCTCGTTTACTCTTTCACACCTGTCCCCTATTTTGCCCTCTGATTAAGTCTCTATTTCTCTCTCTGTTTCTGCTTCTGTCCTTGTCGGATTCTTGTTTGCTGTTTGCTGTGTTCTTGTTCCGTCCAGTCGTGTTTTGCCTTATCTTCAGATGCTGCGTGTGAGCAGGTGTCTCTGTCAGCTACGGCCCGCGCCTACCCGAAGGGACCTGCAGTCTGTTGCCGCTTATCCTGCAATTCCCCTCTACAACTAGAGGATTTCTGTTTTCCCCGTTTGGACATTTCCTGTAAAGGATTGAGGATTATGTTATTTCTGTTTGGACTTAAATAAACTCTGTTTCTGTTAAGTCGCTTTTGGGTCCTCACTCACCTGCATAACACACCATGTCATTGCTCTCTCTCACTCTGCGTTGTTTTATTCTTGCTAGTTGGTGGGGAGCTGGATGTCATTGGCTGCAACTTAAATTGCTAGGGGGATGGCCCACGTGGGGGGAAATTTAGGGAAAATGCCACAGCAGAGCTATCAGAAAACAGTGGCTTTCAAACTAGGGATTATGTGGCTAATTGAGGTAAAATAGTAACTTTGCTCATAGATAAAATAAAATAAAATGTTATTTGTCACATACACATGGTTAGCAGATGTTAATGAGAGTGTAGTGAAATGCTTGTGCTTCTAGTTCCGACAATGCCGTAATAACCAACGAGTAATCTAGCTAACAATTCCACAACAACTACCTTATACACATAGATTATGCATGTATGAACTCCACATTGACACATCCAGCCCAATGTACCACCAGCTCACCTGCTTTCACACTGTGATTTGACTATTAGATTATTGTTCTTTATTTTTTTAAAGGAATATTTTCACCATATTAAAACGAGAGTTCAGTTCACGTAACAGGGTTGACCTTAAAATGAGGGACCGACATAAATGAATCACTAATCACATGACATAAATAATAATCTTCTGAAATTATTTTGACAAACCAACAGTATAACTAAGGCTTCACAATGATGGGAAATCTTGGAGACATTTTGCGGTTAAGTCGATTCAAATCCTCCTAGAAGTCACAAAGGGTCCACCGAGGAAAATTCTCCATATGGTCTATATTAAAGGTCACTTCATTGAATATAACAGGCTGTTAAAGTTCAATATTTAATTATTTTGGTGGAATTATGCCTTACTTTACATCTCATAAAAAATGGTCTTCTCTCACTCCATCCAACTCTAAGCAGGTAACATAATAGAGTAATGGGGAGTTCATGGGGAGAATCTCAGTTGAATTTGCTCGACTCCTATGGCCTCTCTCCTACGTCCTCTCCTCGCCTGCTTTTGAAAAAGGTCAAAGATAATCCAGAAGTGGAGATGAGGAGAGGAAACGAGGGAAATGAACTCATATGAAATGAGACTCCTTTTCCACTCAGGCGTATTACGTTTAAGGGGTTTAGATCCCAAAATAAATGTGTAAAGTGATAAAGAAAAAATGAAAATACTTGTGCAAGACATTTTATAGATGAAAGGATAAGTAGTGTAATATCTTTTAAATGTGTGCATGCTTTCTCCTTTGAGAAAACAACAGCTGATTCAAAGCAGGTGTGGCAGATATTAAAACACTTACACACTTACCGCTGCCAGAATACTCTTGTGCATCCTCTGTTAAAGTAGGTCATCGATGATGGGCGCAAACTCCTTTGTTCGCCTACTAATGAATTGACACTCTCTCACTTATTGTTTCCCGTGTCACACAGGAGAGAGGAGACTTTTCCCGTTTGACCTCCAGGTCCCCTGTCAGTCATTCTCACTCAGATATCATATTAACAAGGCATAAGTAATTACAACATGTGTACAATTGCAGGAAATTAGCTTTAAAACTGTAAACATTTCTCTCCATCCCAAGGCAAAATAGGTCATTGCTGTAAATTAGCTTTTTTTTTTTTTTGCCCCATGGCATAATTAGTAGAATTGCAGAAAACTTGCTTTAGAGGTCCAATGCAGCTCTTTTTATCTAAATATAATTTCTGGGTAACAATTACAGTTGAAGTCGGAAGTTAACATACACTTAAGTTGGAGTTTGTCAACCACTCCACTAATTTCTTGTTAAAAACCTATAGTTTGGGCAAGTCGGGAAGAACATCTACTTTGTGCATGACACAAGTAATATTTCCAACATTTGTTTACAGACATATTATTTCACTTATAATTCACTTTATCACAATTCCAGTGGTCAGAGGTTTACATACACTAAGTGGACTGTGCCTTTAAACAGCTTGGAAAATTCTAGAAAATGATGTCATGGCTTTAGAAGCTTCTGATAGGTTACTTAACATCATTTGAGTCAATTGGAGGTGTATCTGTGGATGTATTTCAAGGCCTACCTTCAAACGCAGTGTCTCTTTGCTTGACATCATGGGTAAATCAAAAGAAATCAGCCAAGACCTCAGAAAACAAATTGTAGACCTCCACAAGTCTGGTTCATCCTTGGGAGCAAGTTTCAAACGCCTGAAGGTACCACGTTCATCTGTACAAACAATAGTACGCAAGTATAAACACCGTGGGACCACGCAGCCGTCATACCGCTCAGGAAGGAGATGCGTTCTGTCTCCTAGAGATGAATGCACTTTGGTGCGAAAAGTTAAAATCAATCCCAGAACAACAGCAAAGGACCTTGTGAAGATGTTGGAGGAAACAGGTACAAAAGTATCTGTAGCCACAATAAAACGAGTCCTATATCGACATAACATGAAAGGCCGCTCAGCAAGGAAGATGCCATTGCTCCAAAACTGCCATTAAAAAAACAGACTACGGTTTGCAACTGCACATGGGGACAAAGATGGTACTTTTTGGAGAAATATCCTTTGGTCTGATGAAACAACCATATAACTGTTTGGCCATAATGACCATCATTATGTTTGGAGGGAAAATGGGGAGGCTTGCATACCGAAGAACACCATCCCAACCGTGAAGCACGGGGGTGGCAGCATCATGTTGCTTTGCTGCAGGAAGGACTGGTGCAATTCACAATATAGATGACATAATGAGGAAAGAAAATGATGTGGATATATTGAAGCAACATCTCAAGACATCAGTCAGGAAGTTAAAGATTGGTCGCAAATGGGTCTTCCAAATGGACAATGACCCCAAGCATACTTCCATTTACATTTACATTACATTTAAGTCATTTAGCAGACGCTCTTATCCAGAGCGACTTACAAATTGGTGCATTCACCTTATGACATCCAGTGGAACAGTCACTTTACAATAGTGCATCTAAATCTTAAGGGGGGGTGAGAGGGATTACTTATCCTATCCTAGGTATTCCTTAAAGAGGTGGGGTTTCAGGTGTCTCCGGAAGGTGGTGATTGACTCCGCTGTCCTGGCGTCGTGAGGGAGTTTGTTCCACCATTGGGGGGCCAGGGCAGCGAACAGTTTTGACTGGGCTGAGCGGGAGCTGTACTTCCTCAGTGGTAGGGAGGCGAGCAGGCCAGAGGTGGATGAACGCAGTGCCCTTGTTTGGGTGTAGGGCCTGATCAGAGCCTGGAGGTACCGAGGTGCCGTTCCCCTCACAGCTCCGTAGGCAAGCACCATGGTCTTGTAGCGGATGCGAGCTTCAACTGGAAGCCAGTGGAGAGAACGGAGGAGCGGGGTGACGTGAGAGAACTTGGGAAGGTTGAACACCAGACGGGCTGCGGCATTCTGGATGAGTTGAAGGGGTTTAATGGCACAGGCAGGGAGCCCAGCCAACAGCGAGTTGCAGTAATCCAGACGGGAGATGACAAGTGCCTGGATTAGGACCTGCGCCGCTTCCTGTGTGAGGCAGGGTCGTACTCTGCGGATGTTGTAGAGCATGAACCTACAGGAACGGGCCACCGCCTTGATGTTGGTTGAGAACGACAGGGTGTTGTCCAGGATCACGCCAAGGTTCTTGGCGCTCTGGGAGGAGGACACAATGGAGTTGTCAACCGTGATGGCGAGATCATGGAACGGGCAGTCCTTCCCTGGGAGGAAGAGCAGCTCCATCTTGCCGAGGTTCAGCTTGAGGTGGTGATCCGTCATCCACAC
The DNA here is from genome assembly GCF_021184085.1 of Oncorhynchus gorbuscha. Taxonomy (NCBI): domain Eukaryota; kingdom Metazoa; phylum Chordata; class Actinopteri; order Salmoniformes; family Salmonidae; genus Oncorhynchus; species Oncorhynchus gorbuscha. The sequence goes on from NC_060180.1 coordinate 64,108,409, forward strand.
TGATATGTCTGCCAGACATGCAGAGATGCGATTCGCCACCTGGTCATCAGAAGGGGAAAGGAGAAGATTAATTGTGTGTCGTCTGCATAGCAATGATAAGAGAGACCATGTGAGGTTATGACAGAGCCAAGTGACTTGGTGTATAGCGAGAATAGGAGAGGGCCAAGAACAGAGCCCTGGGGGACACCAGTGGTGAGAGCGCGTGGTGAGGAGACAGATTCTCGCCACGCCACCTGGTAGGAGCGACCTGTCAGGTAGGACGCAATCCAAGCGTGGGCCGCGCCGGAGATGCCCAACTCGGAGAGGGTGGAGAGGAGGATCTGATGGTTCACAGTATCGAAGGCAGCCGATAGATCTAGAAGGATGAGAGCAGAGGAGAGAGAGTTAACTTTAGCAGTGCGGAGCGCCTCCGTGATACAGAGGAGAGCAGTCTCAGTTGAATGACTAGTCTTGAAACCTGACTGATTTGGATCAAGAAGGTCATTCAGAGAGAGATAGCGGGAGAGCTGGCCAAGGACGGCACGTTCAAGAGTTTTGGAGAGAAAGGAAAGAAGGGATACTTCCAAAGTTGTGGCAAAATGGGTTAAGGACAACAAAGTCAAGGTATTGGAGTGGCCATCACAAAACCATTCTGGAAGAAAACCTGATGGAGTCTGCAAAAGACCTGAGACTGGGACGGAGATTTGTCTTCCAACAAGACAATGATCCAAAACATAAAGCAAAATCTACAATGGAATGGTTAAAAAATAAATATATCCAGGTGTTAGAATGGCCAAGTCAAAGTCCAGACCTGAATCCAATTGAGAATCTGTGGAAAGAACTGAAAACTGCTGTTCACAAATGCTCTCCATCCAACCTCACTGAGCTCAAGCTGTTTTGCAAGGAGGAATGGGAAAACATTTCAGTCTCTCGATGTGCAAAACTGATAGAGACATACCCCAAGCGACTTACAGCTGTAATCGCAGCAAATGGTGGCGCTACAAAGTATTAACTTAAGGGGGCTGAATAATTTTGCACGCCCAATTTTTCAGTTTTTGATTTGTTAAAACAGTTTGAAATATCCAATAAATGTCGTTCCACTTCATGATTGTGTCCCACTTGTTGTTGATTCTTCACAAAAAAATACAGTTTTATATCTTTATGTTTGAAGCCTGAAATGTGGCAAAAGGTCGCAAAGTTCAAGGGGGCCGAATACTTTTGCAAGGCACTGTATAGGCCTATTTATTCACGTTGGATTTATTAACTACAACAGGACATGTTTTTAATTCTGGTGCCCTCTGTTCACACAAGTTTGTTAGCTTACTAGCTTAAAGAACATTCAAAGTACCTCAATAGAAGCTGCTCCTTCAAGGTGTAATTCTCTGGACCTAATTCAGTTCATGCATTTCATAACAAGATGCCCAGCGCTTCAAGTCTGCTCCTCAACCCTCTCTCTCTCTCTCTCTCTCTCTCCCTACCAGCAACATTTCTGTCATAAGCTACACTTGTCTGTCCATCATGCATATAAAGCAACTATCTTGCCTGCTCTATCCACACTGATTGGTGAGGTAATGTAATGAGCTAAATGTAAAAAACAGTTTATCACAGGTTTAAAAAGGAACAATGAAAAACGGTACTTTCTTCATGTTCGAACTGGTTCAGAAGTGTATTTTGCTGATTGGAACAGTGGAACCGAAATAAAGAATTGTGGTTCTGTTCAGAAAGAAACAATTGGAAAGTTATTTTGGTTTCAACCACTGGAAGGAAGTCTATGACCTAGAGGGTCGAGAAAGCGAGATTGTGGTTTGTTTACATCCATTTGGGTGTTTGTGGGCTTTCATTCTGCACATGGCCAAAACTACATATGAGTACACCGAGGTCCGGGCCTCTGACATTTTTTTCTAATAAGAAATAAAATAATAATAATAAAAATATATATTTTGTACACAAGAAAGAAAATCAATTACGTGTCAACATCTAAAATTAGCTTCCAGCGTTGATCATAGCCCATAAAGCTTATAGTTTAGATATGACTGTTCTATTCGCACCTGCCTATTTGCGAACAAGTGGAATCATGAACAGTGGTTTGTTCATTATGTTCGCCTGCTCCACATGATTTGCCTTTTTAGTAGCACATTCACCACTCTCTCAAAAGGCTAACCCCGCCCTCTCGTGGCACAGCCAGAGGGCCTGAGACATAAAATGAAATACCACAGCTCGGCTCTGCTTACACCGTGTTTGCGAGATGTCAGACAAAAGGTCATTTTAAAACCGCCCTGTGACTCCTGCCGTGTCTACAGATATCCTCCAAACAAACAAAAAACGACTCTTGGACAATGAGTGCAACTGGTAAATAGTTGCTTATATATTGAACAAAAATATATATGCAATATGCAACAATTTAAGAGTTACAGTTCATATAACGAAAACGTAATAAATTCATTAAGCCCTAATCTATGGATTTCCCATGACTGGGAATACAGACATTCATCTGTTGGTCACAGATACCTTAAAAAAAAGGTAGAGGCGTGGATCAGAAAACCAGTCAGTATCTGGTGTGACCACCATTTGCCTCATGGATTAGCATAGAATTGATCAGGCTGTTGATTGTGGCCTGTGGAATGTTGTCCCACTCCTCTTCAATGGCTATGCAAAGTTGTTGTGTTGGCGGGAACTGTAAACACGCTGTCATGCACGTCGATGAATGGCACGACAATGGGCCTCGGGATCTCGTCATGGTAACTCTGTGCATTCAAATTGCTGTCGATAAAATGCAATTATGATTGTTGTCCGTAGCTTATGCATGCCCAACCATAACCCCACTGCCACCATGGGGCACTTTGTTCAACCATAACCCCACTGCCACCAAAAACGACGATGCTGTCATGGGTGAAAGAGGACACTTTGTCTTTAATCCAGTAAAGTAAATACAAACAAAAAACACAACTTTCACTCGTTGACATCTTGAACAGCAAACAGCAGGTTGCCTCGGGAAGGCACTTGAACCAGACAGACTCAGACACCTGCTCACCAAGCATCTGAGGAAAACACGACACTACAGGGCGAACACAAACACAGCACGGTGATGCAGGCGGGACAGGAACGGAACACAAAGGAAGAAATAGGGACTCTAATGGTAACAGAAGAAAATGATTGATTAGGGGAATAACATTCAGTTCTTTGGGGAAGCAAGGGACAACTCTGACAGATGGACATTCCTTTGGCAACAACTCTGTCAGTCATGTCAATTCCAAGCTCCCTCAAAATTTGTTGTGTGATGAAACTGCACATTTTAGAGTGGTCTTTTATTGTCCCCCAGCACAAGGTGCACCTGTGTAATGACCATGCTGTTTAATCAGCTTCTTCATATGCCACACCTGTCAGGTGGATGGATTATCTTGGCAAAGGAGAAATGCTCACTAAGATGGATGTAAACAAGTTTGTGCACAAAATTTGAGAGAAATACACTTTTTGTGCAAATGGAAAAAAATAAGCTGCTAAATTTTCATTATAACTTTGCTTCAGAGAGTAGGCTACTGAGACAGACAGTGATGTGGCGCTCAGTGGTGAGGCTGGCAAGCTGCAATGCATGCAGGAGGAAGCAGAGGAAACATAGAGAGAGGAAGCAAGCGAGAGCTTAGTACAGTGGTTCCCAAACTTGGGGCCGGGGCACATGTGGTCCCCTGAGAAAATCTGTACTAATCTTATCAAACAAGTTAGGAACTTAAAAAAATAAGATATGTTTTAAAATGAACATCTCCACATGGCCTATCTTCCTTATAGGCCTCGGCATACATTACAATGCAAACAATACAGTTCTAAAAATGTCATCCGTTTTTGTTTAGTCACTGACGTGTCAGCACAAATATTTTCTCAGAGTGAATCATTTCTGATATTTCACCCCTTTCTGGGGTATAACATTACAATTGTATAGCTAATAGGTTATGTGTTTGCAGATCGACTGCGGTTAATGAATCTAAAGCAACCAAGGGGATAACTGCTGGGGTAATTTTTGCATGTCTTTGCTCTTCTTCAAATAGAATTTTAACATGTTTCAATTGTACAGAAATGCAGTAAATGAGTTTCAACTTTGAAACGGGAGCCACACACACACTAACATCCACACACCTCCTTGGAAAAGTGTACTGCGGACGGGAGCCACACACACACTAACATCCACACACTTCCTTGGAAAAGTGTACTGTGGACGGGAGCCACACACACACTAACATCCACACACCTCCTTGGAAAAGTGTACTGTGGACGGGAGCGGACGGGAGCCACACACACACTAACAAGTATTTCCTGTATGTGTTTTTCTCCACAGTGAAAGTGGAAAAGGTCAACAGCACAAGCAGTGATGGTGCACAAATATAAATCAACTTAAACAGTTTGTCAGTAGCCAGAAACAGTTGAGTCTAAACATGAAATGAGATGGATGAGTAGATGTGATGACTAATATAACCGGTTTGTTACTTAAGTCACAAAGTCCCATCTATCTTTTCTTGCACACTCTCTGTCTTTATGCTGATGTTGTATTTTTACACAAATTAAGTTTAGATACTCCTCAAAAACCGGGCAACACTGGCAAGAGAAGAAACCTTTAGAGGAAACAGAGTGCCGTGAAGTTAATTAAAGACAACACCTTGAAGAGATAATTTACTCAAAATACAAATGGTAAGGAAAGTGAGCTTGGGGTTTGTTTACTCCCATTTGGGTCTTTGTGTGCTCTCATTCTAAATGCAACATGAACCAATAACACAATGAGAGGAATCTAACTGGGTCAAATAATACCTAAGTGGAAAAGTAGGTACCATGTGAAAGTCTTTGTCTCAACAAGAACAGTGAAGTAAAAACTGTCACAGTTACCATTTATTTGGCATCTTATCAGTTTCTCTTTTCTGCCTACAATTTCCTGAAAATCACGTGACTTCTTGTAAATCCCCATTGTCCAACTTCTGTATTTGTGTTGAGTGTCGAACTTTACCACATAAATATGCAGGAACATGTGATGACTTTGAATCAACGTGGAAAACTGACTGGATTTGTAAAAGTCATCAACATAAGTGCATTTCGGGGGTTTTTCACCCAATTTTTACACTAAATCCAATGACATGGTGACATTTGTTGTTGATTTCACATTGAATTCACTGTTAGTTGACAACTCAACCAAATGTAAATCAAAACTAGACATTGAAAGGACATCTGTGCCCAGTTGGTAATAATGCATCATTGCCATTGTACAATTGCCAGAGAAAAGCACCGCAACTGATTTTCTCATATACTTACAGCTGTTTAACATATAGAATTGACACCGATAAATATCAAGTGTTCATTGACTGCATTAATAAGTACTATTTTCTGTTTTGTTTGTAATGAGATGCTCTCTTGTCCTCTGATTAACACGCTTGTATCATGCAACTGTTTACATGTTCCGGAATGTTTTTAAACAGGCAGATTGTTAACACTGGTCTAATTTACAGTATTCATCTCTCATCCTCATCCTCCAATGACAGTTGTTTTCCCAGTCAGTCACCCATTAAAGGTTTAGGTGTTAATCCCATTGAACTTTGTTCCTTAGTGTCAACCTTACTTTAAGACATGACCATTCCAGTACATTTACTGAGTGCATTTTCAAGAGGATGAAAAAAACAGCATTAACAATGCTGGGCTGATGATGCAGGACATTTTGTTCCAAAGCTCTGACTTGGTAAGAGGGAACTATTTGACCATAGTTTAAATACACAGTTTAAAATGAGGATTGTATTAGGACAAATAAAGCATCACTGAATAGTTTGTCACAGTTTTTATTGCATTAAAAAGCTAAGCCAGAATATAAGATAATGAAATGCTAAATATATTTATAGGAGCAGTGTGAGTATGACCCTATCATAACCTTCTAAATGTACATTACTTAACTGAATATTGTTAGTTGTTTAGCCTCATTATCTGCTTCATCACATTTCATAGGCACTGCACAAATCATTGATCAGCTAAGTTGATAAGCTACAGAGCAGCACCCCTGGATGGAGAGCAGTGTTGGGGTTTAAGTCCCATGCTCAAGGGCACAAGGGCAGGAGGGAGTACCTGGAATCATAGACCAACAGTTCCCACAGTTCTGTTTTTATACCCTGTCCGTGGATTGAATCAGCAACCTTCCGGCTACTGATCAAGCAACCTTCCACCTCTCTAAAGCCTAATTTTGCAGCTTCTGCGCTGTCCGTTAGGTTCGTTTAAACAGAATTATGCATCGAAAGTTCGCTTCTGTTGGCACATCTCTGCTTCCGCATTTGCACACCTCCTTTTTCCAGCATGACATTTGCTTGCAAATGATATGCGGAGCTTCTATTTATGTAGTGTAGGACATTATGAAGGCATTATGATGGCGTCATGAAGGCTTTAATAGATATATCTGGTTTAAAGTGTGACTATGTAGCTTCAAAATATGCATAAAACATAAAACTTCAAAGTATACATACTGAATATTTTCCAGTGTGCATGTTACAAAATTTGGTGGAATATCTAAGCTATTCCTACGTTTGCGTCTGTCTAAAATATCAGAATCTGATATGATGGAATGCTGAGAAGAGTCTATGATGTTGTTTTTCACACTCAATGTCTGATCTGCACCCGCTGTACTTATGAAGATCTCAGTATCAGAGCTAAAATGTAAAGGCTCCGTTATGCTTCTCCGACGTTTCCGTTTGTACAGAATCTTTGTCGCCTGCCCAGAGTCAGAAAAATCTTCTGCCTCAAGTTCCACTCCAAAGGACATATTTAAGTCACGCGCAAAATCAATATTACAAATCTTTTTGAATTTAACCATATATATCTCAAATATACTGACACAGGATAGTACCGGGTTTCAGTGTCACCAGTAGCAATCTTTTTTAACTGACCTGACATGTTATTAACATAGTCACACTTTAATTCCAGGATGATGAAAGAAAGAGAGAGAGAAACAGAGAGATAGGGACAGAGGGAGGGAGAAAGCGGAGTGGTTGGTGTTATCCATCCGGGAGCCTCCAGCAGCGGTAACAGGAGGGCAGCGATGGCACATAAGTCCTCAGGGGGTCCGTGTGTTCTCCATCCACTATCTTGGCCCCTGCTTTAGCCCTGGCCCCAGCCCTGCAATGTGAAGAAAGGTTCTCAGTTCAAAAATATGTTTACTCTCTTAAGCAATCAATAATTAGATTTGCATGGTATTTGGTATTTATAGATGATGAATTTGCTGATGATAACGATAATGAATATAAAGGTAATGATAAGGATTGACATAACAATCTTGACAATAGTGCCTTCAGAAAGCATTCATACCCCTTGACTTATTCCACATTTTGTTGTGTTACAGCCTGAATTCAAAGTTGATGAAATATATATTTTTCTACACACAACATCCCATAATGCCAAAGTGAAAACATGTCTTTAGATTTTTTTGCAAATGTATTGAAAAGTAAATACAGAAATATCTCATTTACATAAGTATTCAACACCCCTGAGTCAATACTTTGTAGAAACACCTATGGCAGCGAATACAGCTGTGAGTCTTTCTGGGTACGTTTCAAATGATTTGTGAAGCTTTGCACAACTGGATTGTACAAGCTGTCAAGTTGATTGTTGATCATTGCTCGACAGGCATTTTCTAGTCTTGCCATAGATTTTTAAGACTACTTAAGTCAAAACTAACTAGGCCACTGAGGAACATTCAATGTCGTCTTAGTAAGCAACTCCTTTTCATTTTGTATTCATTTGAAAACAATTTTAATTCCACTTTGACATAAAATCAAATCTATTTTAAATTCAGCCTGTAACACAACAAAATGTGGGAAAAAGTAATGGGGTATGAAAAGAAAGTTTTCACAGCCCTTGACTTTTTCACAGTTTTTTGTGTTACAGCCTGAATGCACTGTTTGCAACAGAATGAAGCCTTGAAAAATGAATAACTTATTAATAGTCTTCCTGACAAAAGAGACTAGACAGCGTTCATTGACAGTTAAAGTAGAGAAACATGTATATATTTACCCATTGGGAGGCCGAGGACCACACGTCCAGAAGTGTATTGTTTTCATGGTGTTTTAATACATGTTGCCGATAGGAGTAGGTCTGATGATATACTGTTGAAAGGGAAATAATAATAATTGAACCAGCTATGTAAGACTGCATGACAGTATGAAGGCATCGTGAAGACTTTATTAGATTTGTTGTATCTCCAAAGTATACTTAAAACACATATATTTTCTAGTATACATGTCACAGCTTTACTCAAAAACGTGGTGGAATTTTTTATCTATTCGAACGTTTGAGTCTCCAAAATATCAGAATCTGATTGTAACGTCTGCTTCCGACTCACACACTCAAACACGTAGATCCCCTGAACACAGCTCACTTTCCAGCCCACTTTCCAGCTCACACTCTCAAACACTTAGATCCCCTGAACGCAGCTCACTCTCCAGATCCCAATCACCTGAATTCTAATCACCTGTTCACACAACTGTATATCATTATCACACCCTATTTAGTTCAGTTCTTTGCCCCCCATCACTGTGAGGTATTGTTTGTTTTGTGACATACGTCTTTCAGAGCTCTGTCTTTCCTCTGATTTACTCCTCCCATGTATGATAATTTTTGCCTGCCTCACTAACGATGCCTTTTTGCCTATTCCCTACCTGTACTTTAGATTTCCTGTTATCTACCTATTTGCCTGATCTCCCGGATTACGTTACTAGCCTTTTCCCTGCCTTTGGACCCACGTGTATGACCTTCTGCCTGTCCCTGGACCCAGCTATCTGCCTCCTCCTGTGGTCCTTTTCAATAAACACCTGCTGCGCCCTGCGTTTGAAACCAGCTCTCTGTCTCCCCTCGTGTTCATTACACTGATAGGACAGTGCTGAGAAGTCATTGTTTTTTACTCTTAATGGAGCATTACTAGAGCATTTTGTATACATTATTTTTATTCAGGAAAGCAGTGAGTTGCTGCACAACAGTTTTTTCACTCTTAATGCTTTATAATCTGCATCATGTATACCTGGTATATACTTGGTATGTACTCGGTGTTCTCACTTGCAGAGCAACATTTGCGTTTGTAATTAATCTTTGTCACCTGCTCAGAGTCAGAAAAGGGTTCTGCTTCGAGTTTCACCCCATCAGCCATATTTAACGTTGTTAGTGTGATATAAACAACACAATAATAAAATATATATTATGCAGTGTAATAAAATGCAGTCTTGATATAATGAAATTAATAATTTACCTGAAGGTGGTCAAATCACAGGATTAGCTTTGGGCTAATGCTCTTTGAATGTAAAATTGTTTGAATGTTGGACTCAAACAAGAAGCTTTTATAGAAACCTGTTTCCTGGCTGTAGGCCTGTGTTCATGATTGGTCTCTGAAAGAACCTGACTGTACGTGTGTGTTCATGATTGGCCTGACTGGGACTTCCCTGATTTTGGTATAAAAAAAAACTTTGCCACAATTTCCAATGTCAAAAAAAAGAAAGATTTACTGTGTTCTATGAAATGAAACCAAAAGAAAGTGACTTTTTCTCTGTGGTTGTTCAATGCTGCAAGCACTATTAAATGATTTCTGATAGCGTAGGGACGCAAATCTCCAGGAAATATCCCAGTTGCAATATTAGCTGTTGGAATGTCTATTACTCTAGTGGCTAATATATCGTCTCAGTATTTCACCAATGTTTGCATTCTCATATGAATCAAGGCCTTTTTTCCCCATAGTTGGTAATCAAGTTAGCAGTACTTATTCTGCCCCTAGTGCTGCCATCCTGTTAGAAGGTAACAGATTATTTTATTACAATGGTTAAATTCGATTTTCATTGTGTTAAAATAATCTGTTACCTTCTAACAGGATGGCGGCACAGTACTGAAGACATAATTAACTGGAGCTGCAAATGCATGGGAGTCGACCAATGTATCAAAACATTATTTGAAATAAGTACTATGCATTTACAGTGCATTCGTGAAAGTACTCAGACCCCTTGACCTTTTCCACATTTTCTTATGTTACAGCCCTGTTCTAAAACAGATTTATTTGTATTTTTTTACCTTATTAATCTACACACAATACCCCATCAAATTCGGACCCTTCGCTATGAGACTGGAAATTGAGCTCAGATGCATTCTGTTTCCATTGATCATCCTTGAGATGTTTCTTCAACTTGATTGTAGTCCACCTGTGGTAAATTCAATTGACTAGACATGATTTGGAAAGGCACATACCTGTATATATAAGGTCCCACAGTTGACAGTGCATGTCAGAGCAAAAACCAAGCTATGAGGTCGAAGGAATTGTCCGTAGAGCTCCGAGACAGGATTGTGTCAAGGCACAAGAGGAACTCTGGAGCTCTGTCAGAGTGACCATTTGGTTTTTGGTCACATCCATGACCAAGGCCCTTCCCTTTTGTCCATTTAGGAATGATTGAGGCCACTGTGTTCTTGAGGACTTTCAATGCTGCAGGAATATTTTGGTACCCTTCCCCAGATCTGTGCCTCCGACACGGTCCTATCTCTGAGCTCTACCGACAATTCCTTTGACCTTATGTCTTGTTTTTTGCTCTGACATGCACTGTCAACTGTGGGATCTTATATATACAGGTATGTGCCTTTCCAAATCATGTCATGACAGCTGTGTGTATTTCCAAGTCATGTCCAAACAATTTAATTTACCCCAGGTGGACTCTAATATAAAACGAGTTTTGTCATTATGGGGTATTGTGTGTAGATTGATGAGGATTTGTTTTTCTTCATTTACTCCATTTTAGAAAAAGTCTGTAAAGTACCAAAATGTGGAAAAAGGGAAGGGGTCTGAATAGTTTCAGAATTCACTGTATATCCTGCGTGTTGTTCACTGTGCGTTGTTAAATGAGAAAAGACTGCATTCAGGGACTGTTACAGTTGAGGAATACGTGTAATATTACCCATGGGGTGACCGAGGATCAGTTCTCCAGAGGAGTATTGTTGTCATTGTGTTTTAGTAGACTAAATGTCACTGACAGGAGGTTATCCACTGGGCACAGACTTCAGTTCCATGTCTAGTTTTGATTTACATTTGGTTGAGTTGTCAACTAACAGTGAATTTAACATGAAATCAACAAAAATTATCAATCAAGTTCAAATTTGTGTCCATAGGTTGATGACTTTTTGCAAATCCAAATAAGTTTTCCACGTGTATTTAACGTCATCACATTGATAGTTTGGGGTTAAAAGTGGAAACATCATAGATTCAACCTGTTTTTTCCAAGTGGGAAATGTGATAATTCTCTCATGTCACGACTCCTACCGAAGGTGGCTCCCCTTCCCGTTCGGGTGGCGTTCGGCGGTCGTCGTCACCGGCCTACTAGCTGCCACTGATCCCCCCCTCCTGTCTGTTTATTAGTTGCACCTGTGTTTAGTTAGGTTAATTGGTTGGGCTTTATTTACCAGCCAGCCCGCCTGCTGGTTGTGCGGGATTGTTTTCAGTGTACATTTGTACACGCCTGTAAGTCAAGGTTGTCCGTGTGTGTGGTTTTTGCTGTACTGTTTAGTTCCCGTATTTGGGGCATTTGTTTGGGTTGGCGTTGTTTTCACCGGTGTGGTGTATTAAAAGTATCGCTACCCTGAACTCTCTGCTTGCTGCGCCTGACTTCTTCCTCCGCTACACCCCAGGCGTTACATATGTATGTTTATAACTTTTCTATATTAGCTACCTTTACTCTGCTCTGCTGGTTCTATTGCTACAGCTACTTATGATCATTATTATAACAACCACAACAACAAAACTATGCTTTAAAATAATTATTTTTCAACAAATGAATAACTATGAAACATTAGTAAGCACTTAAAATATTTGATATATTCCCATTTTCACAGATATATATCAAACACTGAAGTTGCTGCTCAATCATCAACATGTGCACGTGTGCATCGACAACAGTATACAGTCTTGCTTTGAATTTATATGCATTTTAATTCCATGTTGTGGTGTGTAATGTAAAATGTACAGTACCAGTCAAAAGTTTGGACACACCTACTCATTCAAGGGTTTTTCTTTATTTGGACTATTTTCGCCATTGTAGAATAATAGTGAAGACATCACAACTATGAAATAACACATGTTGTAATCATATTGTAACCAACAAAGTGTTAAACAAATCCAAATACATTTTATATTTTAAATTCTTCAAAGTAGCCACCCTTTGCCTTGATGACAGCTTTGCACACTCTTGGCATTCTCTCAAACAACTTCACCTGGAATGCTTTTCCAACAGTCTTGAAGGAGTTCCCACATATACTGAGCACTGGATGGCTGCTTTTCCTTCACTCTGTGGTCCAACCCATCCAAAACCATCTCAATTGGTTTGAGGTCAGGTGATTGTGGAGGCCAGGTCAATTGATGCAGCACTCCATCACTCTCCATCTTGGTCAAATAGCCCTTACATAGCATGGAGGTGTGTTGGGTCATTGTCCTGTTGAAAAACAAATGATAGTCCCACTAAGCACAAATCAGATGGGATGGTGTATCACTGCAGAATGCAGTGGTAGCCAAGTTGGTTAAGTGTGCCTTGAATTCTAAATAAATCACTGACAGTGTCACCAGAAAAGCACCCCCACTCCATCAGACCTCCTCCTCCATGCTTCACGGTGGGAATCACATGCGGAGATAATACAGTCTCACAATGACAATACGGTTGGGAGCAAACATCTCAAATTTGGACTCATCAGACCAAAGGACAGATTTTCACGGTCTGCTGTCCATTGCTCGTGTTTCTTGGCCCAAGCAAGTCTCTTTTTATTATTGGTGTCCTTTAGTAGTTGTTTCTTTGCAGCAATTCGACCATGAAGGCCTGATTCACGTAGTCTCCTCTGAACAGTTAACGTTGAGATGTGTCTGTTACTTCAATTCTGTGAAGCATTTATTTGGGCTGCAACTCTAATGAACTTATCCTCTGCAGGTTTCATCATAGCGCTTGATGGTTTTTGCGACTGCACTTGAAGAAACTTCCAAAATTCTTGAAATTTTCCAGATTGACTGACCTTCATGTTTTAAAGTAATGATGGACTGTCGTTTCTCTTTGCTTATTTGAGCAGCTCTCTCCATAATATTGACTTGGTCTTTTACCAAATAGGGCTATCTTCTGTATACCACCCCTACCTTGTCACAACACAACTAATTGGCTCAAACGAATTAAGAAGGAAAGAAATTCCACAAATTAACTTTTAACAAGGCACACCTGTATTGAAATGCATTCCAGGTGACTACCTCATGAGCTGGTTGAGAGAATGCCAAGAGGGTGCAAAGCTGTCATCAAGGCAAAGGTTGGCTACTTTGAAGAATCTCAAATCTAAAATATAGTTTGATTTGATTAACACTTTTTTGGTTACTACCTGATTCCATGTGTGTTATTTCATAGTTTTGATGTATTCACTATTATTCTACAGTGTAAAAAAGAGTAAAAAATAAAGAAAAACCTTTGAATGAGTTGGTGTGTCCAAACTTCTGACTGGGACTGTATATGTCATGCTGTGTTGTACAGTGTACTAACGTGAATTCAGTCTTTATATAATAAAATAAATAACAAATGACCTGGATATTGGAAGTGCCTAATGATTTTGCTGAATACAGTGGTGAAGTGACTGAAACATGAAGTGGTTTTTATAGAAAACTCTCTGTTTACCTGTTGCCATGACTGTATATGTGTGTTTTTGTGATTGCTCCCTGACAGGGCCTGACTTTAAATCTGTTTCATGATTGGCCACTGTTCTCAAATATAATTTCCTATGAAGGAAAAAAAGAAGGGCCCTTTGATCCGATCCAGAATGGTTGACTGGAATATAGTGGTCCATAGTCCAGGGCGGTGGTTGGTATGTGCCAGGGTGAGTGTCAGCTGGGCTGGGCTGGCACATCATCCCCCTTTTTATTTATTATAATTTCACCTTTATTTTACCAGGAAGGCCAGTTGAGAACAAGTTCTCATTTACAACTATGACCTGGTCAAGATAAAGCAAAGCAGTGCGACACAAAAAACAACAAAGAGTTACACATGAAAAAACAAACATATGGTCAATAACACAACAGAAAAGTCTATATACAGTATGTGCAAATGTGGTAAGATTAGGGAGATAAGATAATAAATAGGCCATAGTGGCGAAATAACTACAATTTAGCAATTTAACACTGGAGTGATAGATGTGCAGAAGATGAATGTGCAAGTAGAGATACTGGAGTGTAAAGGAGAAGAAAAATAATAATATGGGGATGAGGTAGTTGGGTGGGCTATTTACAGATGTGCTATGTAAAGGTGCAATGATCTGTAAACTGCTCTGACAGCTGATGCTTAAAGTTAGTGAGGGACATATGAGTCTCCAGCTTCAGTGATTTTTGCAATTCGTTCCAGTCATTGGCAGCAGAGAACTGGAAGGAAAGGCGGCCAAAGAGGAATTGGCTATAGGGGTGACCAGTGAAATATACCTCCTGGAGCACGTTCTATGGGTGGGTGCTGCTATGGTGACCAGTGAGCTGAGATAAGGCGAGGCATTACCTAGCTAAACTTAGATGACCTGGAGCCAGTGGGTTTGGCGATGAATATGAAGCAAGGGCCAGCCAACGAGAGCATACAGGTCGCAGTGGTGGGTGGTATATGGGGCTTTGGTGACAGAACTGATGGCACTGTGATAGACTGCATCCAATTTGCTGAGTAGTGTTGGAGACTATTTTGTAAATGACATCGCCGAAGTCAAGGATCGGTAGGATAGTCAGTTTTACGAGAGTATGTTTGGCAGCATGAGTGAAGGATGCTTTGTTGTGAAACAGGAAGCCGATTCTAGATTTCATTTTGGATTGGAGATGCTTAATGTGAGTCTGGAGAGTTTACAGTCTAACCAGACACCTAGGTATTTGTAGTTGTCCACATAGTTTTGTAGTTGTCCACATATTCTAAGTCAGAACCGTCCAGAGTAGTGATGCTGGACGGGCGGGCAGGTGCGGGTAGCGATCGGTTGAAGAGCATACATTTAGTTTTACTTGCATTTAAGAGCAGTTGGAGGCCACGGAAGGAGAGTTGTACGGCTTTGAAGCTCGTCTGGAGGTTAGATAACACAGTGTCCAAAGAAGGGCCAGAAGTATACAGAATGGTGTCGTCTGCGTAGAGGTGGATCAGAGAATCATCAGCAGCAAGAGCGACATCATTGATTGGACTGGCCACCCCACATATGCTCTCTCTAATTCTCTCTTTCTTTCTCTCTCTCGGAGGACCTGAGCCCTAGGACCGTGCCCCAGGACTACCTGACATGATGACTCCTTGCTGTCCCCAGTCCACCTGACTGTGCTGCTGCTCCAGTTTCAACTGTTCTGCCTTATTATTATTCGACCATGCTGGTCATTTATGAACATTTGAACATCTTGGCCATGTTCTGTTATAATCTCCACCCGGCACAGCCAGAAGAGGACTGGCCACCCCACATAGCCTGGTTCCTCTCTAGGTTTCTTCCTAGGTTTGTGCCTTTCTAGGGAGTTTTTCCTAGCCACCGTGCTTCTACACCTGCATTGCTAGCTGTTTGGGGTTTTAGGCTGGGTTTCTGTACAGCACTTTGAGATATCAGCTGATGTACAAAGGGCTATATAAATAAATTTGATTTGATTTGATTGATATATACAGAGAAAAGAGTCGGCCCAAGAATTGAACCCTGTGGCACCCCTATAGAGACTGCCAGAGGTCCGGACAACAGGCCCTCCGATTTGACACACGGAAGTCTATCTGAGAAATAGTTGGTGAACCAGGCGAGGCAGTCATTTGAGAAACCAAGGCTGTTGTCATAATGGTGGGTGTAGCTGGTGTATGCAGTCAAGCGCAGGAGAGCAGAGAATTGGGAGCAACGTAACTTTACTCAGAATAATGAATGGTGCATGGTAAAACATTACACTTGCCCAAACACAAATACACAAACATCAACTTTTACGCACGGGCAAACAAAAGCACCCGTCGAAACAAACAGCACCAACATTACCGAACATGACGTAAAACAATCCCGCACAACATCATGGGGGAAACAGAGGGTTATTTTCATGAACAATAATTAGGGGAATGAAAAACAGGTGTGTAGAAACAGAGACAAAACAAATGGAAAATGATAAGTGGATCGGCGATGGCTAGTAGACAGGCGACGCCGACCTACGAGTGCCGCCCAAATAAGGAGAGGAACCGACTTCGGCTGAAGTAGTGACAGCTGTTGAGACTGCCGATAAGAATGCGGTGATTGACAGAGTCGAAAGCCTTGGCCAGGTCAACAGATACGGCTGCACAGTATTGTCATATATTGATGGCGGTTATGATATCGTTTAGGACCTTGAGCGTGGCTGAGGTGCACCCATGACCAGCTCGGAAACCAGATTGCATAGCTTTCAAAGACCTTAGAAAGGCAGGGTAGATTAGATATAAGTCTGTAACAGTTTGGGTGTCTACCACTTTGAAGAGGGGGATGACCGCAGCAGCTTTCCATTCTTTGGGGATCTCAGACGATACGAAAGAGAGGTTGAACAGGCTAGTAATAGGGGTTGCAACAATTTTGGTGGATAATTTTAGAAAGAGAGGGTCCAGATTGTCTAGCCCAGCTGATTTGTATGGGTCCAGATTTTGCAGCTCTTTCAGAACCTCAGCTAACTGGATTTGGGTGAAGGAGAAATGGGGGAGGATTTGGGCAAGTTGCTATGGGAGGTGCAGAGCTGTTGACCAGGGTAGAGGTAGCCAGGTGGAAAGCATGGCCAGCCGTAGAAAAATGATTATTGAAATTATCGGTGGTGACAGTGTTTCCTAGCCTCAGTGCAGAAGGCAGCTGGGAGGACGTGCTTTTATTCTCCATGGACTTTACAGTGTTCCAAAACTTTTTGGAGTTTGTGCTACTGGATGCAAATGTCTGTTTGATAAAGCTAGCCTTTGCTTTCCTTACTGCCTGTTTATATTGGTTCTTAACATCCCTGAAAAGTTGCATATCGCGGGTGCTATTCGATGCTAATGCAGTAAGCCACAGGATGTTTTTGTGCTGGTCAAGGGGAGTCAGGTCTGGAGTGAACCAATGTATCTGCAGTAGATTGCAACTCCACCCCCTTTGGCAGTTCTATCTTGGCGGAAAATATTGTAGTTGGGGATGGACATTTCAGAATTTTTGGTGGCCTTCCTAAGCCAGGATTCAGACACAGCTACGACATCAGGGTTGGCAGAGTGTGCTAAAGCAGTGGGGGAAAAAACTTAGGGAGGAGGCTTCTTATGTTAACATGCATGAAACCAAGGCTTTTATGGTTACAGAAGTCAACAAATGTTAGCGCCTGGGGAATAGGAGTGGAACTGGGGGCTACAGGGCCTGGGTTGACCTCTACATCACCAGAGGAACAGAGGAGGAGTAGGATAAGGGTATGGTTAAAGGCTATAAGAACTGGTCGTCTAGTGCGTTGGGGACAGAGAATAAAAAGAGCAGATTTCTGGGCGTGGAAGAAAAGATTCAAGGCATAATGTACAGACAAGGGTATGGTAGAATGTGTGAGTACAGTGGAGGAGATTTTGTCTCTGGATGCATCAATTAACGTAGGTGAGGTCTCCGCATGTGTGTGGGGTTGGACGAAAGAGCTATTTTAGTCATTTTGAGCAGGACTGAGGGCTCTACAGTGAAATAAAACAATACAAACTAGCCAGGACAGCAGTAGACAAGGCATACTGACAGAGAGAGGCATAAAGCAATCACAGGTGTTGATCAGGAGAGCCAAGACAACAACGGGTAAATGGCGATGAATGGGCAGAGCGGGTCAGTTAGGTACATACAAGACCTGAGTTCGATGCTGGGGCCGACAGGTAAACAAAATGAGGTACTGTGTTATTGAAACAGTCCAGGGGGCATCAGCTGTGTAGCCGAGAGATCATAGGGTCAAAAGAGCAGCAATAGGTGAGTCAGGGTGCCGTTCGGTAGTCACTACTACGCTGGGCGAGCAGGGGACAGAGTTCAGAAAAGCTAGCGGGCCGGGGTTGGTAGATGGTTCTTCGGCGATATCGTAACAGAATATCCTGTTGAGACCACATCGGGCGATCACGTCGGCAGTCCAGTCGTGATGGATCGGCGGGGCTCCATGTCGACAATAAAGGGTCCAGACCAATTGGCAAAGGAGGTGCCCTAGAATTAGCTGGTATATGTGCTAGCTCGAGGCTAGCTCAAAGCTAGCTGTTGCTTGCTTTGGGACAGAGGCGTTAGCTAACAGTAGCCAGCTAGCTAGCTGCTATGATCCTGAGTAATGATTCGGTGTAATGATGCAGAGCGGCAGGAATCTGGTAATATGGTAGAGAGAAGGAGTCCGATATGGTCTGGGTTGATATTGCGCTGTGCAGACTGGCCGGTGATTGTCCGGTTCAAGGCTGGCTGATTCCGGGGAAAAAAAGGTGAGGACCACTAGCCATGGTTAACAAAGATTACATTTACATTTACATTTAAGTCATTTAGCAGACGCTCTTATCCAGAGCGACTTACAAATTGGTGCATTCACCTTATGACATCCAGTGGAACAGTCACTTTACAATAGTGCATCTAAATTAGTAGCTAGTTTGCTGGCTAGTTCCAGTTATAAGGAATAAAAATAACAGATCCGTACCACATTGGGTGAGGAGGGTTGCAGGAAAGTATATTTAGTTCGTAGATAGAATGTGAGATTAAGATATATTTGAAAAAGACTGGCTATTTACAAGGGATAAGACACGGGATAAGACAAAAACAGATATACCCAACCTACTGCGTTGCCATCTTGGATTTCAACATGAAAACCACTTACAGTGCCTTGCGTAAGTATTCGGCTCCCTTGAACTTTGCGACCTTTTGCCACATTTCAGGCTTCAAACATAAAGATATAAAACTGTATTTTTTTGTGAAGAATCAACAACAAGTGGGACACAATCATGAAGTGGAACGACATTTATTGGATATTTCAAACTTTTTTAACAAATCATAAACTGAAAAATTGGGCGTGCAAAATTATTCAGCCCCCTTAAGTTAATACTTTGTAGCGCCACCTTTTGCTGTGATTACAGCTGTAAGTCGCTTGGGGTATGTCTCTATCAGTTTTGCACATCGAGAGACTGAACTTTTTCCCATTCCTCCTTGCAAAACAGCTCGAGCTCAGTGAGGTTGGATGGAGAGCATTTGTGAACAGCAGTTTTCAGTTCTTTTTATATTCAGGTGTGGCTGTTTATATTCAGGTGTGGCTGTTTATATTCAGGTGTGGCTGTTTATATTCAGGTGTGGCTGTTTATATTCAGGTGTGCTGATAGGATCAGGTCCCCACTGTCCATGAAATCTTATTCATTATGATCTTAAAGGCACACTGATCCCAGATCAGCACTCCTACTCTGAGACACTTCATGAATATAGACATAGACCTCCAGTAGACACACTTAAGGTTCTTCCTCACTGAAGACATTCAAACGAGGTAATAACGTCATGATTTTGGCGAGCTAATAACTGGCTCCAAGTCATAGTTAGACTTTTCTGTCATGTCCAAATCTGACGGTCTAGGCAAGTTGATGCAGTGAGTTGATAAGTTAATGATGAGCATTATAGTCACTGATAACTCTTACCCAGTCAGAACGCACACCTTCAGCCGACAAATCAAAATGTGTAGAGAATATGTATTTTGCACATTGGTAAAATGTCACAGAAACATCAGAATAGAATGTTGATGTCTGGGCGACGTATAAACGATGTAGAACTGTAGAATTTAGAATGCCGACATTCTATATACATCTGCAAGACGTCTTGCCAATGTGTTAACGCTCTCCATACTACATCTTCCCAATGTACCATTTATATACATGCATGTGAGTCCACCATTGTAAAATAGTGTATAAAAAATTATATTATACATCACCTTAAATATTCAGAACAAAAATATGTGAAATTGAAATTAAATTAATCCGAATGAGAACACAAAACTATTATCATGGTGCTGAGATTATATTCCACACATCGATGTTTGGCTTTTTTCCATACCTTTTTAAATAGTTAATCTAATAATATCCTGCTCTCCCTCAATCCAACTCCAAGGAGATAACATCATGGAGGTCTTGGAAGGTCATAGGCAACACCTGATAACTGTCTCCTTTTCTTTTTTCCATCTGATGACAACTTCCTCCTCTTGTTTTGGGGAAGAGTGTCTCCTCAGAGCTCTGTCCGTTCCCCTGCTCAGAGCTCGCTTCTCCTCCCTGCTCTGTGCTCAGCTCAGAGTTCTCAGAGGGTCTCTTCTGGCTTTGTCTCTTGCTGGATGTCGGCCTTCCTCTTGAAGCAATTCAAGGAGCTTTGGCAGCATCTGATGGTGTGTTTACCTGCACTTACACCACGCCGGGGGCTACTACTGCTTCCTGCTTGCCCAGGTAGAGCAGTCCCATCCTGGGGTGAGTCAGCAGCAGTGTTTGGGGCAACTGGTGGGGCATCATCCACAGACAGACTGGGATCCAGATTGAGGGTCTTGGTGTTCCCACAGAGGCGATAGACACCGCCACTGTCCTCCACAGCCTCACAGCCAGGCTGGGACTCCTCCAGGCTGGGGCTAGGGTCTCCAGAAGAGAGGGTGAACAACACCACTTCCAGGAGGGATCTTGGTCCCTGGTTAAGCCATCAGAAGCCAGTGGAAAAGCATCTCTGCTGACTGTTTGGGTGGCAGCTTCGATCATGTCCACCTCACTCTCCGATGTCGAGAAGTCCAAATTGCTGAGATCTCTTTTGCTCTTAGGCATTATGGAAGCAGCATTGGTTGTGGAGTCTTCACTAATACCACCCTTGCTCTTTTGTAGAAGTGGGGCCAAATCAATTGTACCATCCTCACTCTTTGGCATCAGTGGGGCAGAATAGCTTATATGCTGCCCTCTTTCTGATGTGGAAGAGTCTGAGTCGCTATATTCCCACTGACTCGCTGACCAAGATGAGTTGTTGACGCTGGATGAAACACTTAGTTCTACATAGTGATACATAGTCTTGCTGGTAATTTGGCATTGCATCTTGCTGGACATCCTGGTGCATGTCTTGATGATCATTCTGCATTTCAACTTGCTTTGGATCATTCATAACGTGCATGTCTTGCTGGTAATTAGACCTGCCACCTTTTTGGAGGTCTAGATGCAGGCTGACTGACTGGGTGTCATATTGGTTGTCCAGCTGATCATCTTGGCAAGATGTTATTGGAGGAGATGGTGATTCACTGACATCTTCATGGTGGTCTCTTATAGGATGTTTGTCATGATCCTGCTCCCCTCTTGGGACTCTTCAGGGGCAGGATTCTCCCCATCCACCTGTCCTTACCATCTCTATGGAGTGAAGATTAGACAATATTTATATAAACATTATGTTACTTCTCAAAGGTCTCACAGTAGAGAAAACTGATAGAAATCAAATGTTTGTCTGCCACTGTGATTGCTACTGAATTCTAGAATGTTGTATAACTTGGAGTTTCCATGGAGATTTACTCTTCTAAACGAGGGCCAGTGACATCACAGTGCTGCTTTGTTTCTTCACATTTTCTAACTGTAGAAGGCCTCCTCTTAGTTTTTTATCAATATCACATACTTTGTAGTAGTAGTAGTTTTGATACATTTACATGTAGGCCGCGGTAGATGGCAGCTAAAACCTGAATTATGTATACAACACATACAAGTCATTAAACAATGAAACAAAAACAGTAAATCAGGAAGTCAAGGATGGAGCTGAAGCTATTTGTCTTGGTAGCATCAAACAATGGCTTGAGTGGTGGGAGGCAACATCACAGGTCACAGGGATGAAGCATGACAGTCACCGCCAGGGGGGAATTGTGCTAGTACAAACCTGCTTTATTTTGATTTAAATGTATGTGTCTATCTGTGATTGGGTGGTGTAACATAAATAATTATAGCATGTGTGTGTTTTCCCCCTTTACATTTGCTTGAATATCAACATTATTTTACTGTATTTAAATTTTTATTTTACATGCTGTAGAATTAATACAATCCTCATTCAGCCCTCCTCTTCAAACTGTGATGTCCCAGTGCCCTCTAGTGGGGGAAATAACATGCATGTTTCAGTCAGATATATTTTGGTGGTGACTAGTACATCAGTAGGCTGTAAAACATAATGCATTCATACATCACTCACCATCACCCACAGACCTTGGAGCTATATTTCTATGGCACAACAATGATGACGGCTTTTGACTCTTAGGAGCACATTCAAGTAGTAATGGGTGAGATTGTCCCTAAGCAGAGCTGGGATTGGGCAGTTGACAAAACTCAAATCAGTCGTAGTAAAGTCTAGATAGGTTCAGACCTAAACTCACAAAATTCAAGCCATTTTAACTTCAAGCATTAGCAGTGTTTTATTGCATTGATAGAAACTGTAAGCGTTGTATAAAGCAGGGGTTCCCAAACTGACCCACCGATTGAGGTGTCTTTTGAGTCGTGACCCAACATAAGGGTTGAGCTGTTAAAAAAGAAAAAACATACACAGACCAAAGAATAAGTAACAAATATTATCTTGGCATCTAGATAAGAAAATGAAGCAGTTTCAAAGCTAATCTCCTGCAATTCCACACATCCTGCCATGGAGCTGAAAGAACATTTTGCAATTTTAAAGTCAATTCCCTGCAATTCTATGCGTTTTGCCACGGAGCTGAGATATTTTGTTTTCTATTTTTAAGCTCATTTCCTAATTTTGACATGGCTGGTGTTCTTATGCTCAAGCATTTTAACTAAATCAATGGGGGCCTGATTGTCTAGCGCTATTTTCTTGATTGTAAATTCTCTAAGATTATAGGCTATTATTGAAAAATATATAGGTCCATTATCTTTTATACATACATTCTATTTGGTTTTAGTCATTTAAGTTTACACTGAAAAGTTTTCCCACTGTTTGGGAACCACTGGATACAGTGTTACAGCCTTTACCATCAAAATACAGCAAGCATTTGGTCAGATTATTTTGATAGCAATAAGCAGGAACAAAGTTAGCAGCAGTAGCTATATTGAAATAGATGATTCATCAGAGTAGTGAAAAGAGTTTGGAGGCGATCCAGTCAGCATAAGTTGTCAGATAAAGCTCATGCAGAGGTCAAGCCGGGTTCACAGACAAAGTCGTAGGTCAGGCCTTGGGGTCGGCATAGAGCAGGAAGACGGTGAAGATGCTGTCGTTCTCGCTTCTAGAGTAGACCTTTCTCCCCTTGTCTCCCAAGTAGCCCCAGAGCACCAGGCAGACCCATGTTTCCTTGATCTCACCTGTCATAAGAAAGAGAGAAGGATTGGTATCTGAAACATGTCAACATATGAGGATAGATATAAGTCTCAAGCACGAATATTCTATTTTAGATCAAAATTTGCGATTTGATTAAAAACAGCACCAGATAACGACGTATTCAGGAATGAGATAACAGATAGCATAGCTCACACTTTGGACTGTAAATGTATAAACCCAGATTACCTCCTTTAAAAGTTTTACATGAGAATTGACAAGCTTACTTTTATCTCCTTCCAGTCCAGTAGCTCCAGCCATTCCATCCAGTCCAGGAGGTCTCATGAGTCCAACATCCCCTGTCACTCCAGGTACACCTGAAAGAAAACAGGGGGAAGGAGGGGAAGAGCAAAGGTATGAGGGATGGGGATATGAGGAGATATTTAGGAGTACACACCATGAAGACAATATAACTGCAAGCACACCACACACAACCTACATTCATGGTCACAAGCCACTACAGTACTATGTATAATTTTAGTCAACCTATACTGAAATAAACACAATGTATATTCTTAGTCTACCTGGAAGTCCCCTCTCTCCTCTCGGCCCTGGGGGTCCCCTCTCCCCTGTGACCCTTCCCGGGGACAACATGGCATCTGGTTGGAACTCTGTGGTGGTGGTCTGCCTGAAGCCCAGACGGGCCGGCAGTGGACCACCACCTCCCACTCCACCACCTCCTCCTCCAGTCCCACCTCCGCGACGGCACTTCTTGGTATTCTGAGGCTTGGGCCAGCAGGTGTGTCTGGCTGGACCTGAGATGGAGGCAGGACCTGTACGCTCAGGCGTCACAACGACCACACCACGCTGGCACCACCTCAAAGTGGAAGGGTCCAAAACACAACCCCAGAGGGAGGGATGAATGTCTCAAATGAGCCTCCATGACCAGTGACCACCTTGATGCAACATCCTACCAACCTTTAGGAAACCAAAGATTATGGATATACTGCCAAGATACATGTCTCATCGCCCTAGCAGTGGGAGTCGTTGTCCACATGGGAGTCGTTGTCCGCATGACGGGCTGTCTAGCTCCAGTACTGCTGACTTTTACAACTCCTCTCAGAGGGCATTATGGATAGGATGTCCACCTTCTATGTTGACACTGGTTGGGTGTGGCTTGAAGTTGGACAATTGAGCCCCCTAGTGTGCTGCGTTGTGGCCTGGTCAGTGAACCCAACACCACCTCCTCAATAGGTACACAACACACCCCTCTGAGGCTGTATAGGTGCCTCATGACAGGGTCCTACACATAGAGATATACCATATATATGAAGTATTCAGACCCCTTGACTTTTTCCACATTTTGTTACATTACAGCCTTATTCTAAAATGGATTTAAATTGTTTTTATTCCTCGTCAATCTACACACAATACCCCATAATGACAAAGCAAAATCAGGTTTTTAGAATTATTTGCAAATGTATAAAATAATATATGTTTTTTAAATATCACATTTCCATGAGCTTTTCTGACCCTTTACTTTGTTGAAGCACCTTTGACAGTGACCACATTACAGCCTCAAGTCTTCTTGGGTATGACACTACAAGTTTGGCACACCTGTATTTGGGGAGTTTCTCCCATTCTTCTCTGCAGATCCGGGCTCTGGCTGAGCCACTCAAGGACATTGAGAGACTTGTCCTGAAACCACTCCTGCATTGTCTTGGCTGTGTGCTTAGGGTCGTTTTCCTGTTGGAAGGTGAACTTTCATCCCAATCTGAGGTCCTGATCGCTCTTGAGCAGGTTTTCATCAAGGATCTCTCTGTACTTTGCTCTGTTCATTTTGTCCTTGATCCTGATTAGTCTCCCAGTCCCTGCTGCTGAAAAACATCCCCACAGCATGATGCATCACCATAGGGATGGTGACAGGTGTCCTCCTGGCGTGACGCTTGGCATTTAGGCCAAAGTTTTTCAATCTTGGTTTCATCAGACCAGAGAATCTTGTTTCTCATGGTCTGAGAGTCTTTTAGGTGCCTTTTGGCAAGCTCCAAGCAAGCTGTCATGTATCTTTTACTGAGGAGTGGCTTCCATCTGGCCACTCTACTACCATAAAGGCCTGATTGGTGGAGTGCTGCAGAGATGGTTGCCCTTCTGGAAGGTTCTCCCATCTCCACAGAGGAACTCTGGAGCTCTGTCAGAGTGAGCATCAGGTTCTTGGTCACCTCTTTGACCAAGGCCCTTCTCCCCAAATTACTCTAGGAAGAGTCTTGGTGGTTCCAAACTTCTTCCATTTAAGAATGATTGAGGACACTGTGTCCTTGGGGACCGTCAATGCTGCAAAAATGTTTTTGTACCCTTCCCCAGATCTGTGCCTTGACACAATCCTGTCTTGGAGCTCTACGAACAATTCCTTCGAGCTCATAGCTTGGTTTTTGTTGTGACATGCATTGTCAACTGTGGAACCTTACATAGACAGGTGTGTGCCTTTCTAAATCATGTCCAATCAATTGGATTTACCACAGGTGGACTCCAATGAAGTTGTAGAAACATCTCAAGGATGATCAATGGAAACAGGATGCACATGAACTCAATTTCGAGTCTCATAGCAAAGGGTCTGAATACTTATGTAAATAAGGTATTTCTGGGGAGTTTATATAAATTGGATAACATTTTTAAAAGCCTGTTTTCACTTTGTCATTATAGGTCATTGTGTGTAGATTGATGAGCTTTTTTATTTATTTTTAATTCATTTTAGAAAAAGGCTGCAAAGTGTGTAAAAAGTCATGGGGTCTGATTACATTCCGAATGCACTGTTTATGTTACTGTGTTCTATATCTATGGTCCTATTTAAGACTCAGATGAAAGCCTCATATATGACTTGTTTGTCCCATGAAAAGACTCATGATCAATGCAGACACATAGTGCTCCTTTTTCTATATATTTCATGGGATAGTCACCTGGTGAAGTCTCCTGGTGAAGGAATGTTTTGTACCAGCCTTGGGTCGACCTACATGGATTTTTAATCACATTCCCAATGTGCTTTTTTACTACAGTATCTGAATGTCTACTAGCCATGTACTACAGGGTGGGGGTAGGCCCAAACATATTAAACAAAATAATGTTATTTTGACTTTCTGGAATGATGTTCTTCAAGCAACAGAGAGGGAGAAAATAAGAGAGTCCAAAGGAAGGAAGTTAACATTGAGGGACCTTTATCAAAACATCTAGGCCCACATTTGACATGCAGTGCCTCTTGCCTAAATATGTTATTCTTGCAAGTAAGAATGTCTGATGCATATGCCTGTGTGACCACTGTGCCATGTAAAATTGCCCTCCAGGAATTGAGTTTGACACCCCAATATGTCAATGACCGTTTCCTAATAATGTGGTCCCATATAACATTACGTGATGGTGCTAAAAAGTGTATTTTCACATTAGTCTCTCTAGACAGACAGGGTTGCCTCCAAAAACAATGTACCAATGTACCTGTTGCTCCTAGGTCTATGTTTCAGAGACTATATTCACATGGTACATAGGCCAGTATTACAATGTATATGTTCACAGTCACATTGTTGCATAGTACATTAGCCTGTGAAAATTTGTTTGCAGTTTGTGGAAGTACAGAATCATTTGTTTATGTTTATTAGAATAGTTAAATTAGCTGTGGTAAGACCTCCCTTTACTTGAGAATGATTGGTTAGGTTACAGTTATGTCCACTGTGAGCTTATTTGCACATCTTTGAAATTGTGCAAGCCACAAACTGGTATATATGTTATAGGAGTTATGTAACAATATGCAATGTATATGTCTATGTAATTGCGATGTAAATACATAGGTTTTAAAGTGGGACCAGTTCTGTTTCATCCCAATTGTGGGACGGCAGGTAGCCTAGTGGTTAGAGTGTTGGGCGAGGTTGCTATTTATTTATTTATCCGTTATTTTACCAGGTAAGTTGACTGAGAACACATGCTCAATTGCAGCAACGACCTGGGGAATAGTTACAGGGGAGAGGAGGGGGATGAATGAGCCAATTGTAAACAGGGGATTATTAGGTGACCGTGATGGTTTGATGGCCAGATTGGGAATTTAGCCACGACACTGGTGTTAACACCCCTACTCTTACGATAAGTGCCTTGGGATATTTGGATGCACTGTTGTGGAGTGGCTGTTCCACTGGATGTCATGAGGTGAATGCACCAATTTGTAAGTCGCTCTGGATAAGAGCGTCTGCTAAATGACTTAAATGTAATGTAAATGTAATCTTTAATGACTGAGAGTCAGGACACCCATTTAACATCCCATCCGAAAGTGTCACTGCCCTGGGGCATTGGGATATGTTTTAGACCAGAGGAAAGAGTGCCTCCTACTGGCCCTCCAACACCACTTCCAGCAGCATCTGGTCTCCCATCCAGGGACTGACCAGGAACAACACTGCTTAGCTTCAGAAGCACGTCAGCAGTGGTATGCTGCTGGCAGTAAGATGCTAGATTGAACCCCGAGCTGACAAGGTATAAATCTGTCATTCTGTCCCTGAACAAGGCAGTTAATCCACTGTTCCTAGGCCGTCATTGTAATTAAGAATGTGTTCTTAACTGACTTGCCTAGTTAAATAAATAAAAAATAGGACTGGAGTCAGCCGCCAGAGAGCTACACATTCCTCATGTTGTGCTTTGGGTGCAGTTTATAGGCTAGTGGCTATTCAATGGTCACCAACCGTTTCCCAGGCAGCCTTTGGTGGGCGTGCAGGCTTTTGTTCCCTCCTAATACTAACAACTGATACCAGTGTAATATGCTTATTAGGCCTAATAATTTAAAAATACATTTGATAATAAAATGTGCAAAGAGGAACGCTATAGACAGACCTGCATTACAAATCCTGAATATTAATACTATTATAAACACCCTCGCTTGCTGCAGCTGTTGTGATCATGATCCATCATAGGACATTGTGCAGCAGCTGCGCACACTGTCATCACTGACTATAGAGTTGAATACGGGGGGTGCGCAAGGGGGTTGTTGTTGACGCGGGTGAGTAGAGGCTGAATGGGAGCGTTTCCCACACAAGAAACGCGGTCACCGCAAAAACAGGCCACCGAAACTGAAACCCCTGCTCCGCCCCTGGTGACAACTCCTCCTCACATTCCGGTGGGTCGTCTCCCGTTATTCGCGAAGCCTACAATGGGCTACAGACTACAGCGACTTCATTACGAGTTTTTTCGGCGAATCCTCGTGCTTCAGCTGTTATTTCGCGAGCCAGGACAGTCTCACTTGTCTTTCAAGCCAATGACTCTGCCCGCTTTCGTCATTCGCTCTTGCGCTTCAGTGTTACATTCCGTTGAGCGTTAAGGCTGGAAATAGCCTGCATTGACCATTTAAAGCCAGTTTGATATATTTATAGCAGTTCTGACATCAAACATTGATGGTGGACGTTTTATTTTTTTCCCGTGAACTGATATAATGAAGTGAATTGACCTGCACGAGAGAGGCAACCGTCAACAGTTTTCTTGCGTGTGATGATAGGAGACACAATGACGCTGTTGTCTCTTTTGGGTCGGATCATGCGTTATTTCCTCCTCAGGCCGGAGACATTGTTTCTGCTATGCATTAGCTTGGCCTTATGGAGTTACTTCTTCCACACGGACGAGGTGAAGACCATCGTCAAGTCCAGCCGGGATGCCGTGAACATGGTGAAGGGGAAAGTGGCGGAAATGATGCAAAACGACAGGTTGGGGGGCCTGAATGTCCTAGATGCGGAGTTCTCCAAAACTTGGGACTTCAAAAACAACAATGTAGCAGTGTACTCCATTCAGGGGCGGCGCGACCACATGGAGGACCGATTCGAGGTGCTCACCGACATCACCAACAAGAGTCACCCGTCTATATTCGGGATATTTGACGGTCACGGTGGTGAGGTAGGTGCAGTGGCTATTTTAGCATGTAAATCTTGATGGGGAAAACTCCACAAATGTTTTTAGATGTAGCCACAACACAACACAACACTAAACAATACATTAATTGCACTACAACCATTAGGGCCTACATAAAGCAACCATTAGGGCCCAACAGCAGGCTTTCTATTCAGCACTATGGAGTGAATGAATCCTCTCCACCGCTACACCTGGCTATCAGCGGAGTCTTGTCTGGCAGCGAAACAGTTCATTCAGCCTCCTTTACTGCCTTTAAAAAACATAACTGATATGACTTGTTTAAACAAATGTGGTTTCTACTGACAATTGAGATGTACAAACTATGGCATAAGGGAACAACGAGCGAATAAGAGGCAATCCGAGCTAGGACTGTCATTGTCAATAACTATTTGTTCAGTACTTTTGAAATGTACAGCAAAATAAGTCAGAACATGGGCCGTTCTTACAGTATTCTCCCAGAACACCAAGTCCGAACCGTAGGATAAATAAAGGGGGCATATAAGCAGACAATGAAAGCTCTTACAATGTTTGATGACATTTCTCTAAAACAGGCTATAGGCTACATGTGCACCACCAAGTCATAACAGTAGGCTAAATTATGAGGGGGAAAGGGACCAAATTATTAGGGTGAGGCACATGGGCTACTAACAGCTTACTACACAACATGCACTTAGAATTACTTTCATATTACACCATTTATGCAGCAGCATAAGATACATTTTTGGACTCACCTGCTGTGCTAGCTTAAACAGGGAGTTGGCACGGCGGTCCTTCTTGTGGCCAAATTTTGTAATCAATGACTGCCGTTCTCTGGATTTATGGTGCTTTCAAGACAACTGGGAACTGAAAAAAAACAATCATGATGTCGGTGAACTTCAGGTCGGAGCTGTAGAAAGAGGCCCGAGTTCCCGATTTGGAATTCCGAGTTGGGTGACCTTTCAAAACTTATTTTCCCAGTCAGAGCTCACTTTTTTTCCAGAGTTCCGCAGTTGTCTTGAACTCACTGAAGAATGAGATTTCCCAGTTTCCTGTTTCCAGTTGTTATGAGTGCCGCAGAAGTAATGCTGGATTGACAGCATGGACAATCTATTCAACCTTTTCTGTCCCATGGCATATCAATGTTTATCCTTTTAAGGTTGGAAAAGAGACCCTTAACCTCTAGCGTCGAGCAATCCCGTATCCGGGAGCGTAATCATAGCCTCACGCTCATTACCATAACGCAACGTTTCCTATTCATGAAAATCGCAAATGAAATTAAATAAATATATTGAAACACAAGCTTAGGCTTTTGTTAACAACACTGTCATCTCAGATTTTCAAAATATGCTTTAACCAAAGCTACACAAGCATTTGTGTAAGAGTATTGATAGCCTAGCATAGCATTAAGCCTAGCATTCAGCAGGCAACATTTTCACAAAAACAAGAAAAGCATTCAAATAAAATCATTTACCTTTGAAGAACTTTGGATGTTTTCAATGACGAGACTCTCAGTTAGATAGCAAATGTTCATTTTTTCCAGAAAGATTATTTGTGTAAGAGAAATAGCTCCGTTTTGTTCATCACGTTTGGCTAAGAAAAAAAACGAAAATACTGTCACTTACAATGCCAAACTTTTTTCCAAATTTGCTCCATAATATCGACAGAAACATGGCAAACGTTGTGTAGAATCAATCCTCAAGGTGTTTTTCACATATCTATTCGATAATCTATCAGTGGTGGCAGCTGGCTTCTCTTCCGAAGAAAACTGAAAAATACTGCAGCTGGAGATTACGCAATAATTGCGACGGAGGACACCAAGTGACCACCTGGTAAATGTAGTCTCTTAGGGTCAATCTTCCAATGATATGCCTACAAATACGTCACAATGCTGCAGACACCTTGGGGAAAACGTGAAAAAAGTAAGATGACTCCTAGCTCCTCCACAGCCATATAAGGAGTCATTGCCATGAGGCGGTTTTAAAAAATGTGGCACTTCCTGATTGTATTTTTATCTGGGTTTTTTCTGTAACATCGGTTCTGTGGCACTCACAGACAATATCTTTGCAGTTTTGGAAACGTCAGAGTGTTTTCTTTCCAAAGCTGTCAATTATATGCATAGTCAAGCATCTTTTCGTGACAAAATATCTTGTTTAAAACGGGAAGGTTTTTCATCCAAAAATTAAAAGAGCGCCCCCTATATCGAAGAAGTTAATAACTTGTTATGGCTGCAATCCCGCAAACGGGATCGATATGACAACTACCAGTGAAAATAGAGGGCGCCAAATTCAAACCACAGAAATCTCATAATTACAATTCCAAAAACATACATGTGTTTTATATCATTTTAAAGGTAATCTTGTTGTTAATCCCACCAAAGTGTCCAATTTCAAATATGCTTTTCAGCAAAAGCACTACAAACGATTATGTTAGATCTCCACCAAACCACAATAAGCACACCCATTTTCCAGCAAAATATAGCATCCACAAAAAGCATAAATAGAGAGAAAATGTATCATTAACCTTGAATAATCTTCATCAGATGACATTCATAGGACTTCATGTTACACAATACATGTTTTGTTTGATAAAGTTCATATTTATATAGCCAACAGCTAGCCAACGTCTACTGAATAGAACTTCCGCACTCAACAACCCGGTCGCATTCCGCTTCGCTCCACAGGTAGTATCACATTTTTCATTTCATTTCTTTACAGCACAACGGTTTGATTTGTTTGATCGTAGCTAGCTACATAGCTAGCTACATAGCCGTCTGTGTATCAAAGATAATTGTGTAGTCTAGAGCGATTTTCTAGGTTAGCTAGCCAGCTATTGTTCTTTTAACGCAACGTAACGTAATCAACACTGCTAGCTAGCCAGCTAGCCCCCGAATAGCAGCACTGTAGAAACTATTACACTCAACGAAACGACTTGATTAGTGTAGTGTCAACAACGCAGCCACTGCCAGCTAGCCTACAAAGTCAACAACGCAGCCACTGCCAGCTAGCCTACTTCAGCAGTACTGTATCATTTGAATCATTTTAGTCAATAAGATTCTTGCTACGTAAGCTTAACTTTCTGAACATTCGAGACGTGTAGTCCACTTGTCATTCCAATCTCCTTGCATTAGCGTAGCCTCTTCTGTAGCCTGTCAACTATGTGTCTGTCTATCCCTGTTCTCTCCTCTCTGCACAGACCATAAAAACGCTCCACACCGCGTGGCCGCTGCCACCCTA
This sequence comes from Oncorhynchus gorbuscha, assembly GCF_021184085.1. Lineage (NCBI taxonomy): Eukaryota > Metazoa > Chordata > Actinopteri > Salmoniformes > Salmonidae > Oncorhynchus > Oncorhynchus gorbuscha. The sequence continues at coordinate 64,140,733 of NC_060180.1, forward strand.
ATCTGGTGGTCCCAGCGCGCACGACCCACGTGGAGTTCCAGGTCTCCGGTAGCCTCTGGAACTGCCGATCTGCGGCCAACAAGGCAGAGTTCATCTCAGCCTATGCCTCCCTCCGGTCCCTCGACTTCTTGGCACTGACAGAAACATGGATCACCACAGATAACACTGCTACTCCTACTGCTCTCTCTTCGTCCGCCCACGTGTTCTCGCACACCCCGAGAGCTTCTGGTCAGCGGGGTGGTGGCATCGGGATCCTTATCTCTCCCAAGTGGTCATTCTCTCTTTCTCCCCTTACCCATCTGTCTATCGCCTCCTTTGAATTTCATGCTGTCACAGTTACCAGCCCTTTCAAGCTTAACATCCTTATCATTTATCGCCCTCCAGGTCCCCTCGGAGAGTTCATCAATGAGCTTGATGCATTGATAAGCTCCTTTCCTGAGGACGGCTCACCTCTCACAGTTCTGGGCGACTTTAACCTCCCCACATCTACCTTTGACTCATTCCTCTCTGCCTCCTTCTTTCCACTCCTCTCCTCTTTTGACCTCACCCTCTCACCTTCCCCCTACTCACAAGGCAGGCAATACGCTCGACCTCATCTTTACTAGATGCTGTTCTTCCACTAACCTCATTGCAACTCCCCTCCAAGTCTCCGACCACTACCTTGCATCCTTTTCCCTCTCGCTCTCATCCAACACTTCCCACACTGCCCCTACTCGGATGGTATCGCGCCGTCCCAACCTTCGCTCTCTCTCCCCGCTACTCTCTCCTCTTCCATCCTATCATCTCTTCCCTCTGCTCAAACCTTCTCCAACCTATCTCCTGATTCTGCCTCCTCAACGCTCCTCTCCTCCCTTTCTGCATCCTTTGACTCTCTATGTCCCCTATCTTCCAGGCCGGCTCGGTCCTCCCCTCCCGCTCCGTGGCTTGACGACTCATTGCGAGCTCACAGAACAGGGCTCCGGGCAGCCGAGCGGAAATGGAGGAAAACTCGCCTCCCTGCGGACCTGGCATCCTTTCGCTCCCTCCTCTCTACATTTTCCTCCTCTGTCTCTGCTGCTAAAACCACTTTCTACCACTCTAAATTTCAAGCATCTGCCTCTAACCCTAGGAAGCTCTTTGCCACCTTCTCCTCTCTCCTGAATCCTCCTCCCCCTACCCCCCTCCTCCCTCTCTGCAGATGACTTCGTCAACCATTTTGAAAAGAAGGTCGACGACATCCGATCCTCGTTTGCTAAGTCAAACGACACTGCTGGTTCTGCTCACACTGCCCTACCCTGTGCTCTGACCTCTTTCTCCCCTCTCTCTCCAGATGAAATCTCGCGTCTTGTGACGGCCGGCCGCCCAACAACCTGCCCGCTCGACCCTATCCCCTCCTCTCTTCTCCAGACCATTTCCGGAGACCTTCTCCCTTACCTCACCTCGCTCATCAACTTATCCCTGACCGCTGGCTACGTCCCTTCCGTCTTCAAGAGAGCGAGAGTTGCACCCCTTCTGAAAAAACCTACACTCGATCCCTCCGATGTCAACAACTACAGACCAGTATCCCTTCTTTCTTTTCTCTCCAAAACTCTTGAACGTGCCGTCCTTGGTCAGCTCTCCCGCTATCTCTCTCAGAATGACCTTCTTGATCCAAATCAGTCAGGTTTCAAGACTAGTCATTCAACTGAGACTGCTCTTCTCTGTATCACGGAGGCGCTCCGCACCGCTAAAGCTAACTCTCTCTCCTCTGCTCTCATCCTTCTAGACCTATCGGCTGCCTTCGATACTGTGAACCATCAGATCCTCCTCTCCACCCTCTCCGAGTTGGGCATCTCTGGCGCGGCCCACGCTTGGATTGCGTCCTACCTGACAGGTCGCTCCTACCAGGTGGCGTGGCGAGAATCTGTCTCCTCACCACGCGCTCTCACCACTGGTGTCCCCCAGGGCTCTGTTCTAGGCCCTCTCCTATTCTCGCTATACACCAAGTCACTTGGCTCTGTCATAACCTCACATGGTCTCTCCTATCATTGCTATGCAGACGACACACAATTAATCTTCTCCTTTCCCCCTTCTGATGACCAGGTGGCGAATCGCATCTCTGCATGTCTAGCAGACATATCAGTGTGGATGACGGATCACCATCTCAAGCTGAACTTCGGCAAGACGGAGCTGCTCTTCCTCCCGGGGAAGGACTGCCCGTTCCATGATCTCGCCATCACGGTTGACAACTCCATTGTGTCCTCCTCCCAGAGTGCTAAGAACCTTGGCGTGATCCTGGACAACACCCTGTCGTTCTCAACTAACATCAAGGCGGTGGCCCGTTCCTGTAGGTTCATGCTCTACAACATCCGCAGAGTACGACCTTGCCTCACACAGGAAGCGGCGCGGGTCCTAATCCAGGCACTTGTCATCTCCCGTCTGGATTACTGCAACTCGCTGTTGGCTGGGCTCCCTGCCTGTGCCATTAAACCCCTACAACTCATCCAGAACGCCGCAGCCCGTCTAGTGTTCAACCTTCCCAAGTTCTCTCACGTCACCCCGCTCCTCCGCTCTCTCCACTGGCTTCCAGTTGAAGCTCGCATCCGCTACAAGACCATGGTGCTTACCTACGGAGCTGTGAGGGGAACGGCACCTCAGTACCTCCAGGCTCTGATCAGGCCCTACACCCAAATAAGGGCACTGCGTTCATCCACCTCTGGCCTGCTCGTCTCCCTACCACTGAGGAAGTACAGTTCCCGCTCAGCCCAGTCAAAACTGTTCGCTGCTCTGGCTCCCCAATGGTGGAACAAACTCCCTCACGACGCCAGGACAGCGGAGTCAATCACCACCTTCCGGAGACACCTGAAACCCCACCTCTTTAAGGAATACTTAGGATAGGATAAAGTAATCCTTCTCACCCCCTCCCCCCTTAAAATATTTAGATGCACTATTGTAAAGTGGCTGTTCCACTGGATGTCATAAGGTGAATGCACCAATTTGTAAGTCGCTCTGGATAAGAGCGTCTGCTAAATGACTTAAATGTAAATGTAAATGTAAAATATCTGAGTTTACATTGGCGTATTAGATTCACTAGTTCCAAAAACATCAAGTGATTTTGCATAGCCACATGGTTTCAACAGAAATACTCATCATAAATGTAGATGATAATACACATGGAATTATAGATATAGCTCTCCTTAATGCAACCACTTTGTCAGATTTCAAAATAGGTTTACGGAAAAAGCAACCCATGCAATAATCTGAGACGGAGCTTAGAATATTAGCCAAATTAGCCACCATGTTGGAGTTAACAGAAACCAGAAAATACATGATAAATGTTCCCTTACCTTTGAACTTCATCAGAATGCAGTCCTAGGAATCCCAGGTCCACAATAAATGCTTGATTTGTTCGAAAATGTGCGTTATTTATGTCCAATTAGCTACTTTGGTTAGCGCGTTTGGTAAACAATTCCAAAGTCACAAAGCGCGTCCACTATAACGTGACGAAATGTCCAAAAGTTCCGTAACTGTAACGGCGTTCGTTTGTCGAAAGAGAGTCGGACCAAAATGCAGCGTGGTGGTTACTCATGTCTTTAATGAAACAAATGACGATACATGAAATAACTTATAAATACAAAAACAACAAACGGAACGTGAAAACCTAATACAGCCTATCTGGTGAGCACTACACAGAGACAGGAACACTCACCCAGGAAATACACAGTGAAACCCCGGCTACCTAAATATGGTTCCCAATCAGAGACGACGAGAATCACCTGACTCTGATTGAGAACCGCCTCAGGCAGCCAAACCTATGCTACACCCCTACTCAGCCGCAATCCCAATGCCTACAAAACCCCAATACGAAACACAACATATAAACCCATGTCACACCCTGGCCTGACCAAATATATAACGAAAACACAAAAATACTATGACCAAGGCGTGACAGTAACAGTCAGTAGAAACATGTCAAACGATGTACTGAATCAATCTTTAGAATGTTGTTTACATATATCTTGAATAACATTCCAACCGGAGAATTAGAATGACTTCAGATGACCGGTGGAACGCAGGTCCTTCCCCTGTGAACGCACATAGTGAAAACATGGTCAACTCGTGGCAGTGGTGACTATTTCCTGTCTCATTCGACCCCCCCCCTTCACATTAGAGTCATCAGACAAAGTCCTATTGACTGTTGACATCTAATGGAAGGCGTAGGAAGTGAAAACTCATCCATATCTCGCTGTAATTTCAATGAGAGCTTGGTTGAAAATCTGCCACCCCCAGAAAAAAAATCCAAACAGGAAGTGGAATTTCTCAGGTTTTTGCCTGCAATATGAGTTCTGTTATACTCACATACATAATTCAAACAGTTTTAGAAACTTCAGAGTGTTTTCTATCCAATACTAATATGCATATATTAGCAACTGAGACTGAGGAGCTGGCTGTTTACAATGGGCACCTTTTCATCCAAGCTACTCAATACTGCCCCTGCAGCCATATTAAACTCAGACTTGGAACACACACCCACTCCGCTGAATAGCAGGCTAGTGATTGCAACACTCACAGTTAGCCACTGACTCCTTCCAAACCGCTCATTGTTGAATTTGCGATTTACAACTTGTGGCCGGTGAGCACCAATACGTTTGATCTATAATTTCTCTTCGTATGACAAGGATTGAAAAGGATTTTTCAATAGATTGTCAACTTGATTCATGAAAATGACTGCTTGTCTAGCTTGTTAGCTAAGATTTTGAAAGTATGATGTTGACATGATCAGTCCAACCAAAGCTACGGTAGATATAACGGTAATTTATCTGTGGCCAATGACCTTGAGCCTTGGATGGGCAATTCTAATGTAAATCTACGGCAGCACCCAAGGGGCTTGAATTTATGAGCTCTCCCCGTAGATTTTGCGGTGAAGTAGTGTCCCCATGTGTGACAGAACTTCAGGCAACCCATTATTTTTTTAGCTAAACAGGTGGGTCTCAAAACAGGCGGGGCCCTGCCCCACTTGCCCTGAATGATGGGTCCCACTGGGTAGGTGTTTCTCAAATCCATAGCCTAGTAAAAGAGGCCAATATGTTTATCACCATTAATTAGAAATATTAGCTTAAAACACAAAGGATGCTGTTGAACATCATTAGCATCTGTGGTCAGCACAGCATCCTCATTGGATTTGGAATGAGAGAGTTAAGTCCAAACGAAACATCTTCCCACTCCAGCTTTCAGGGTACATTAAACTATCAAACAGAGCATTTTAAAAGTCACACGGTCTTAGGCCATCCTAACCATGACCAGAATCTAAGTTGAGTAGGCAGCATCTAAATCCTCTGCAGTACGATTTACAGGGTCTATTCACTATTTGGCCTATTCACTATTTAGTAGAAGGCCCTGTGTATGTCGCCTACCACTACTACCCTTTGATGAAACTAGAATCACCCACTGTGTTTTTGTGTGTTGTCCTCAGCTCAAAGACATAGGAATTTAATTGCAAACCCACACAAAGAACCAGTCTTGAAGCTTTGTGTGTCGCACATGGTGTAAAACCATTTTTTCTTCCTTTGACTGTCAAGGGTCAGGGAATGCCCAAGGTAGCCTTCAGACCACATGTCTAGGGAGCCATCTGCCAATTCAGTGTCCATAGTGAGCTTGTAGCCAGGTTTCTCTTTCTCACAGACACTATTACAAAGCTCTTACACCCTATTACACACTATTACAAAGCTATTACACACTATAACAAAGCTATTACACAAACACTATTACAAAGCTATTACACACTATAACAAAGCTATTACACAAACACTATTACACATTATTACAATACTATTACTCTATTACACACTGTTACACATCTGTGTTTTAGAAGTCACAAATGCCACTTTAGTATTGTGACTGTGTCTATCTCCACCAAATCAAAATACTAAAAGATTTACACTGAGTGGACAAAACCGACAAAACCTGCTCTTTCCATGGCATAGACCGACCAGGTGAAAACTATGATCCCATATTAATGTCACTTATTAAATCCATTTCAATCAGAGTAGATGAAGGGGGAGACAGGTTAAAGGTTTTTTAAGCTTTAAAACATGGATTGTCTATGTGTGCCAAACAGAGGGTGAATGGGTAAGACAAAAGATTTAAGTGCCTTTGAACGGGGTATGGTAGTAGGTGCCAGGCGCGCCGGTTTGTGTCAAGAACTGCAACGCTGCTGGGTTTTTCACGCTCAACAGTTTCCTGTGTGTATCAAGAATGGACTTGACACAACTGTGGGAATCGAATCATTGGAGTCAAGATCACTTTCTGAGTCAAAATGCAAGCCAAGATCTACCACTCAGATTTTTTTTTTGCATGACTTTAAAAAAGTAAGCCTATTCAACATCATCCAATTAAAAACAGTTACTGTATATAGCCATGAGGTTTGTGTAGTAGGCTATAGGCCCAATACATGATCATTGGCTATGTATGCTTGAATTGCCCTGGCAATGTGGTTCCTCTGACCATTTTGAAATGATATTACTACAATTAAGGTGTATGAAGACATTGGTAATAGATCATTTGTTGTATTTCTTGTGAGGCACAGCTGAGTAAGCATAATAATTCACTTTTTTTTCTGCATTTGATGGTCAATCTGAGGTGAGGGAGGGAGCAGCGATGAGGCTGCCTCTCACCAGACTCACCGTCCCCCCTCTCTCCCTTCCTCCACTGAGAAAAGGAGACAGTCTTCCAGCTGATGGTCAGTCTGAGGTGAGGGAGGGAGCAGCGATGAGGCTGCCTCTCACCAGACTCACCGTCCCTCCTCTCTCCCTTCCTCCACTGAGAAAAGGAGACAGTCTTCCAGCTGAAGGTCAGTCTAAGGTGAGGGAGGGAGCAGCGATGAGGCTGCCTCTCACCAGACTCACCGTCCCTCCTCTCTCCCTTCCTCCACTGAGAAAAGGAGACAGTCTTCCAGCTGATGGTCAGTCTGAGGTGGGGGAGGGAGCAGCGATGAGGCTGCCTCTCACCAGACTCACCGTTCCTCCTCTCTTCCTTACTCCACTGAGAAAATGGGACACAGTCTTCCAGCTGATGGTGAAATTTAAGTCGCATTGCATTATTTCTGCCTCATGCACCAATTCATGTTGTTACTCCTATGACCAGAGAAAGGAAAATATTCATTTACATTACATTTAAGTCATTTAGCAGACGCTCTTATCCAGAGCGACTTACAAATTGGTGCATTCACCTTATGACATCCAGTGGAACAACCACTTTACAATAGTGCATCTAAATATTTTAAGGGGGAGGGGGTGAGAAGGATTACTTTATCCTATCCTAGGTATTCCTTAAAGAGGTGGGGTTTCAGGTGTCTCCGGAAGGTGGTGATTGACTCCGCTGTCCTGGCGTCATGAGGGAGTTTGTTCCACCATTGGGGAGCCAGAGCAGCGAACAGTTTTGACTGAGCTGAGCGGGAACTGTACTTCCTCAGTGGTAGGGAGGCGAGCAGGCCAGAGGTGGATGAACGCAGTGCCCTTATTTGGGTGTAGGGCCTGATCAGAGCCTGGAGGTACTGAGGTGCCGTTCCCCTCACAGCTGAATGGCAGGAAGCTTGGCCCCAGTGATGTACTGAGCCGTTCGCAATACCCTCTGCAGTGCCTTGCCGTCGGAGTCCGAGCAGTTGCAATACCAGGCAGTGATACAACCAGTCAGGATGCTCTCGATGGTGCAGCTATAGAACCGTTTGAGGATCTGAGGACCCATGCCAAGTCTCCTGAGGGGGAATAGGTTTTGTCGTTCCCTCTTCACAACTGTCTTGGTGTGCTTGGACCATTTAGTTTGTTGGTGATGTGGACACCAAGGAACTTGAAGCTCTCAACCTGCTCCACTGCAGCACAGTCGATGAGAATGGGGGCGTGCTTGTTCCTCCTTTTTCTGTAGTCCATAATCATCTCCTTTGTCTTGATCACGTTGAGGGAGGGAAAGGTTGTTGTCCTGTCACCACACGGCCAGGTCTCTGACCTCCCTATAGGCTGTCTCGTTGTTGGTGATCAGGCCTACCACTGTTGTGTCATCGGCAAACTTAATGATGGTGTTGGAGTCATGCCTGGCAGTGCAGTCATAAGTGAACAGGGAGTACTGGAGGGGACTTAGCACACACCCCTGAGGGGCCCCTGTGTTGAGGACCAGCGTGGCAAATGTGTGTTACCTACCACAAAGTCCAGGATCTAGTTGCAGAGGGAGGTGTTTAGTCCCATGGTCCTTAGCTTATTGATAAGCATTGAGGGCACTATGATGTTGAACACTGAGCTGTAGTCAATGAATAGCATTCTCACATAGTGTTCATGTGTTCCTTTTGTCCAGGTGGGAAAGGGCAGTGTGGAGTGAAATAGAGACTGCATCATCTGTGGATCTGTTGGGGCGGTATGCAAATTGGAGTGGGTCTAGGATTTCTGGATGATGATGTTGATGTGAGCCATGACCAGCCTTTCAAAGCACGTCATGTCTACAGATGTGAGTGCTATGGGTCGGTAGTCATTTAGGCAGTTTACCTTTGTGTTCTTGGGGACAGGCACCATGGTGGTCTGCTTAAAACATGTTGGTATTACAGACTCGGACAGGGAGAGATTGAAAATGTCAGTGTAGTCACTTGCCAGTTGGTCAGCGCAAGCTCGCAGTACACGTCCTGGTAATCGGTCTGGCCCTGCAGCCTTGAATGTTGACCTGTTTAAAGGTTTTACTCACATCAGCTGAGGAGAGCGTGATCACACAGTCTTCCGGAACAGCTGGTGCTCTCATGCATGTTTCTATTTTATTTCCCTCTTTGAGCATAGAAGTAGTTTATCTTGTCTGGTAGGCTCGTGTCACTTGGCAGCTCTCAGCTGTGCTTCCCATTGTAGTCTGTAATGGTTTGCAAGCCCTGCCACATCCGACGAGCGTCAGAGCCGGTGTAGTACAATTCGATCTTAGTCTGTATTGACGTTTTGCCTGTTTGATGGTTCGTTGGAGGGCATAGCGGGATTTCTTATTCCTTTATTAACTTGTTATGGCTGCAATCCCGATATTGGGATAAGTGTCATCAGCAACCACTGAATAGCATAGCATACAATAAATATTACTATAAATATTTATATTCATGAAATCACAAATGCAATATAGGAAAACACAGCTTAGCCTTTTGTTAATCCACCTGTTGTGTCAGATTTTGAAATTATGCTTTACAGCGAAAACAATCCAAGCGTTTGTGAAAGTTTATCGATCGCACGATGAAACATTAAGTACACTTAGCATCAGGTAGCTCAGTCACGAAAATCAGAAAAGCAATCAAATTAATAATTTACCTTTGATGATCTTCGGATGTTTTCACTCACGAGACTCCTAGTTACACAACAAATGTTCCTATTGTTCCATAAAGATTATTTTTAGAACCAAAATACCTCAGTTTGTTTGTCGCGTTATGTTCTGAAATCCACAGGAAAGAGCGGTCACGACAACGCAGACGAAAATTCCAAATAGTTTCCATAATGTCCACAGAAACATGTCAAACGTTTTTTATAATCAATCCTCAGGTTGTTTTTAAAATATATAATCGATAATATATCAACCGCAAATGTCTTTCACAGTAGGAGAGGGAAAAGCAATCCCTATCCAAATTCTGTTGCGCGAGCAAAACTCATGTGACCACTTGATGCAATGTTATCGTTCTGGCTCATTTTTCAAAATAAAAGCCTGAAACTATGTCTGAAGACTGTTTGACACCTTGAGGAAGTGATAGGAAAAGGAATCTGGTTCATATCCCTTTAAATGGAGCAATGGAAGGCTATAGAACATGGAGTTTTCAAAATAGAAGCCTCTTCCTGTTTTGATTTTCCTCAGGGTTTCGCCTGCAATATCAGTTCTGTTATACTCACAGACAATATTTTTTTACAGTTTTGGAAACTTTAGAGTGTTTTCTATCCAATAATAATAATAATAATATGCATATATTAGCACCTGAGACTGAGGAGCTGGCCGTTTACAATGGGCACCTTTTCATCCAAGCTACTCAACACTGCCCCTGCAGCCATAAAAAGTTAAAACTTCTGACGGATAGGTGTCCCATCAGCGGGACACCTGTCAACAACTTCTGGTGAAATTGGAGGGCGCGCAATTCAAATAAATAATCGAAGCTATCAAAGCTATTCAAATAAATAAATTATGGATATTAATATTTAGGTACATACAAGTATCTTATATCGGTTAAAAGCTTAAATTCTTGTTAATCTAACTGCATTGTCCGATTTACAATGGGCTTTACAGCGAAAGCATGCCATGCAATTGTTTGAGGACGGCGCCCCACATCAAAATATTTTTCAACCAGCACGTTTCATAAATTCACAAATAGCGATTAAATATTACTTTTTGAAAATCATCCTATGATTTCCAATCTAAAGGTTCCCAGCTACAACATGTAGTGTCGTTTTGTTAGATAAAATCCTTCTTTATATCCCAAAAAGTCAGTTTAGTTGGCGCCATCGATTTGAGTAATCCATTCATTCAACATGCAGAGAAAGGAATCCAAAAAGCTACCGCTAAACTTGGTTAACCTTTTGCATGTAGGGGGCAGTATTTTCGTTTTTGGCTAAAAAACGTGCCCATTTGAAACTGCTTATTTCTCAGCCCCAGAAACTAGAATATGCATAGAATTGTCAGATTGGGATAGAAAAGATTCTAAAGTTTCCGAAACGGTCGAAATATATTGTCTGTGAGTATAACAGAACTGATATTGCAGGCGAAAACCTGAGGAAAATCCAATCAGGAAGTGCCTCTTATTTTGAAACCTCTCTGTTCCTATGCATGCCTATCCTCCATTTAAATGGATATCAACCAGATTCCTATTTCTATGGCTTCCCTAAGGTGTCAACAGTCTTTAGACATAGTTTCAGGCTTTTATTTTGAAAAATGAGCGTGAAAGATCACATTGCGTAAGTGGATAGGTGGGGGCTTTCAAAGTGAGGTTTGCGCAACAGAGTAAAGCGGCCATTGTTTCTCCCTGTCCCATTGAAAAACCTAAACTCCCAGTTGATATATTATCAAATATATATTTTAAAACCACACTGAGGATTGATTAAAAAAACGTTTGACGTGTTTCTGTGGACATTATGGATATTATTTGGAATTTACGTCTGCGTTGTCGTGGCCGCTCTTTCTTGTGGATTTCTGAACATAACGCGAGTGAAAACATCCAAAGATCATCAAAGGTAAACGATTAATTTGATTGCTTTTCTGATTTTCGTGACCAAGGTACCTGATACTAAGTGTACTTAAAGTTGTCATGTGATCGATAAACTTACACAAACGCTTGGATTGCTTTCGTTGTAAAGCATCATTTCAAAATCTGAGACGACAGGTGGATTAACAAAAGGCTAAGCTGTGTTTTGCAATATTGCACTTGTGATTTCATGAATATGAATATTTTTAGTCATATTATTTGACTGTGGCGCTATGCTATTCAGCGGTTTCTGATGACAATTATCCCGCTTAAGGGATGGGTAGCGTCAAGAAGTTAAAACAAGTCAAAATAAGTTTCTATGTAATCCTCAGGTACCCTAAAATGTAATTAAACTATAATATTTCATACGGAAAGAAGTATGTTCAATAGAAAAGTGATGTTAGCAGGTGCGCATCCTCTTCATCGTGCGCACACAGACTGATTTCCAGCTCTGTGTTCCTGTATCAAAACACAGAATTCTTCCTCGTTTTGGATTAAACAAGCCTGAAACCTTGAACAAAGACTGTTGACATCTAGTGGAAGCCATAGGAATTGCAATCTGGGAGCTGGATTTAACTTAGTCCCTATACGTTATAATGGAAGAGCATGGGCTCTCAAAAATAAAAATTCTGGTTGGTTTTTCTTTGCATCTTCTCCTAACATATCTATTATGTTATAGTCTCCTACATTATTTTAACATTTCTACAAACTTCAGAGTGTCTTCTCGCCAATGGTACCAATTATATGCATATCCTGTCTTCAGGGCCTGAGTAACAAGGCAGTTTACTTTGGGCACATCAGTCAGGCGGAAATTCAGAAAGAGAAAAAACAGAGAAACAACAGAGAGAAAAAAAAAATAAGGCGGCAAGGCTTTATCGTTGTTTTTTTTACAGAAATGTTTGGTGATCGACTAGGAGTGGCTTGGAGATCGACCGGTTGGTGACCACTGTAACAGGTATTCGAGTCTTCCATTTTTAAAATTGATCAAATTTGAGATTCATGTAGATTCATCCTCTCTACCTTTTTATCTTTTGTGGGAGAAGTTTGATTTAGTTGTAATTGTTGGCTATTCAACAAGAAGTGCATCATGTTTTGGCTGAATTAGCAGTTCTCTCTAGGGTGTTATCAAATCAAATGTTATTTGTCACATGCGCCGAATGCAACAGGTCTAGACCTTACAGTGAAATGCTTACTTACAAGCCCTTAAGCAACAATGGTTTAAGAAGTTTTAAGAAAAAAAGATTAAAGAAAAGTGTTAAGTAAAAAAATAGAAAATAAAGGTAACAAATAATTAAACAACAGCAGTAAAATAGCAATAGCGAAGCTATATACAGGGGTTATCGGTACAGAGTCAATGTGCGGGGGCACTGGTTAGTCGAGGTAATTGAGGTAATATGTACATGTAGGTAGAGTTAAAGTGACTATGCATAGATAATAAACAGAGAGTAGCAACAGTGTAAAAGAGGGGTCTGGGTAGCCCATGATTAGCTGTTCAGGAGTCTTATGGCTTGGGGGTAGAAGCTGTTAAGAAGGTTTTTGAACGTAGACTTTGCACTCCGGTACCGCTTGTCATGTGATAGCAGAGAGAACAGTCCATGAATAGGGTGGCTGGAGTCTTTGACAATTTGTAGGGCCTTCCTCTCACACCACCTGGTATAGATGGCAGGAAGCTTAGCCCCAGTGATGTATTGGACCGTACGCACTACCCTCTGTAGTGCCTTGCGGTCGGAGGCCAAGAAGTTGCCATACCAGGCAGTGATTCAACCAGTCTCTCGATGGTGCAGCTGTAGAACCTTTTGAGGATCTGAGGACCCATGCCAAATATGTTCAGTCTCCTGAGGGGGAATAGGCTTTGTCGTGCCCTCTTTACGACTGTCTTAGATTGTTGGTGATGTGGACACCAAGAAACTTGAAGCTCTCAACCTGCTCCACTGCAGCCCCTTCGATTAGAATGGGGGCGTGCTTGGCCCTCCTTTTCCTGTAGTCCACAATCATCTCCTATGTACTGATCACGTTGAGGGAGAGGTTGTTGTCCTAGCACCACATGGCCAGGTCTCTGAACTCCTCCCTAAAGGCTGCCTCATCGTCGTTGGTGATCAGGCCTACCACTGTTGTGTCATCGACAAACTTGATGATAGTGTTGGAGTCATGCCTGGCCATGCAGTCATGAGTGAACAGGGAGTAGAGGAGGGGACTGAGCACGCACCCCTGAGGGGCTCCCGTGTTGAGGATCAGCGTGGCGGATGTGTTTTTACCTACCCTTACTACTTGGGGACAGCCCGTCAGGGAGTCCATGATCCAGTTGCAGAGGGAGGTGTTTAGTCCCAGGGTCCTTAGCTTGGTGATGAGTTTTGAGGGCACTATGGTGTTGAACGCTGAGCTGTAGTCACTGAATAACATTCTCACATAGGTGTTCCTTTTGTCCAGGTGGGAAAGGGCAGTGTTGAGTGCAATAGAGATGGCATCATCTGTGGATCTTGTCAGGATTTGGCCAGGGTTGTTCCGGTTTTTGGTCACTAGATGCCCCCATTGTTTTCCCTTAATCCCCATTATTATTTGCACCTGTGCCTCGTTTCCCCTGATTGTATTTAAACCCTTTGTTTTCCTCAGTTCTTTGCTCTGTGTTTGTATGTTAGCACCCAGCCCTAGTACTCTGTGAACTCTTGTTGATCCTGGTGGACTCTCTTGTGGAATTCTGTTTTTTGTTCTTGTTTGTTTGTTTTTGAGTATCTTTTGAGGCTTTTTGTGCTATACCTTCCACCTTGTGGATTTACCTTTTTGTCTTGGAGGATTACCTTTGTTCTTGTGGAATTCCTTTTGAGGTTGTGGAGTTACATGTTTTCCTGAAGAACTTCACTTTTTACTTCATTAAATACACTGTCTCAAGTACTGCTGTGTCTGCCTCATCTTCTGGGTTCTGCCGACTATTCGTGGCTCAGTTGGTTAAGTGAGACCCGGGTTCGTAACCAGGTCCTGACAGATCTGTTTGGGCGGCATGCAAATTGGAGTGGGTCTAGGGTTTCTGGGATAATGGTGTTGATGTGAGCTATGACCAGCTTTTCAAAGCACTTCATGGCTATAGATGTCGTTAGTCATTTAGGCAGCTTACCTTAATGTTCTTGGACACAGGGACTATGGTGGTCTGTTTGAAACATGTTGGTATTACAGACTCAGTCAGGGACAGGTTGAAAATGTCAGTGAAGACTCTTGCCAGTTGGTCCGCGAATGCTCGCAATACACGTCCTAGTAATCCGTCTGGCCCAGCGGCCTTGTGAATGTTGACCTGTTTAACCTCTTCAATCTATGGGTGCGCTATGTCATCATTGGATAAAAAGACGTGCCCGTTTTAAGCGTGATATTTTGTGACGAAAAGATGCTCGACTATGCATGGAATTGACAGCCTTGGAAAGACAAAACTCTGATGTCTCCAAAACTGCAAAGATATTATCTGTGCGGGCCCCAGAACTAATGCTACAGGTGAAACCAAGATGAAGTTTCATACAGGAAATGCCCCAGATTCTGAAGGCGCTGTGTTCCAATGTCTCCTTATATGGCTGTAAATGCACCAGGAATGAGCCTGCGGTTTCTGTCTAGTCCCCGAGGTGTCTGCAGCATTGTGACGTGTTTGTAGGCATATCATTGGAAGATTGACCATAAGAGACTACATTTACCTGGTGTCCCGCCCGGTGTCCTGTGTGCGTAATCTGTAGGTCCATGCGCGTTCCATTTCTTCAGAAGAGAAAGTAAACTGCCACGATGGATTTTATCGTCGATAGATATGTGAAAAACACCTTGAGGATTGATTCTAAACATCGGTTTGCCATGTTTCTGTCGATATTATGGAGTTAATTTGGAAAAAGTTTGCGTTTTAATGACTTAATATATTTTTTTCCCCTCCCCGAATGTGATGAACAAAACGGAGCGATTAGTCGACACAAATAATATTTTTTGTAAAAACGGAACATTTGCTATCTAACAGTCTCCTCATTGAAAACATCTGAAGTTCTTCAAAGGTAAATTCTTTTATTTTAATTCTTTTCTGTTTTTTGTGGAAAATGTTGCATGCTGAATGCTAGGCTTAATGCAATGCTAGGCTATCAATACTCTTACACAAATGCTTGTTTAGCTATGGTTCAAAAGCATATTTTGAAAATCTGAGATGACAGTGTTGTTAACAAAAGGCTAATAAGCTTGAGAGCAAATAGATTTAATTTCATTTCATTTGCGATTTTCATGAATAGTTAACGTTGTGTTATGCTAATGAGCTTGCGGATAGATTTACACAATCCTGGATACAGGTTTTTTTTCGTAGCTAAACGTGACGCAGAAGGAGCGATTTGTCCTAAACAAATAATCTTTCAGGAAAAACTGAACATTTGCTATCTGAGAGTCTCCTCATTGAAAACATCCGAAGTTCTTCAAAGGTAAATTATTTTATTTGAATGCTTTTTCTGGTTTTTATGGAAAATGTTGCCTGCTGAATGCTAATGCTAAATGCTACGCTAAATGCTACGTTAGCTATCAATACTGTTACACAAATGCTTGTTTTGCAATGGTTGAGAAGCATATTTTGAAAATCTGAGATGACAGTGTTGTTAACAAAAGGCTAAGCTTGAGAGCAAATTTTCATGTGATTTTCATGAATAGTTGGAGGCTGTAGTCACGATACCGGATCCGGGATGGCTCGACGCAAGAAGTTAAAGGTCTTACTCACATCAGCTACGGAGAGGGTGATCACACAGTTGTCCTGAACAGCTGATGCTCTCATGCATGCTTCATGCATTCTTGTTGTTACATTGCATTTTCTAACAATTTAAAAAACACTCTGAAAACCAAAGCCAGTTAAACAAACCAACTTTGACTTTCAACCAGGGGTTGGAACCAAAATTATTTTCCAATCTTTTTGTTGTTAACAGAACCACAGTTTTTTCCCGTTCCATTCCACTGTTTTGACCAGCAATATAATGTTCTCAACCGGTTTGAGACAAAAAAAAGAAACCGGTTTATAGTGTTCCTTTCTGGTCCTTTTTTAACCTGTGAAATCAACAGTAGTTAGCTAATTAAATTACTGCAGCAGTCAGTGTGAAAGTCGGAATAGTAGAATGCACAAGCTGCAATTTCGACATCAGTTCCTCTTGTCATGTTAGTCATTGCATACCTTAGAGAGCTATTTATAACTTGTCATAAATGTCCAGATCAACTAGACCATGTCAGCTAACATTTTTTTATTTAGGTTTCCCATAAATATTGTTGTAATTTTTTTGTTGCCTTAAATATCACATCAATACATGTATACATGTTAGACATGTATAGAATTGCAATACATTTTTCTTCAAAACGGCAACATTTTCTTTGCACTCCATGACAAAATGTGTAGAATTGCAGGAAATAAGCTTTAAACCTGCACAATTCTCTCCACCAACAAGAGGGGTGTGAACAGTTTGTCATGAACAGTGCTTGTGCACATAAAAATTGACGGGGCTCATGCACGCACAGGGGGCGCTACTTGTTCCCCAATGCTGGAAGGGGGACCCAGAGTGAAAAAGTTTGGGAACCCCTAAAGTAGCCTATGGTAACGTCAGTACAGTAGCCATCAGTACAGTAGCCTATGGTAACGTCAGTACAGTAGACTATGGTAACGTCAGTACAGTAGCCTATGGTAACATCAGTAAAGTAGCCATCAGTACAGTAGACTATGGTAACGTTAGTACAGTAGACTATGGTAACATCAGTAAAGTAGCCATCAGTACAGTAGCCTATGGTAACGTTAGTACAGTAGCCATCAGTACAGTAGCCTATGGTAACGTTAGTACAGTAGACTATGGTAACATCAGTAAAGTAGCCATCAGTACAGTAGCCTATGGTAACGTTAGTACAGTAGCCATCAGTACAGTAGCCTATGGTAACGTCAGTACAGTAGACTATGGTAACGTCAGGACAGTAGACTATGGTAACGTCAGTACAGTAGCCTATGGTAACGTCAGTACAGTAGCCTATGGTAACATCAGTAAAGTAGCCATCAGTACAGTAGACTATGGTAACGTCAGTACAGTAGACTATGGTAACGTCAGTACAGTAGCCTATGGTAACATCAGTAAAGTAGCCATCAGTACAGTAGACTATGGTAACGTCAGTACAGTAGACTATGGTAACATCAGTAAAGTAGCCATCAGTACAGTAGACTATGGTAACGCCAGTACAGTAGACTATGGTAACATCAGTAAAGTAGCCATCAGTACAGTAGCCTATGGTAACGTTAGTACAGTAGACTATGGTAACATCAGTAAAGTAGCCATCAGTACAGTAGCCTATGGTAACGTTAGTACAGTAGCCATCAGTACAGTAGCCTATGGTAACGTCAGTACAGTAGACTATGGTAACGTCAGGACAGTAGACTATGGTAACGTCAGTACAGTAGCCTATGGTAACATCAGTACAGTAGCCTATGGTAACATCAGTACAGTAGCCTATGGTAACATCAGTACAGTAGCCTATGGTAACGTCAGTACAGTAGACTATGGTAACATCAGTACAGTAGCCTATGGTAACGTCAGTACAGTAGCCATCAGTACAGTAGACTATGGTAACATCAGTACAGTAGACTATGGTAACGTCAGTACAGTAGACTATGGTAACATCAGTACAGTAGCCATCAGTACAGTAGACTATGGTAACGCCAGTACAGTAGCCTATGGTAACGCCAGTACAGTAGACTATTGTAACGCCAGTACAGTAGCCTATGGTAACGCCAGTACAGTAGACTATTGTAACGCCAGTACAGTAGACTATGGTAACGCCAGTACAGTAGCCTATGGTAACATCAGTACAGTAGCCTATGGTAACGCCAGTACAGTAGACTATTGTAACGCCAGTACAGTAGACTATGGTAACGCCAGTACAGTAGCCTATGGTAACATCAGTACAGTAGACTATAGTAACATCAGTACAGTAGCCATCAGTACAGTAGACTATGGTAAAGCCAGTACAGTAGACTATGGTAACGCCAGTACAGTAGCCTATGGTAACATCAGTACAGTAGCCATCAGTACAGTAGACTATGGTAAAGCCAGTACAGTAGACTATGGTAACGCCAGTACAGTAGACTATTGTAACGCCAGTACAGTAGACTATTGTAACGCCAGTACAGTAGACTATGGTAACATCAGTACAGTAGTCTATACATCTTTGGGGGGGGGGGGGGGGTCAGGTAGCCCAAACACGCGCACACACACAGGCAAAGATTTTCAGCTGGCAGGCAGACACTGGAATTACTTTCTGAGTGACAGATTGAGGGCTTTGGATAGGCGTTTTTTTGTGGGAATAGAATAAAATGCCTTGACAGAATGTTATTAACCATTTCTGTTCCTTGAAAAATTGTATTTTCCGGTTTTCGGTTGTGTAGCCTGAACCGGTTCCAGGCCCTGCTTTCAACCATTGAAAGTTCCACTCTATGACATTCTAATACGGGGTGGCGGGTAGCCTAGTGGTCGGAGGCGGGTAGCCTAGTGGTCGGAAGGCGGGTAGCCTAGTGGTCGGAGGCGGGTAGCCTAGTGGTCGGAGGCGGGTAGCCTAGTGGTCGGAGGCGGGTAGCCTAGTGGTCGGAGGCGGGTAGCCTAGTGGTCGGAGGCGGGTAGCCTAGTGGTTAGAGTGCTGGGTCAGTAACCCAATCGAATCCCCAAGCTGACAAGATAAAAATCTGCCCTTCTGCCCCTGAACAAGGCAGTTAACCCACTGTTCCTAGGCTGTCATTGTAAATAAGAATTTGATCTTAACTGACTTGCCTCGTTAAATAAAGGTAAAAAATAATAATTTACAAATAGATCCTGTTAAAGGGAAGGATGCATGAATTTCTAGCAACAGATGCATGAATTTCTAGTTACCTATAACTACAAACAGTTATGTTTTAGTGGTTTTACATATTTCTGACCAAGTGTTAGCACTGGTGAGCTACTATGTACATCTACAAAGAAAAAGAAACATGCAATAATGTGGAAAAACTGCAACTCTTTTTCTCCTGTACGTTTGGTATCGGTAGTCGAGTGAGTATTGTAGTCGTTTTCCGTTGTTTGTAGCTAATGCAGTAATACCCACATAGTGTAGTAATACCCACAATGACGGGGTTATGACTCACTTGTGGCTCAAAACTGAGAAGCAAGCTCCACACAGATATTATATATGGAATAATCGGGATATATTGTATAAAATACCTCTCTGTTTTTAGAATATTGGTTCAGAAATAATATCCTATTGATGAGCCAACTGGTAAATGCAGAGGGTCTTTTACTCAGTTATAAAGAATTCTTATCACTTTACAAGGTCCCTGTAACACCTAAAGATTTTGCAATTGTTTTAGATGCCATTCCCTCAGGTGTTGCTATGTTATTCAGGAACATGTCAAGACCTGACCCTCGGAGCCTACCTTCTATTGACCCTGTTGACTCATCAGTAGGAAAGATTTGTTTCTCTTTTGGGCCATTCAACAACAGAGCGATACGATCCTTGTTTCAGCAGGATGTTGTATCTATACCTTATGTCATGCCTTATTGGAATGGATTTATTGATAATATCTGTTGGAAAAAAGTTTGGATGTTGCCACAAACATACCTACTTGTTAACAAAATTAAGGAAGTTTCCTTTAAAATTATTCATAAATATTATCCTGCCAACCACTATATGAAGAAGTTTAAGGAAAACATCAACTCAAATTGCTCCTTTTGTAATGACCACCCAGAAACAGTTGTGCATCTTTTTTGGCATTGTATGCATGTAAGAAAACTGTGGCAAGACATCAGTAGGTTTATAATTGAACACATTTATGAAGATTTTACACTATTGTGGAGAGATGTACTGTTTGGATTCTTTACATACAATAGAAATAAATTTACACAAATGTAAATTTACAAACAGAAAACCACATTTTCGTATCCTACAAAAAGAAATTGAACTGTATTTTAAGAAGGTTAAATGCTCTACTAACAAAAAAGCTGTTAGAATTGTAAGTATATGCATGTCCCTTAAGGTCCTTGTGTAATTGTAATGTGATATTGTACCCCCTAGCTCGATTGTCCATTGTTTGTAATCTATGTATGCTTGTGTTCCCTCATGTGCTTTATGTATTGATTTGTTGTTAATAAAAAAAATATATTAAAAAAATAATAATAATAATAATAAAAAATAAAAAATAAAATAAATAAAATATAAAAAAAACTGAGAAGCAAGCTTTGAAGTCGGAACGATTTGTCAGGTTGAAGCGAGTAGTTTCGAGCATAGGAACCCTGCGCACGTCTACTGTATGCAGTAATCATTTCACCCAGAAGGACTTTGATGGTTTAGTATAACCAGTTGAAGGCAGGATTTGGAATGGGAGTTCCTGTCTGTGCTAGACTAGTTGTTCTCTGGTTTACTACTTACATAGACCGTGGTGGTTGGCTAGTTAGCTGGTTAGTTAGCAGGCTAAAATGACTAACTTTAGCTGGATGGCTTGCTGGCTAAGATAACTGCATATACCAGTAACATTATTTGATAACTGGTTAGATGCCGTTATATATTTAGAAAACTTTGGTTTACTTTAATGTCGCTGTATGCTAGGTGTTGATAGCAATGTAACGTTAGCAGGCTAGTTGGCTAGCAACCTTGCAAGAAACAATACACACAAAGTATTTGCTTGTAAGTTTGCTGAGTGTAATCGATTTGGTTTAATTTGAAGTTATTTCTGTTACAGTTTACTTTATAGGGAGTAGGCAGCATTCAGAATTCTGATTTTTTAAATATAATAACTAAAACAAATAGAAAAGTGAAGTGTAACTTTGCATTGGGACTTTTAATGCATATTCTAATGCAAACCCATATGTTACATGTGGTTACGTTTATGCTACCTACCCTTTAAGATAAGGGACGTGCTTGGCCTTGTGTAGTGGAGTCTGAAAGGGCAGGCTGTTTACATATCTATCTGGAACTTTCAGACTATTCCTATCCTTAAATATTTAACCTTCCTGTCAGGTCCCCTTACCACCCCTGCTGGGTGTGTGTTTCTGTGTGCGTGCGTGCGTGCGTGTGTGTGTGCACGCGTGCATGATCCTGTTACCCTTCCTGTGGTCATGGTGACTGAGTGACATGCATGAGCTATGACTATGAAGGTGGACCTTGTTCTCAGTGGGAGTTTGCCAGGAACACACAAATCAGAGCCCCCCCCCCCCCCAAACACACACACGTTCAAGTCAGAACTTCTTATCTGAAATCCAGGGGTTTCTGGGTAACTTGATCATCTTTATTAATACTTTTCCATCTGTACACCAGTGAATCGACTCCAACCCTGTTGCCTGGGTTGGGTTGGGTTTGCTAGAGACAGTTGTGTGGGAACATGGAATATGCCACGCTGAGCTATAAGGTTGGTCAGGTTCACCTGGATGGCTGTGAAATAACCCTTAATACCTGTGATCTGGTCATAGTTTTAGAATGTGAGATTGATGTAGGCCTCTTTGATCTGTTTGCAATAGCTTCTTGGTAGATACCATGAATCTTTGTTTAGGAGTGGAACGCTTCGTGTCTTGACAGTCTCTTTGTCACAAACTGAACATGATGGCCAACAATCCCCGGAACATATCTGCCTCCTCCTTCGCTCCCGCTTGTGACAAGAACCATAACAATCTTTCACCATTTCCAGGCTGGAGCTTCTGTACCTCCTGTACTCGGCCAGCAGGGGGTGTAGTCCCTGCAGGTAGGAGCCCAAAGCTGCATGGGCAGCTGTCCCATTGTCCTGCTCCAGACGGGCTTGGTGCACCAGCATCTGGGAGTGGAAGGCGGCTCCGTTGACCCAGTGCTTGAGTGCCCGCGTGCTAATGTGGCCGTCGTGCAGCATGGAGTTCTTCAGACGAGTCAGCTGCACGCTGAGCTCAGCCTCCAGACGGCGCGTGTCCTTCAGCAGGTGTTCACTAGCCCCCACATGCATCCGGTAGCGCTTCAGGTACTCCTCCATCAGGTCACGCACTTCTGAAGCTTTCTCTTCAGCAAAGACACGGCGGAGCAGGTGGGACACGTCTCGCTGGGGCTCCCCATGACCTGCTGCGCTGATCTCTAAGATCATGGAGACCACCAGAGCACCAATGCCCAAGGCGTTGGGCACACTGCTCAGGCCGGCAAGAACCGCACCCAGGCTGGCCACGTAGGATGGGGCCTGGCTGCCCACAAAGGCCAGCAGCTGGGCAGAGTGGTCCTGCAGCAGGACCGACGAGTTGAGCCCAGAATACCGCAGGAGGGAGTCGTCGATGCCTACATCGGGCAGGCCCCCTTGATTGTAGAGTTGGTTCACAAGGAAGGCCTGGTCCTCCTGAGAAATCACGAGGGGAAGGTTCCACAACATTGTCAGTACTGCCAGAGGCACGTCAAGAGAAACATGCACAGTAGACTAGGTTGCTGAGTGAATGAGTTATAAGCTCATGCATATGGGTTTGTGTTGTGGAACTTTTTATCAGAAGGGGCTGGGGGGAGTGTTGAATTAACCTATCCTGATCTGAGCTCTTATGGCAAACATGTGGTGGGAGTAACAGAGATGTGTTAGTTGGAGAGAGCACCAAACCCAACACACTCAGAGGACTAAATGTTCACCTTTTCAGTATGAACCTTTCAGTTACCCAAGTCTGTAGAAGTCCGCCTTCAAGTCGCAGGAGGGGTTTGTGGTCAATGTGAGGACACATGCTCAATTGCTTTTTTACAAATTATTTTCTGCAAGTTAAAATAAATGTTTGCTTTCCCCTGGTATTGTCACATTCTGACCTTTATTTCCTTTGTTTTGTCATTGTTTAGTATGGTCAGGGCGTGAGTTGGGTGGGCAGTCTATGTTTGTTTTTCTATGTTTTGGGGTATTTCTATGTTTCGGCCTAGTATGGTTCTCAATCAGAGGCAGGTGTCATTAGTTGTCTCTGATTGAGAATCATACTTAGGTAGCCTGGGTTTCACTGTGTGTTTGTGGGTGATTGTTCCTGTCTGTGTTACTTTGCACCAGTATTAGGCTGTTTCGGTTTTCGTGTTACATTTATTGTTTTTGTATTTGATTCGTGTTTACTTTGTTTCATTAAACATGAATCTCAATAGCCACGCCGCATTTTGGTCTGACTCTCCTTCAAGTCAAGAGAACCGTGACAGGTATCAAAAGGAGCAAAATGTCTCCTTAACAAATATTGTGTACAGAACAGCTTGTCTCTGTCTGAGCAGTGTGTCCTTACTACAAATATGTAGCAAATTCTCAACTCTATCCTTTTTCAATCTTTTCGCAGTTTAATGGTCTTCATCACCAAAGTCAGATAATTTCAAGATGCAAAATATACATTGCATTGAATGAAAAAAAGGTTGAATGGTAAATGTACTTTTACATGGCTTAGTCATTTGGGCTCTTGGATGGGTAACTTTACATTCACTATTCAAGGCTCCCTGTGTTCCTCCCAAACAAATTGAACTAATTAATGATTACACTCAGAGAGAGTGAGATTACTCACACTGGTGACTAATGAAGACTGTTTTAATAATTTATTTTATTCAATTTCACTTCCTAATTACATGCTCCTCTCCTCTCTCAAATCAATCTGCTCCTACAATTATCACCATGAGTGAAATGAGTTTGTTCGTTAATATCTCATCTGCCTCGGTTAATTGGATGGCTTGATTACAGGACTGATTAAAACACAAGAACTATTGATTGCAAAGTGTAAGAATATGCAAACGATAACATGAGTGTGTCGATTCTCAAGTCTTAAGAGTTTTGAACGCTTCTATAATGAAATAAATAAACTTCCAGCAGCTGAATTCATATTCAATATGATGAACATGATCTGAGGAGAAAGCCAGTGAACATAAAGAAAGGGGCTAAAAAACAGAGCAGGAAGGAGGGAGGAATGGAGAAGAGAGGATGTTGAATAATTCAGCACAGAACACCTGGCGAACCTTCCTCCTCCGTTTTCTTTTCCACGTATCAGAATAGATCAGTCAAATACTGAAAATACACTGCTTTAAATCCAACTGAAATCACATTTCTACGTGTAGTAAAACCAAGGATATTTACTGTTCTAATTTGAATATATAAAGAGAAACAGACCGTCTCTTTAACAGCACTGGAAACCAGTGTTAACCTTCATGCCCCCCGGGTTTGGCCCATGGTAATTGATTAGTCATTATTCATTCATTAATTCATATTGGAAGTGAGCAAAGCCACCAAGTGTGCATTTGAGCATGCATTTTAAAATCTCTTACATATTGCCTCCATTCACCCAGTGCTGTATGTAGACACATGAATTATCTGTAGACAGCCTGCCACATTAAAACCCTTTCTACATACGGTATAAAATGTGCTCGTCAAATATCATTTCTCTGGTCTTGCACTATGTATAGCTCTTGTTTGGATATCTCTGGTAGGTCCTAGAAAACATTGGTGTCATGCCTTTTGGTGTGTATTTCAATAATAGTTTTTTGTGTTTTAAACTTGTAGTTTGGGCTCAATGTATTATAAGATGAGGAACTTGTTTGGACTTTGAATTCAGATTGAACAATTTCCATGATATAAACAGACATTTTTAAACTAAACGTCTGATAGTCTCTGTTTACATTGGCGGCTATCTCCTGGCTGTATTCTTGCAAAATATGGGCACTAAGACAACCTGTGTCCTTGAGAAATAGGCTATCAGTCATTTACAGCATCGGAGGCTCACCACACTGCTGAACACAGAAAAATAAATGTGCCTCGTTCAAACATTTAATCTGGATTCATTTACAGGCAAAAAAAACAAGCATTCTGTACCGCTGTACAAGTAAAAGCACAGAATTCTATCAACCAATCAGAAAGTTGCCTGGTCAAATAACTGAAATTCAACCACAACCGTGAGGAAAAACTTTCTAAATACTTATATTGCTCTCTCTCTCTACCCTTTTCCCCTCTCTCTCTCCATCTCTCACAGGCTGCAGCGGACTATGTAAAGGCCCACCTTCCGGAGGCTCTGAGGCAGCAGTTGCTGTCCTATGAGAGGGAGAAGAGGGAGAGCGTTCCCTCCTACCCCAGCATCCTGGAGCAGCGTATCCTGGCTGTAGACCGAGACATGGTGGACAAGCTCTCCGCCAATCACGACGAAGCAGGTGAGGGACTGTAGGAGTGCTGATCTAAGATCAGTTTAGCCTTTTATGTCCTGGATAAGCACTCCTTCTCTGAGATGTTTATGAGTACGAGGTCGGACGGGTTAAAAATGTGGCAATACTGCAGATTGGTTAAGACATTAAGTCCGATACACTCGGACAGAGATGGGTCAGAGGGGGAGAGGCGAATTTTAAACCCCAAATCTATTTTGCATGAAGAAACAACCTGCCATTCATCACAAATTTTGAATATCTGGGTTTTGCCTCTTTACAATGCAGAAAGACTGCATTTAATCAGTGGACACCACACCTGTCATCATTTTTTTCTTTACTAAAGTAGAGGTTTTTTATTGCTAAGGGTACTACATAGATGTAAACATACATTTCTTAGCAAGAGATGGCACTTGTATAGCCTAAGAAGGTAGCAGAAATATGCAGAAAGTAGTTTTGAAAGCATTTTATTGAAGGGAAACAATAGGTCTTGAACTTTTTGGCAACATAGTGATATATTCTGATATACTGTACAATGAGGAATTCAACTACAAGATACTAGTCTTCTCCCATATATTCTGATATACTGTACAATGAGGAATTCAACTACAAGATACTAGTCTTCTCCCATATATTCTTATATACTGTACAATGAGGAATTCAACTACAAGATACTAGTCTTCTCCCATATATTCTGATAACTACAAGATACTAGTCTTCTCCCACTTAATACTGTACAATGAGGAATTCAACTACAAGATACTAGTCTTCTCCCATATATTCTGATATACTGTACAATGAGGAATTCAACTACAAGATACTAGTCTTCTCCCATATATTCTTATATACTGTACAATGAGGAATTCAACTACAAGATACTAGTCTTCTCCCATATATTCTGATATACTGTACAATGAGGAATTCAACTACAAGATACTAGTCTTCTCCCATATATTCTGATATACTGTACAATGAGGAATTCAACTACAAGATACTAGTCTTCTCCCATATATTCTGATATACTGTACAATGAGGAATTCAACTACAAGATACTAGTCTTCTCCCATATATTCTTATATACTGTACAATGAGGAATTCAACTACAAGATACTAGTCTTCTCCCATATATTCTGATATACTGTACAATGAGGAATTCAACTACAAGATACTAGTCTTCTCCCATATATTCTTATATACTGTACAATGAGGAATTCAACTACAAGATACTAGTCTTCTCCCCATATATTCTGATATACTGTACAATGAGGAATTCAACTACAAGATACTAGTCTTCTCCCATATATTCTTATATACTGTACAATGAGGAATTCAACTACAAGATACTAGTCTTCTCCCATATATTCTTATATACTGTACAATGAGGAATTCAACTACAAGATACTAGTCTTCTCCCATATATTCTGATATACTGTACAATGAGGAATTCAACTACAAGATACTAGTCTTCTCCCATATATTCTTATATACTGTACAATGAGGAATTCAACTACAAGATACTAGTCTTCTCCCATTTGTTTAAATATTGCCCCCACCCACAAGGTGTATAAACAACAACAATAAATACGAATAAAATAAGATAATAGATACAAAAATATGAAGAACATAAATCAATCAACTCTAATTAGCACATGTAGGACAGTATGCAAGTGTGTGTGCATAGACTTTGCAGATGTATTTCTCACATGTGCAGCACGTAGTATTTGATTTACAGTCCTTCTTTGGGGTGTTGGCATCTCCCCCTCTTGCCTGCCCCAGCTGCAGCCTCAGGTGGATCAGGACTAGATCAGGACTAGATTCAGCCCACTGAACAGCTTTCACAAGTGCTGCAGAGGCTGCTGTGAGGGGGAGGCGCTCCCTTCTTTGAATGTGTGGGGTTATAAGTGCCTTTCCCAGCTGCTCCAGGAACAACACCCTCTTGTTCCGCTTATCAGGCCTCCAGGTAGGGTTGATCTGGTCCCATATCACAAAGGCATTGTATGAGGACACATCAATGATGTTATGGAAGATGACCAGGGGCAAGCAGGCAGTCATCCTCCTGCAGCTGTAAGTTCCAATCAACTTCAGATTGTCAACGCCTCCTTTGTTGTGGTTGTAGTCCAGGATGATGACCGGCTTCCTGTCCTCACGGTCACTGATCTCAGCCGTTTTGTGCAGTGTGCTCAGGAGGACCACACTCTTGTTCCGCTTTGGGGGGTAAGAAACTAGAGTGGTGGTGGGGGTGAAGGCAAACTTTGATGAGAAGGCCTGTCTTCCCCTTGTTGCGAGGAGTGCAGTGGGGAGCTCAGGCTTGATCTTTCTAACTGTGCCAACCATGGTGATCTTCCTCTTTATGAGCTGCTGGCTGAGTTCATAAGAGGTGAAGAAATTGTCACACATGACATTGTGCCCCCTCAGTCCATCTGTCACATCAAGCACAACCACATCCCCTGGTTCTTCTCTGGGCCTCCACTGGTCGGCTTCCCTTTGTAGACTTGCATCTTCCAAGCGTATCTGGATTGTGCGTCACAGGCCACCCATATCTTGATGCCATGAATTTGTCATCTCCAGGAGGATTTATTTTATGGCTGGTGTGATGTAGATGTATTGGGCATGGGCAACTGCATGTCTTGTGGGCCCTGGGGTCATCCTTATAACCATGTGTGCTTCCATCCTGCCCTGGCTGTCATATTGTGACAAGGACCATGTTATTTTGCTGTTCTTTGACAAAAATGTCTCTCTTTCAGTTTGGGGGATTTCTTCTTCATCTGAAGATTATGCATCGTGCTCTGGGTTGTATTCTTCCCCATCTTCTTCTTCAGATACCTCCTCCTCTTCTAAATCATTGTTCTCTTGTTCCTCCTGGACATCTGAAAGAAATCTGATATACGACCTGTTGGGCACTGAAACATTAAACACGTTTTCTAATGTTGGGGTCACTCTAGGAAAAGTCATCAAATTCAAGTTTTCTCTGCTGTTAAACATAGTGGCGGGTCATTTTTTTACCCTTAAGACAACACACGGGTTAAAACAGGTCAGAGTTGACCCTCTTTAAAATATCCCAATCACTTTATGCCTAAAGGGAGAGAAGAAAATTATGGAAATGTAAAGTACTTTTTTGATTTTTTTACAGATTTGGTCTGTAAAAGTAAAGCTGTATACATCAAATGTAGTATTTATTTATTTATTATGGCGGGGGTGAAATGTCTCCATGGAGACAACCTTTGGAAGGTCAAGACACAAAGTCAGTGTCACGGAGTACACGAAGCTGCTTTGTTGCCCTGAGAGATTTATTGTCAGCCCTGAGAAAGGGATTAGATGAATGTACTGGAAACAGTACCTTATAAACCACTGGATTTTTCAATGGAGGAGGAGGACATGAAAAGGTAGACCTTGGTCAGATACGTTATTTGGGCCTTCTCCTGTTACCTGGACTTTCATAGCTGTGATGAAAATACAGTATGGCTCTCGGTATTGTGGTTGGTTAGCGGACTTTGATACACTTGGGGTATTCTGAGAATGAGAATCACAGGTGAAAAACATGTAAAGGTTAATTACACTCAGATGTTTTCAGATAATAACAGTAGTCTAATGTCAAGATGAGCCCCCGTCCCAGGCCATCGCTTGTTTAGATCATCTATGGTTTTGAAATATCACCTCTGTCTCCCTCTCTCAGGTACTACATGTCTGGTCGCCCTGCTATCGGACAGGGAGCTGACGGTGGCCAACGTTGGGGACTCACGAGGTGTGTTGTGTGACAAGGACGGAAACGCTGTGGCATTGTCACATGACCACAAGCCATACCAGCTGAAGGAGCGCAAGAGGATCAAGAGGGCAGGTGAGCAGACCACCAGCATGGGTGAACAGCACCACAACGCTATGGGGGCCTTAAAAAGATGTGTTTGTGTCAAACCTAGCTAAACTCAACACAGTGAACTCACTTATTGGAGTGGGTTTCCTGAATCAGATTAGCCCTACTCATGAACTAAAGACCACTTTAATTGGAGAACTGTTTCTTATTCCAGAACCAGGTTTAATCTGTGTCCAGCAAACCAGCCCTTAGTGTTCAGCACAGAAACAAAACACACATACCATTTTCTTGGCTGTGGAAGGTAGTGCAAAATGTCATGACGACATAAAATGTTTCCCATACTTGAGCAGATGACAATGGCACGCTAGGATGACTCACTAGAACGAATTAGTGTCAAAAGGAGAGACTGCAGAATTGCAGCCTTGACTCACCACCTATTGGCCCTCTTTTGAAGTGCAAGAGAAGTTGAATACATTACTTGGTCTGACAAATGATCGGAAGCACTGATATGCTGAGGTGGATTTGGTAAATAGAATATCTATAAAAATATAGATATGTCATTTGACTGTGATACAGAAATTCCCTTGTTCCATCTGCACTTTTTTTCTGTGTACACAATCAATGACCAATGTCCCAGTGTGAGATAATAAAGTTACTGAGAGTTTAATCATAGGGCATTGCACTTCCATTCCTTCACCACCAGGGGGCTTCATCAGCTTCAACGGCTCATGGCGCGTCCAGGGCATCCTGGCCATGTCTCGCTCGCTGGGCGACTACCCCCTAAAGAACCTCAACGTGGTCATCCCCGACCCCGACGTGTTGACCTTTGACCTGGACAAGCTGCAGCCCGAGTTCATGATCCTGGCGTCGGACGGGCTGTGGGATGCCTTCAGCAACGAGGAGGCAGTGCGTTTCGTGCGTGAGCGCCTGGACGAGCCGCACTACGGTGCCAAGAGCATCGTGCTGCAGTCTTTCTACCGCGGCTGCCCCGACAACATCACCGTCATGGTGGTCAAGTTCAAGAGCGGCCCCGTGGGGAGCAAGGCTGAGAAGTAGAGGCGGTGATGTCACAAGGTTGTGATGGGGTCATTATGTTATAGATAGACTCTCCTCCCGTATGGATAGTGCAGCAAGCAATCAATGGGGAGGATTGGGAACTGTTGCAACATGCATACCTGGCATTCTCTTTGAAACGCATGTATAACCACACCAACACCAACATCCTAAACTATGTAGTTTGTTTGACATTTCTGACTGGATAGAGAAGTATTTTTGTTTGAATTATGGCCTTAACTCGGAAGCTGGAGTGCTTGATCATCTTGACACACTCACACATACACACGTCCATCTGCCATCTCACACATTGGCATTCAGCACGAACACACAACTGGAGATATCCTCTTTTTCATCACTGAGATGACTCTCTGACTCAAACAGTAAAGCAAACTGATCTAGTGTTCTCTGCATGCCCTGCTGCAGTGGGTTGTACTGTCACAGGACTGATACTGTCCTAAAGAAAATTGTAAAAGAATAAGCACCTGTTGAGACTTTTCATTTTGGTGGAATGATAAGCCCTTACGTATCGGCCCATAAAAATGTTCTTGGTCATATACAGGATCAGTTCCAGCCATTGCCTTTTTCATCACCATAGTCTTAACAGGGCTGATGTTAATTTACTGTATTATGGTACTGAACCTGTATAGGACATTTGTTTAGCCTATCCGTGTTTAGGAAAGATCTGTGGATTTTAGCACTCAGGTGTTAATGCCTTCGATCATGGGAATCGTACAGACTGGGAGGTGCATCTCAGACTGCTTATTAAAGCACCGTTACCCATGGCGACTGAGTTAAAGGCTACACAGCTGAAACAGGAAGGCTAATTGACAGTAATATGGCCACCCGTGTGTTAGTTTTACAAGTGTGCTACTGTATTGAATACTACTATTACGACTGTATTTCCAACTATTTCTCACAGGCTCACCTCAGAATTTGACGTTCATTCATGTTTCTCAAACGTCAAATTTCGAAGTTGTTCATAACATAAAATTTCAAAGTGTTTAAGGTTTTTTTAACTCCACATTTTTTAGGTTAGGGTAATGTTTAGGCATTAACTCAGAATTATTACGGTTATACATGAACCTTTCAGAATGAAGGTTTGGGATAGGCTTAAAACCAAATATAAAAACAGCTTTCTATCGCTGGATTCGAATATGCAACTTTTGGAACCAAATGCAGATGTTTACACCCAACCGCCATCCCCATTCACAACGTCCTAGCAAAACCCAAACATACTGGAAGGGAACAGGGGACTGTTGTCCTTAGTGGCTGGTTTCCTCTTTTATCTCCCGGAGTCCTCAGACATGGATGGACATTGAATACTGACTTGTATAAGGGGTGACCTGCCTGGTATTTATTTCATAGGTACATCATTTGAATTTATATATATATATATAAATATATATATGTTATATTATCATATACACCGAATAGGTGTTATTTATAGGGTTAACCATAGTACGGTGCCCTTGTAGCAAATTAAGGTTAAGTGCCTTGCGCAAGGGTATATCGACAGATGTTTTATTTTGTCTGGTCAGGTATTCAAACCAGCAACCTTTACTAGCACAACGCTCTAACAGGTAGGTTACCTGCTGCCCTATGATGTGGCAAACCGTTTATCATTTAACAATGTACCTTAATTGCCTTATTTTTTCTGTTTTAATCTTGTCAAAACAAAACATACACAGATGTTTATTGTTCACCTGTGCATACAGTATGCATATGTTGATAATGAAACAAGCATCACTTGTAGACAGTTAACTAACAAGTCACTCATATAATCTGCCAAACACAAAATGTATGAATTTGTCTGTCAGTATTAAAATCCAATGCTACCATGTCAAATGTTGCTGTTTTAGTTTGTTATTCCTGCCAATTTGACAGACTGTGCAGACAGTCTATTTAGCTGCCACTGCACTCTGTGATTTAACACAGTAAATTACTTTTTAACATTATAGGTCCAATAATTTATTGAAAATATAATACAGAAAAGGGATTAATAAACGGGTTTGTCTGACCTCTGTTGCTTATTCATGTATGGCAATGTGTATGTGACCTTTCTTTAGCCTACAAACCAAGTATGGCCGCCAAGAAACAGTATTGTGCACTATTCTCTGGGGCCCGTAAGAAACCACAATGACGCACGCACAATCATATCTCTGTATTCATGTTTCTTGCTTCACCAGTGTGCTGGATTGTCACACATTGAATACGTTTCCCATCAGTCACGTCATGACACTAAACAATTGATTGGGTTTTATTTGAAAATCCTCAATGATGACAACAAGCATAAGAATGTTCGGGCTGGTGAGATCACAGCCAGAAAGAAAACATATGACGTTGTTGATACACTTCTGGGACTGCTAGACACAGGCACACATAGTTCTGTCTGCGCTATAACTCTAGTAACCAAACACCCTACCACTAGCTACAGAGGCTTGGCAGTTGCTGGCGTGCCTCGCCTAGACAGCGCGCAAGCTAGGGGCCAAGTCAAAACTGACGGCCGGTGCCAGGTGGAACCGGCCTTAGAATAGCATGTAGGTCTACATTTGTAAAATAGTCTTATCGAATGTGCAAAATGCCAGAGACGTGTGGTAACATTCAACAGGTTTTCCGTAAACCAAAGTCACTGTACTTAACGCCGCCTTACAGGAAAGCTAAGCTCATTATTTGGGATACTGAGCCTCTATAAGAAGTATTCGGTCATTGGGCCAAGCGAGACAAGTGTGTAGCAAACAACAGCACAAGTGAGGAAAGACAGGACCTTTGAGGGTGTTTGCAATTAGGGTCTCTATCTGAGCTTTGGTTCTTTCGGAGCTGACTCATATCTGCTTTTGAGGTGAATTTGGTCTTAGTTTTGAAGAATGGGTCAGCGCGGTTCCAAGCCCACTGTAGTAGAGGTGTGGGAGCTGTTCCAGTGCTTTGGTGCTCAGGCGCCGGTGAAACGCAATTCAGTGTATCAAAAAATGAACGAAAGCTCCACGCGTGCCCTTACTATCCGGTTCCAAGAGACGGTGAAGAGGCCGGACCTCTCGTATGACGCCGGGATTCATGAGAGGAGTACGCGACCCCACTCATGGCACTACAGCCGCCGGGACACGGGACTCGTATATGTAATGGATGACCCGACGGGTGGAGTTTGGATGAAGCCGAGAGAGAAATGGACAAGATCCTGAAACATAGTGACATCTATGGTTTTAAATTGGTTTCTCTCGTGGGAAAGTTTAGCATTCTCTAGTAGGGTGCTTCTCGGCTTCTGCGCAATCGTGGGTAATCGCCGCGGCGTACTTGTTCGGTGTTTGTCTCAAGGGGACAGAAGATCAGTGATTGAGAGAGGTTTCAGGGGGATGTGCTTGACCGCACCACATTGCACTGACCAGTGAGAAAAATGATTACATTGGATTGATTACTCTCTGGGTGTATGTTATCCAGCAGATTGTTATCATCCACTGTCCTAAGGTTAATACACCAAACGTTGTATTATGATTAATTAATCTAACACTTGTGGATGAAAATGCATGCTTGGAAGCACAGCCTAATCAGGTGCCTCCACTCTGGAGTCGCCTTAGTCCATTCATTGTGCCATTGTTCTTTGCGCACATTTATCCTACATTTTCTTTGACGTGTTATCCAGCATGAGCAAGATTAATTTTAACCAATATGTTCATAGGCCTGCCTATTCAGTGAAAACATATTTAAGCACAATTCAGGTGTCAACTATTTAAAACCCTGTGGAACGGACTTCATAATAGGCTCGATAAAGTGGATTATCTTGGCACATATGCAGTCCTATGCCACCTGCTGGCAGAAAAAGGAACAATGCCGCCGTCATGTGGATGAGAACATTTATGTCCACAATGACTACAGCAAAGATACTTATTATTTATTTATTTATTTATTTATTTATTTATTTATTTATTTATTTATTTATGTTACTAGTCTTCTCATCGCAACCCTTACACAAAAAGATTACAGTTTTGAAACTGTAAAAGTGCAGTAACTGCGGTCGACTGTGGTATTATTTGGATGCAGTATTGTCAGCATACTGCAGTTAAACTGCACTCTGACTGCAATCTTTTTTTGTAAGCGAAACAATTGTATCAGTAAAACTGAAGAGATATGCCAAGGGCAGGAGCCACACCCATGAACTCCGACTTTACCTTTTTAGGCTACCAGCCTACTACTGCATCGAAATCAATCAACACAACCAGGGTTTGATTGTGATATATCTTTTTTCTCTTTCCAGCTTGAGTTTGGAAATACACTCATCTATTTCTGTTTGGTGGTGGGCTGTATTTGTAGTCAGCAACTTGATGGGACCGTTTGGCATTTACAGTAATATGAAGATAGAAATTCCACCGTGCAAAAACTGGTTGAATTAACGTTGTTTCCATGACATTTCAACCAAATAATGAAATGTGATGACATTGAATCAGCGTGGGAAACGGATTGGATTTAAGGGAATTTCGTATTTTTTCACACAGCTTTTAACCTAAATCCAATGACATGGGAACATTTTTTGTTGATTTCACATTGACATTTCACATTAGTTGACAACTGCGCCCAGTGAGTATGGAAAGATCACGTGTATATTTAAACCAAGCATAAGTAATCTGGCAACACAATCTCACACTCAATTCTTGCAAATATGTACAAAAACTATTTCAGGAGATTCTGTGGGTTTTTGTGTGTGTTAATTCGTGTGAAAATACACTTTTTTCTGCAAATGAATTATTAGGAAAATACAAATTTTTGTGCGACTTCATTCATAGGAAAATACATTTTTGGAGGGCAAACTTCGGAAATATCTTTTGAAAGTTGTTAGAGAGATGATGGTCAATGGTGTTCTACACTGCCTTTTTTTGTGTCCCACGTTTATTTATATATTTAAAGTAACGCGTTAACAACACAATATAACGCAATAGTAACGCGTTAACAACACAATATAACGCAATAGTAACGCGTTAACAACACAATCAACCAGGTTGTCACCAAAATAATTGTAATATAACAGTAGCCTTATGTTCTTATTTTTTTTCTTTTATATACCAATACTGTTTTCTATGTTTACAAGGCTCCACTTTCTTTTTTTTGTGTGTGTATCGATGAAGATACTTGATTGGGGAATGGGGATACATATTTATGATGGGAAATGATAAAACACACACACACACGAACATTTAAACACATACACACACACTCACATTGTTTGTACTCATGTTATAGCCAACTCCTAGAATTTTGTATGAATAATTTATCAAATATCTGTATCTAGTTGTCATGTATTCATTATCTATAACTAGTTACATGTTTGTAGTTTGCATTTTTCAGTAATGATTAACATGGTTAAATAGTCGTAAATCTCTGCTTGATTTAGCTTTTGGTATATTTGGCATTTTTATACACATTCTGTATTTCCACTGAAGAAAGCAATAATTAACCAACACACTACTGTAAATAAATGGACAGCCTGTTATAACACGGAAATTGCTCTCCATAAAAAAAGCTCAGTCTGAAGCCATTCAGCTATGGGGTTCACAGCCCTACAGTATGATAATGATACAAGTTATATAACTTTATAAAAGGGTTTATTTACAACCTATGGGGTATAACATGTTGGGAATAGAGGCATTAGGAGAATAGGAGCTATGTTCAATGTCAGCAGCAATTTCCAGTCTGAAAGCCGTTATAGGGATATGAGTTTCACAGGTCTATAATACTGATACAAGTTATATCACCTTAAAAAAATGTTTATTTATAACCTCAGGGGTATAAGATGTTGAGCAAAGTGGTATAGGGGAGTTTGACATATAACCCCTAACTTGAGTTCAGTCTTCACCAATGAGAAACCAAGAGGGACCTAGCTTTGTCCTTCCTGACTGGGAAAGGCCGTAGCAAATCCTACAGCCATCTCATTAGATCATAACAGGATGGATCAACAGTGATTCATATTACTGGTTTGCATCCAATTAAAAGGATAGTTGTGTTTTGCTGCATAACACACTTATTATTTGTCTATCCATATGATGTGGATCATTGTCAGGTTGTTAGCTCTATAAGCTTCAATAACAACAGAACACCATGGTTTGTAATAGCACTTTAAACAGGTAGTTTGTAAATGTGTAAAATATGTTTGTTTTGGGTCCACACTAGTGAGTTAACTTATTTAAATGAGACAGTCACAGAGGATTTTCTTATGAATAACTGTTCAGGGCAAAGCACTTTCCATTCAGCTTCGGGCAACTTTGATGTAAGGCTTGATCACACCTGTAATTACTACTTTTATCCGTCACACCCATTGTTTCTTAACCATTGTTCACTAAGTATATCAATGTAATTACACCCAACACAATGTTGAAAAACAGAATGCTTCTCAACACTAGATCACATAAATAGGCATGAGCTGGACGTGATCCCACCGCTGCCACCAATGTAGCAGAAGAAAGTGAAAGCTTCAACAGGGACTCTAGACAGGGCTCATACGTGGCAAAGTGAACTCTAACGGCCATTACCATGAAAGCCTAGTATTCCTCTGGGCAGAGGCAGTAGGCCTATAATGCATAAATAGGCATGTTACAATAGCCTAAGTACATACCATGATTGACATGATGGTAATAATCATCATGAAACGGCCTTGGAAGTGCCATAAGTGTAAACCAACATAATTCATTATTTTACATGAACCTGTTAAACTGCAATGATATGGCTTAATTGATCATAGTCCAGACTTGTTACAGTTGCAAATACTATGCAGCTGCACCAGGGGAATATAAAGCAAACATGTTTTTCTTTGCAGGTATTCTGTTTCCCCACATTTATTGATTAATTAATTTCCCATCGTGAAAATGTATCCCCATCTTCAATCAAATACCTTTATCGATACCACAAAAAACCGGCAAATACAGCTTTTCTCCAATCTGGCAACCCTCATAAAATCTGACATAGCACCAGTATCCCAAAGCATAGAAAACATCATAGGCATAAATAAATAAAACATAATGCTACTATTTTATTATAAGTATTTCAGTGATAACCTGGTCGATTAACAATATTGGGTTGTTAACGTTTATATATATATATATATATATATATATATATATATATATATATATATATATATATATATATATATATATATATATATATATATATATATATATATATATAAATGATAAATGTGGGGCAAAAATAAGCAGTGTGGAACACCACTGCCCCAAATGCACTGCTCCAATAACTTTCAAAAGATTTTTCCTAAGTTTGCCCCTAAAAAAAAATAATTTTCCTATGAATGAAGTCGAAAAATGTGTCTTTTGTTACGAATTAAGTCACACAATTTTTTTTTGTATTTTCACACTAATTATTAAGCCACACAAAAACGCACAAAATCTGCTGAAATACTTTTTGTACATATTTGCACTAATTGGGTGTAAGATTATGTTGCAACTGAATATGACCAGTTAGTTTAAATGTAATACTAGGCCTGAAGGCTACAGGCAGCAACTGAGAACCAAGCAAAAATGTGTTATTTCTTTATTTCTCTCTCTTTCATCTAAACACCTTTGGAATTGTTCTCCATTGTTTGATATGTAACTATAATGTAAGTTATATTGCCTGCCTGATGGTTTTAATGTGATTTAAGGTATCTGTATCTGTCAGATTGAAGTGGAAAATGCAATATATTCTATATGGTGTCCTAATGGCCCATATATTATTTTAGCTATAGGCTAGGCTACACATGACATAACCAATGGTTGCCTTGGCCTTAAATACATCTGAATGACATAATGATATACTGTTATCTGATGATATAGAGGTGCGTGCGTTCGTCTCCATGCGTACACTTTGTTCAACTTTACGTAAAGGTCAGACCATTCGAGGTGACACTTCAATGTGTCTTTAGAGCAGGTTAAATACCTCACCCCACCCCCCCTAAGTTTTAGATGCACTATTGTTAAGTGACTGTCCCACTGGATGTCATAAGGTGAATGCACCAATTTGTAAGTCGCTCTGGATAAGAGCGTTTGCTAAATGACTTAAATGTAATGTAAATGTACCATGCACATGGGGGATTTTACCATGTGAAGTGTGATAAAAACATTAGGCTATCAAACCTGCGCATGTGTCACATTGTTGTATTGTTTGTGTCAACAGCACACTGATTTGAGTCACGCCAGACTGGCTCATTTGGTGGATAAGTTCCTAACCAAACAACAGTCATATCTTGCTTCATATAGGACCTACTTTGACCCTTGCTTATCGGTGAACGAAAGGTTTATAGGTAGCATGTAATCGCTTACCTGGTAACAGAAAGGCAACGCACTGGGTAAACACCGCAGCTCGAGGCAGAGAACAGTGATATCACTGCCTCTCCCTGACTTGCGTCTTTGCCAAGTAGTCGGGTTACGCTTCACCACACATGGGACAGCGGGGATCGAGACCCCAACCCGAGGCCCGAGTTCTCCTATTGGGTCTCGACTCAGCGGGGAAATCAACCCTTCTTTACAAACTGAAATATAACGAATCGGTCAATACCGTTCCCACCATCGGTTTCAATGTGGAGATGATAGAAGCCAAGAAGAAGAGGGAGACAGTTGCTCTGACCGTGTGGGACGTGGGCGGCCAGAATACAATGAGGCACTACTGGAAGAGCTTCTATCAGGACACTGCTGGACTGGTGTTCGTGGTGGACAGCTCAGACAGGCGCCGGTTGGACGAGGCCCGGCGGGAACTAGATCACGCCCTGAGGAGTGAATTATTACGGGGTCTGCCTGTGGTCATCCTCGCCAACAAGCAGGACCTTCCCGAGGCCGTATCCGTTACGGAGATAACAGAGCGCTTTCACCTGAGGACGATGAGCGTTGAGCGGGACTGGTTCGTTCAGCCCTGCTCTGCCGTGACCGGTGCTGGGCTTATAGAGGGCTTCCAAAAGGTGGCACACCTGCTCAAACTACCATCAGAGGACGTTCAAGACAATATTAAAGAGACAGTGCAGTATCTACGATCAAAATCAGTCACGTCAAGGGGTTTGTAATGTTTGCAATGATAGGATATGTCAAAAGTTATTGACAAATGATGATAATTTGTTTTTATTTTTTACGGATGAAGATCACATTTCACTATGATCAATGTGTTTCTTGAAAAGGTTGTCACAGTGCAATAGACTACATGGAAACAAAATCAATCCACGAAGCTATTCAATTGACTTTAAATCAGCCTATGACATTTTTTCCAACTAAGTTTAATACGTTTGTATCAGATTATTTCCTCTGAGAAATATGGTCATAAATAATGTTAAGTCGCCTATAGACCTAATAATGAACATGTCATTATGGACTTTGGGGAGCAATGCGTAAAAACGCACCCCAAATGGTCAAATTCACTTTTAATCTTTTATGTAGACCTATAACCTAATATATATGTCTTGTATCTAATAAAATGTCTTCCCTACATGCTATATCTTTTTCCCACCTAAACATGGCTGGCCTCTTTCACACGTATTACATTTTTGCGTAAGGCTATATGGCACGTCTTGCGTACTAACACTCAGGAGTGACCGATTTGATTAATCTTTAACATAATAGGCTCTAAACAACACTTGTGAGAGTTATCAAACGTCATTATGCTGACAGTGAAGGTCAGTTAGCCTGGTTCTCTCAGCGATGACATACTGTTGGAGAGGCGCAGGTGGACGTGTCCGGTTCCTGTTCTTGTCCCGCTTGCTCCGTGGTCTCCAACCGACCTCTGTCCCCCTCCCGCACGGTCTCCTCATATGTTGGCAAGTACTTCACCTCATCGTAGGCGGGTAGAGAGACAGGGGGAGCTAGGTCAGTAGCAAGGCTATGCGATGTGTAGCTCTCCATGAGCGGGTCCTGAGATACGGTTATCCGTCCGTTCAGGAGCGGGTGCGGATCATGGCTGTCAAGCTGTCGCCTGGGTCTCGAGCAGGCAATCCGCTGGATGAAGTAGCCCAGGGCAAACAGAAGGAGCAAAAGGAGGACCCCGGAGAGTTTCCGCGTAACCATTGCGATGTTGTAGAAGGTGCTGTGAACCGTGTGTCTGCAACAGCCGACGACGACGCTGTCGTTACCGTGCGCGCAGCATATTTGGTCGTCTCTGCAAAGGATCTCTCCACAGTTTCGGAGCGCATGTCCAATGTTTATAACAAATAAGGAGAAAAATGTCAAGCTCGGCGTGTGACCTTTGAGATAAAGACACATTATTCTTTAAGAAAATGCTAGAAGTCTACTGTTTTGATTGTAAACATGTCAAGTTGGTTGGAACGACGTACGCTGTAGTTTACATGAGGCAATGTGCAATGAGCCAAAACCATAGATCGATGGCACTGGGTGAGCGGTAGCATCTGAACATGCGGTGTTGAAAAATGAATCTGGAATTGTCATCCATATTGTCTCTCCGAACGTGTTTACATAGCAAGCTCACTGAGCCAAATGCTTGTAATCTCATTTCTGTGTCTGATTATAAACGGATGACCTCCATCACTAGGGTACAAAATTGGTTGTGGTTTATCAAATTAGGCCTTTTATGCATATATAGCGTTTATTTTGGTCAATTTTCTCTTTTGGTTCAAAACAACCATCGCCAGACCATTGTAGATAGTATTGACTGGAATACATATCTAGGCTACGGGCCTTTTAAAAATGTGCTTTGTTGAAATAGTCAACTCATTGCATCATCCGAAGACTAAGTGCCTTTAGAGTGCACTTCAGTGTCCACTTTCAGGGCATTAAATCCAAATGAGCAATTATCTGCCTGCTATTAAATCGTTAGCGAGCACCCAACGGCCAATTGTTGGAGGGTTGTCATTAGATACAGTAACTGTTACAGGTAAACAGTTGGCGCCGGCGGACGGAGAGATCCATTTGTTGTCTGAGTTGTACTCAAGATCAGTAATGATAAACCAAGAAATCGATAGGCTACAGTTTATGTTCGGTCTTGTTGTAGATGAGTGATAACTCTGGTGCAACTACAACAAGCCTATCCGATATAGGCCTACGACGGCGATCGTGAGTGACTGGCTCTCCACGGTCCTGACACCCGTTTAGTAGTATAATCTTGGTTACCCAGAATTATATTTTCATGTGTGTTGTTTTTACGTTCTCATTCTTGACAATTGTCTACCTGTTTAGAACAAGCACTCTAGCATCCAATATTAAATGGGGAGTGGAAACAGCGCAGGCCAATGTTCCATGGGGATTAGAAACAGTGCAGGCCAATATTAAATGGGGAGTGGAAACAGTGAAAACCAATTTTCCATAGGGATTAGAAACAGCTCAAACCAATGTTCTATGGGGATTAAAAACAGTGTAAGACAATGTTCCATAGGGATTAGAAACAGCTCAGGCCAATGTTCCATAGGGATTAGAAACAGCTCAGGCCAATGTTCTATAGAGATTAGAAACATCGTAGGCCAATGTTCTATAGGGATTAGAAACAGCGCAGGCCAATGTTCCAAAGGGAGTAGAAACAGCGCATGCCAATGTTCTATAGGGATTAGAAACAGCGCAGGCCAATGTTCTATAGAGATTAGAAACATCGTAGGCCAATGTTCTATAGGGATTAGAAACAGCGCAGGCCAATGTTCTATAGAGATTAGAAACAGCGCAGGCCAATGTTCTATAGAGATTAGAAACAGCGCAGGCCAATGTTCCATATAGATTAGAAACAATGTAGGCCAATGTTCTATAGAGATTAGAAACAGTGTAGGCCAGTCTTCCATGCAATGTAGAAACGATGGGAAGAAGTAATGCTGCGTCTCCATTCGTAGGCTATCAACAACCTGCATGACAAGAACTTAAAGGTGCATTCTGCAGATCAAACAAAACAGATTCTGCGCCACCTTTTGAGTAAATAGTTTAGGGTTGAAGCTGGAGAAATCCAATATAAAGCTATGGATGCAAGGACTGACCATCCATGAGATCAAAACGATAGTTTAAACAATGTTTGAAGCTATACAGTGTTTGTTTACAATTTCATTGTTTACAAATAATGGAGTAAAACAAGATGATATTTAGGGTTCTGATGGTGTATACAGTTGAACTAATAAGTCATTATTTATAAGATATATTATCCAAGAATCAATGGCTACATATAGTTCATTAAAGGTTTAAAAAAATAATCATAATGTACAGTCATGGCCAAAAGTATTGGTACCCTTGCACTTTTTTTCAAATAATGCACCATTTCTTTCGGAAAACTGTTGAAATAAAACAATATTTTGGTATCCACATACTGTATGTACATCTTTGGTTTGCAGTTTAACAAAACAAAAAATCTGAATTTTCTAAATGTTAGCTAATTACACAAAGAAATCCTAAAATGGCCAGGACAATATTTTTGTCAGTTGTGGTGAGTTGCAGGTGCAATATAAAATGACTAATTCAACCAGTTTGAATAGAGAAAAGGACTCATTCTCCTGTTTTGTGTCACTGTATGTACCGCAATGAGCATAGAGAAAATAAATAAAACCAGAGAATTATCTGAGGAAG
Organism: Oncorhynchus gorbuscha; assembly: GCF_021184085.1. NCBI lineage: Eukaryota > Metazoa > Chordata > Actinopteri > Salmoniformes > Salmonidae > Oncorhynchus > Oncorhynchus gorbuscha. The sequence continues at coordinate 64,183,397 of NC_060180.1, forward strand.
AAGTCAGACACAAGATTGTAGCCAAGCATGGACAATCTCAAGGCTACAAGTTCATCTCCAGAGACCTTGATGTGGACAGATGAGACCAAATTTGAGCTATATTGTAAAGCACACCTTCTCTGTTTACACAAAACAAAATGAAGCCTTCAAAGAAAATAACACCTTCCCTACAGTCAGACATGAAGGTCCAGAGATGTTCTGGGTGCCTTGAACATGTGCATGGCATCATGAAATCAGAGATGTTCTGGGGGCCTTGAACGTGTGCATGGCATCATGAAATCAGAGATGTTCTGGGGGCCTTGAACGTGTGCATGGCATCATGAAATCAGAGATGTTCTGGGGGCCTTGAACGTGTGCATGGCATCATGAAATCAGAGATGTTCTGGGGGCCTTGAACGTGTGCATGGCATCATTAAATCAGAGATGTTCTGGGGGCCTTGAACGTGTGCATGGCATCATGAAATCAGAGATGTTCTGGGGGCCTTGAACGTGTGCATGGCATCATGAAATCAGGAGAATACCAAGGCATTTTGGAGTGCAATGTCAGAACCAGTGTCAGAAAGCTGCGTCTCCGTTGAAGGTATTGGGTCTTCCAGCAGGACAATGACCCCAAACACACTTCAAAAAGCACTCAGGAACGGTTTAAGACAAACCGCTGGACTGTTTTGAAGTGGTCATCACTGAGTCCAGATCCATTACATTTATGGAGGGATCTGAAAACAGCAGTTGGGAGAAGGCACCCTTAAAATCTGTGAGAACTAGAGCAGTTTGCTCAGTTTGGAGTGGACCAAACTGCCAGTACAGAGGTGCAGGAAGCTCATCAATGGCTATAGGAAGCGCTTGATTGCAGTTATTTTGATTGCAGTTACTTGAAAAAAATGCAAGGGTTCCCATATTTTGGCTACGACTGTAGCAATCGCAGATTAATAATAATAATAATTAATAACTTCTATCCAGGCGCTGTAAGATCTGTCAGGCGTCAGCAACGCCTTGGCAGAGAAACACGCCCCGTTACTTCCAAGTATGGGTAGAGGCGGCCCAATATGGCAACCAGAATATGGGCGAGTGGGTGTGTCAAACTGTGTTCGTGTGTGTTTGTGTGTGTGTTTGTGTTTGTGTTTGTGTGTGTGTGTGTGTGTGTGTGTGTGTGTGTGTGTGTGTGTGTGTGTGTGTGTGTGTGTGTGTGTGTGCGTGCGTGCGTGCGTGCGTGCGTGCGTGCGTGCGTGCGTGCGTGCGTGCGTGCGTGAATGTATGTATGGAAAATCAATCAGCTAATTGGGCAGAATTGTTGCCACTCAAGACCATTTTGCGTGACTGATTGGGCTGCACGACAAGTCAATAAGACTGCAACCAGTGCACCAGTGATGTATCAACCTGCCTGCCAACGGGAAGTGTTTCCTACTGGGTATTAGTGTTGCTTCACGCATACCACGCATGAAGCAACACTACACCTATCATCAGTACCTTTTATAAAAATTAAGAATGTCTTCAAAACAGAAGTCCAAACTCTTGCGGTACTGTAGCTCAATGTACAGCAGTTTATACAAAACAGCTCAATCAAAACCATCTCATCAATGGAGTTAAGGTCAGGGCTCTGTGCAGGCCAGTCAAGTTCTTCCACACCGATCTTGACAAACCATTTCTGTACGGATCTTGCTTTGTGCACCGAGGTATTTTACTGCTGAAACAGGAAAGGGCCTTCTCCAAACTATTGCCACAAAGTTGGAAGCACAGAATCGCCTGGAATGTCATTGTATGCTGTAGCGTTAAGATTTCCCTTCACTCGAATTAAGGGGCCTAGCTCAAACCATGAAAAACAGCCCCATACCATTATTCCTCCCCCACCAAACTTTACAGTTGGCACTTTGTATTGGGGCATGTAGCGTTCTCCTGGAATCTGCCAATCCCAGATTCGCCTGTCAGACTTCCAGATTGTGTAGCATGATTCATCACTCCAGAGAACGCATTTCCATTGGTCCGGAGTAGCGCTCGGCCATGGAAACCCATTTCATGAAGCTGCCAACAAACAATTATTGTGCTTACATTGCTTCCAGAGGCAGTTTGGAACTCAGTAGTGAGTGTTGCATCTGAGGACAGACGATTTTTACACACTACGCTCTTCAGCACTCGGTGGTCCCGTTCTGTGAGCTTGTGTGGCCTACCACTTTGTGGCTGAGCCAATGTTGCTCCTAGACATTACCACTTCACAATAACAGCACTTACAGTTGACCGGGGCAGCAATTTGACTAATTGAGTTGTTGGAAAGGTGGCATCCTATGACGGTGCAACATTGAAAGTCACAGAGCTCTTCAGTAAGACCATTCTACAATGTTTGTCTATGGAGATTGCATGGCGGTGTGCTCGATCTTATACCTCTCAAACAGGTGTGGCTGAAATAGCCGAATCCACTAATTTTAAGAGGTGTCCACATACTTTTATATATATAGCATGTAAAAACATGTTAAATATGTAAATTGTAAAGTCAATCTAATGTCTCTTCCTGTGTCAACCCACAGAAAGACTAGCTGTCGCCATTAGCGTCAGCTAATGGGGATCCTAATAAATCAAATTAGTTCTGGGTCCGCTCCAAAGACCAAGTGCTAATGCTGCATTCGTAACCAAGTGGGAAGGTGGAAATTACCAGTTGGAAGTTCTAAATATCAGTTGGATACATTCACTATTGTCAATCAGTCTGCCTTGGCAGTGATTCGGCCTCTGCAGAAGTCAGGGCATTCATACGTGCACTGCACCGAACTGTTAGTGATTGTTCATACAGGACCTCACCCACCAAGTCAAAGCTTTCCGTGTAACAGTATTGCTTCCATCCCCCTCATCGCCCCAGGGACCCTCTGCACACTAGTCACCCACGGAGCAACGTTATCCATCGCTCCAAAGCCACGGCCCTTGCAGAGCAAGGGGAACTACAAGGTCTCAGAATGACGTCACCGATTGAAACTGTATTAGGGCACACCCCACTAGCTAGCCATTTGACAGTTACATTCACATTGCAACATTTGGGAAGCACACAATGTGGCACTTGATGTCCTACGGAGGTTCTGCTATTTCATCACACCCTCCCTACAGAGCCTTGAGCACATTTAAAGCATAAAATGGCTTTAATGGGCAACAGCAACCATAAACTTAAAGTACAGCCATCACGCTTGTAAATAAATTGTTCAATAACCTTAAAGCTTTGCTTCCTGCATCTGCCAAAAAGCAGGGAATTTTCTTAGGTGACTTAAGCGCTCAGGGATGATTAGTTTCCCCACTGGTATTTACTAGATGGGCATTTAAATAGATTTTACCCAGTTGTATGTGGTAAATGCCACCATCACGCTTGGTCATGAATGCAGGGCATCATGCATTTCATGATCTTGCAGTTACTATGCTACAGACGAGTCATATTTTATACCTGCTACATGACAGGAGTGCTGAGAGAAGAGGGTCAGACTAACACATGCTGGCAGCAGAACAGTGTACGTGCTCCCAAGGCAGCGGTTTAGACCACTAAAGCACCCCAGAACCATAATTTGACACACCTATTGCTTGACTTAATGATCCAGGGGCAAGCATTGATGCAAACTCATAAATTGAAGAGCTAAAAACTAAATCAAATAAGCAAACTACGGGTGTAACGTTTTTATTTGCATTGGCCATGTGAAATGGAACAGCAGATGAGCAACATTCAAAACAATTTGAATTCACAATTCTTTAAAAGGACCAAGAACTTGGTTAGTGGTTTAAGCCAAGGGTTGGTCAATCGCCATCATAGAGTGAATTTCATTCAAGTTCCACAGTAGACTTCCTGCACAGCACCCTTCAATCCAGTGAGATGCCATCTTGTGTGACTGGAAAGACTCAGTGTTCACAGCAGTGCCTCATTCAGAAACAGTGCATTTCCTGCCTTCACTTCTGCAAGTACCACCGGTGCCCATGGAGATGTCTGTTGTAGCCTCCTGCAGCTCTTTGGGATGGACTGCCGCCGAGTCTAAGGTCTCACCCGGTGTCAATTTTGAGCGGAGTGTCGTGGAGTCCGTTGCCAAGCTGATAACTTCCTGATTAGGGACAACAATCAGGGGCCCCAAGATGGTAGTCTTGCTCCACTCTGAAATCAAATTCTGATTTAGCTAAACCTAGAGTTAATTTTAGAAAACATTTATTGGTTGTCACAATGACTTTCAAACAGTTCAAGAAGTGTTCAAAATCTTTCCTGAATTCTAGCTAGAGCACATTGCTGGACCGTTAATCTTAACATGCAACCAAAAAAAAAAAAAAATCACATGGGAGAAAAGCATATGCTGGAGCAAAAGCCAGTACATAGTAAACATGCAATTCATCTAGGTTGCCTCCAATTGGCTTTGCATTATCCGTAACCCACCTTCTGTTGTGTCCGTTCCCCTCTTCCAGGCACCAGAGTAAGGCTTTTTGGATCTGTGCTCAACCTTTTGGAGCTGCTCTGTGCGCTGGCCTGGGCGAATGCGGAAGCTGGATGAATTTGGTTCTGGAGTAGTAGTCTTGGTGTTGGTTCTGGTCATGGGGGCAGTAGGCTCCGCAAAGCGTTTGGAGACTACACAACTTATACAGACCTGGTCGTTCCCATCTGCTGACCTCCAGCTGGAATGAGAAAGAAGATCTGGTTCGACTGCAGCGCAAAGTTAAATAACTTTCCCTCATTAAGGCCATGCACAGTAAATACTTTACAGTATCCATCCGTTAACCTGACAATCATTTTTAAGGTCTAATTCTACAGTCAATATTGTACAGAATGAAATCCCCTGGCAGTGCTAATGAAGAAACCATTAATGTTTGCAGCCTACATACAAATTTCAGTTTTAACAAGAGGCAGGATGCCCATTCTCCATCTCATACCTGTTCTCAATGAAGGAGCACGCTCGACTCCTTGATTTCCCATAAAACATGGCAGGGACAGCTTTCAGATGGCAGGTGATGAAGATCTGTGGTGACGGAATGGATATCAGAATGGCAAAAAAAGTTGCAGAACATGACAAGACTAAACACAGGAGTGGGCACTTGCCATATTGGAATCCTCCTGGTAGAATCTGAAGGCGTCCAGCATGATATGCAGCTTGTCATCCTGGACCCTGGGCATGTACCGTGAATTAGAGCCGGTCAGCTGGGCATCAGTGAGGCATCTAATTAGGCAAGACAGGGAGCTAGGTGTTTAGGGAAAGGAATTAGCCAACTAGATGGCTTTCTACAATTGTTTACCCAACCACAGTTGAGCCAACAGCCAAGCATTTGAACAAAAATTAAATGAATCCTACAGCAAGCTGAAGCAACCATCAACAGTCAATACCTTCTAGATGACCTTACCCGTAGTACTCTATGAAGTTGTGTCTAGGGTTTGAGTCTGCGTCAGGAGTTGCCGTGGCCACACAATGGTCCACATACACACGGAGGGGCATGTGGTTGCCCATGGTGACAGCTGCCTCCAGGTGTATGGTTTCACCCAGAAAGTAGGCATTTGATCCCCTTTCAGAGCGCCAGTCATCTGTAGAGAAGGTGGGGATGAGCATGTGCAACCAGACAGCCATTTGGGGATGCTTATACTAATGTTATTGGTTTGAATTTCATAATACACCAGTCACATTGAAAGGAGATTGATGCAAACATTATCAACTGGTTTATGCTGATAATATAGACACTGGTCTACACTGGCAACTTGCACACAAGAGTGCATGTTTGTGTGAAAAGGTTAAGGTCCATGAATAACTGAAAATGTACAAGTTAATGAAGTGAACAAAACACATATCCTACCCGTTATGAGGCGGAGGCTGAATTGCAGATGGTCCTCAGCAGTCACTGTTGAGGCAAAGGGGATCCAGGTGGGAGCCAGGGCAGCACTGTCAACAGCATACCTCCTAAAAGAAATTCACATTATTTATGTGTTTAAAAACCCATCATCAAAAGACTAGGCATCAATGTTTACTACAGGTAACTCACCTTCCGTAGTGGCATTCGATGGGAATCACAGCCGAATCAAATCTGACGACACCAGAAGAGGGTGCAGGCGAATAGCTGAGAATATTGGAATAAACCAGCTCAGTCTCCATAAACTGTGGAAGAGGTGGAGAGGTTAGGGGTGTTATATGTGCAGCTTGAAGACTCATAATGGAAGTACTGCAAATTTGTTTCCTCAAGAGCGCTGTGTATATGCAGATATTAAAACACAACTTATGAACCACAAACCTTAGGCTAACAATATAAACTCTGCTAACAATATAAACTCTGCAAAAAAGAAAGCATACTCACCTGCATTTATTTAAAGCAAACTTAGTGTAAATCTTTGTATGAACATAAAAATGCAACTACTGAGACAAACTGAACAAGTTCCACAGACATAACTAACAGAAATTGAATAATGTATCACCGAACAAAGGAGGGAGGGGGGGGGCAAAAATCAAGTCAGTATCTGGTGTGGCCACCAGCTGTATTAAGTACTGCAGTGAATCTCATGGACTGCACTAGATTTGCCATTTATTGCTGTGAGATGTTACCCCACTCTTCCACCAAGGCACTGGCAAGTTCCCAGACATTTCTGTGTGGGGAGGGGGGGGGCTAGCCCCTCCGATACAACAGGTCCCAGACCTGCTCAATGGGGATCTGGGCTTGTTGCTGGCCATGGCAGACCACTGACATTCCTGTATGGCTGGTGGCATGGTCACGCTGTGGGGTTATGTCAGGATGAGCCTGCAGGTACCACATGAGGGAGGAAGATGTCTTCCCTGTAACACACAGCGTTGAGTACCTGCAATGACAAGTTAAGTCTGATGCTGGGACACCGCCCCAGACCATAACAGACCTGCCACCTCCAAATCGATCATGCACAGGCCTCTGTGTAACGCTCTTTCCAGCGACTAAGCACAATTCCGACCAACACCCCTGGTGAGACAAACCCACGACTCGTCAGTGAATAGCACTTTTTGCCAGTCCTGCAGTGGGTTTGTGCCCATAGGCAACGTTGTTGCCGGTGAGGACCTGCCTTATAAGCCCGCAGTCCAGCCTCTCAGCCTATTGTGGACAGTCTGAGCACTGATGGAGGGATAGTGAGTTCCTGGTGTACTCGTGCCATTGTTGCCATCCTGTACCTGTCCCGCAGGTGTGATGTTCAGATGTACCGATCCTGTTCAGGTGTTCTCACACATGGTCTGTCACTGCAAGGACAATCAGCTGTCCATCCTGTATCCCAGTCTTAGGCATCTCACAGCACGGACACTGCAATTTATTTCCCTGGCCCAGTCTGCAGTCCTCAGGATTTTAAAGAATTCTTTGAGATAAGGTCCTGAAAAAAGGGACGTTTCTTTTTTGCTGGGTTTATCATGGCCTTGGGCGGTGTGCCCCTTTCTATACATGTAGCCATGGATTCACGAAACCATTTGCAGCTGCAGAGTCCATGGCTACCTTCCTGTCCATGGAAGCGTTTCAGGACATTCTTTAGATAGCCCTTTGGCTCAGCCCCCCTGCAAGAGTCCCATAGCCTTTGTGTAAATTGTTTAATACGTGAACCTAATTAGCCTACTTAGAACTGTGGCACGATTAATTTAAAATTAAGCTGCAATTTTCGAAAAACTTACTGCGAGTTTGGTTCCACATGCGGTCAACTGGGCAAAGATGATGAACTCTGCCTCCCCCGTTGGAACCGCACTGCAAGGATCTTCAACGCCGTTGCTACCCATTTGATTGAAACCTAGGTGCAAATCGCTGCCGTCCACCAGAATGCCTAAGTCAAATAGGTCAGCATTCACCACGACTTCAAGAGAATCTTCGTGGCACTTCACGAGGACTGTTCTCGGGCTAGGAGGACTGGTTGGCTCTGCACTCGGTTTAAAGGATTGGGCCTGACTGACATCTTTATAACTATAACCACGATGATTAAAAGACTGATAACAATCAGCGAGGAAAGAAATTGACAGCAGGGTCGCGACCCACCACGGAGATTTTTGCATGAACTCCATTTGTGAGCTTGCAATCTGAATGTAGTTTCGCAGACCCACTGAATTGCTTAAAACGAATTACAAACATTTACATGACAAAAATCTCCAAGCATAGACCAATCATTGAGAACATGTGGGGTTACCGCACCTGTGTCAAATCAGCGCTAATTAAAAATGAAAAAATCCTGTGTAACCTAATGAATTTATTTTGACAGTACCGTGCACCTTCCACTGGGTGGCAGTGGTACATTTCCATTGAATGAACATGACTGATATTTGTCTGTGTAGGCTGTTATGGCCAGGCAGCATGTCTTAATACAAATATACAAAATATAGACTGCTTTGTACTCGACATCTTCTCAACTCCATTAAATTGCTGACCAACCGCACCCCTTCACCGACGGTGCAGTCTAATGTACCAACCTTGTCCTCGTGCCCATCACATAAACCTAGCATGGTTATCGTTTGAAAACATCCAACAATGCCCACAAATAGACATGTTATTCCTCGTCAACATAGTCTTTATAAATTCACACCTGTTTGAATTTATTGAGGTAAGACATTTATTACCCGAAGGAGAACTTATTATTGCACTTGTCCGCCCTGGCCTAGCTACTAATAATGGGAAGAACATAGGCCAATATAGCCGAACATTAGGCCATTTATGAGCTCAAACCGAATGCAAAAATCTGACTTTCGAACAATGTGTCAGTCAGCCTTTTCGACTGCATGCGGGCTCACGTTTCTCGAGAGTGAAAAAAGGACCAATGCGGGAGTCACTTGGCTGTGTTCAGTTAAAACCATACCACCCCCACCCCGATAATAGAGTATAGGAAGGCCTAAGTAGTAAACTACATGTCATCATGTCTGCATAATCTATACGCCTACACAAATGTATGGCCTCAAAATAACCGCCCACATATTCCACACAGTTACAGTAGGCTATGATTCCAAGTGAATTGACCAGTGTAGGCCTACAAGAACGAGCATATTGGGTGGTTTGGGCACCACCCAAATCAGTGATATGGGGTTACCACTGTGTATTTTCCTGGAAATAAATCTTACTGTTTCCCATCATTTAACTCAGTTTAATGCATTGACTATATATGGCAACACACACACACACACACACTATTCTTGTGGGGGCCAAACAATTTATTCCCATTCAAAATCCTATTTTCCTTAACCCTTAACCTAACTCTAACCTTAACCCCTAACCCTAATCCTAATTGTAACCCTAAACCCCTAAGACTAAAATAATGGGGACCAGTGATATGTCCCCACTTGTCCAAATTTTCCTTGTTTTGCTAACTTTGTGAGGACTTCTGGTCCTCACAAGGATAGTAAAAACCGCAAAACACACACACATACAAACAGATAGAGAGAGAGAGAGTTTGAGTAAAATACCATGAAAACAAAGAGAGAAATAAAACAGCTGGCATTAGGCTATTTTTATTAATTGCTTAAATGCATTTTATTTTGGAGATGTTCAAACAAAAACTGTGTAAACATTGAAATAAGTTATATTGATATGTAGAAAATAAATATTTTTAAATCATAAATTAGGAAAATAAATAATACAACCCATTAGGTTGATAATAAATATCACATTTAATATTATTTAGCTTTTCAAGTTTTAAAAAATCAACAAATGAAAACTTAGATTAAATACTTATATATTAAGTCATAAATATTTGACTCCTGTAAATTCTAAATCCTCAATAGCTTAATCAGACTGTTATTTGATGATAACATTATAGAACACTTGTCCACGGGACAAGGCAACTTTGTTATGGTCATGGAAACTATTATTTTTCCCTTGGGAGAATGGTGATGACGACGATGATGGCGATGAGGAATAGTCTCCAACAGCATAGGCGCTTGCCAGGTCCATGATGACATGCCAACTTACATATTGTGTTCTCCAGCATGAATATATCCAATGATTCTGTTGATGGTTACGGTGCGAACCTGGAGCCCCTTCAGCACTTTACACAAATGTACTCTTTCATCAAAGGAATTGTGGTTAGCAGTACCTTGAGTAGGCCTACAACCTTGTGTATCCTGAAAATAAACATAGTGCACACTGTGTCAAGTTAACTTTATCTCTATTTGGTTACACACAGTTGACATACAAATGACCATATTTGGTTAGGATATATTTTAGGGACCATTAATTCCACCACCCACATCCCAATGTAATCCCTGCTAATTTTAGTCGGTGAAAGGCCTCTTTATGTTAGTCACGGTAGCTTTTGAGAATCTCTTACCTGCTGAGAGGACCAGACTCCCAACCAAGACGAGGGGAAGCAGTTCTGTTTTAAAAAACGAAAGCAAATGAAAGGGTGAGAGAAGAGGCAATATATGTCAGTAGACTTGTGTATCCTAAACCTGCAGCTACAATGACTTTCGTATACAAAACTGGTTGTGTTAGAAATATCTCAAAAGGCTATTTTTTTAGGTCATGTCCTCTCCATGCCAGTACTTTGGCATAGTTATTCCCATATTTTACCTCCTTAATCTCTCCGAGGCTCTGCAGCACATTGGGTCCAAGCAGTTTAGGGTCAATAGCTTGTAGCATGTCACTATAACAACGCAGATCCTCCTCAATGTTCCTCAGACACTTGTCCTATGTGATAGACAGGAAAAAGGACATATAAAAAGTTACCAATATAGGCAGACAGTGTGTTAGATTTGCCCCCTTTAGACTGTAAATAAACATGCCATTTCTTATGGGAAAAACTGTTGCTCTGAGCAACAACAGTAATATGTCATTTATAGACAATAGCAAATAGCCTACCTGATCAAACTTTACATTTGTCACTCTGGAACATGTTGAGTGCTGTTGAGTGCTTTTGGTCTGTCAAACAAAGTATAGATTATTCAGCAAAGGATTTCAACATGGATCTTTTATAGCCTTATATAGGGAAATTCACATTATTGTCTGAAAAAATTGAATACAGATCACAGAATGGGGTTATTTTCTTACCTTTGGCGCACACACCTGCACCGTTTGTGTTCTCGTGTTCAACTCCATACCCTGGTCCGTGCAGTTTAATCCTTTGAACAGGTGTTCCTAGTATTGATACGAATTTAATGAATAGGCTGCAGATATGAATTAAATAAATAGTCTGCCATCAAGAACAGTATTGGAAAATGTGCCTGTGTCTCACCTGTGCAAGTGCGTCCGTGATGTTCCAAAGTAGTGTTTGCGCAGTAGTAAGACAGTTGTCAGTTATCGGGCGGTTGCGCGACACCACTGAGCTGGACATGTTCACGTGCCAGAGAGAACAAGTGAGCGCGACCAAGAGCAGCCAAGTGGCAAAATCTGACAGGTTCAAGAACAACTTAGAACAAATACTTAAAACTTAAACTTTCTATACAAATACATTTGTTAATAATATGCCAATAATGTTTAGATGATTTTGCAATATTCTCATGCAGGAAAAAAATATTCTCAGATAACCTGACCTATTCTAACTTTAAGCAAATAATAAATAGGCTACCTACTTAATAACAATACTTTTGTTAGAAGAGAAAGAGATATAGGCTATAGATTACTCACAAAGCTTGGCGTTTGGTATCATGGTAGTAACAATGTATATCCTTGGTTTATCCTAATTATTTTGTGTGTCTTGCTTCATCTCTCAGTGTTTTTATACTTTCCTGGGCAGGGAATTCCCTACCACAATAACAATGTTTGAAAATATAAATTGAAAGTAAATCAGGTAACAATGTTACAGTGTGTCATTTTCCTAGATGCCAGTGATATCAATATAATGAAACGTTTTCCCAGAGTGGAACTGGAATTAACATTAACTGCAGTTGAGTTGATTGTATTAGACGTTTTGTTTGTGGCCACTATAACCACAGCAGTTTCCCACAGTTTGGTAGAAAATATGTGGTCGCCTCCTCTGCTCTCTAGTGGTTGGCTAGGCCTAAGTCTAGGTAATGATTCAGTATGGGCTTTCACTATGGCCAAAACTCAATAACATAAGTGTTTGGAGCATTGTAGTGCAACGTGAGAAAGTAGGGAAGAAACTGCCTGTTTTGCACACACATGCAACAGTCACTTGCCTATATTAAGATATGTCATAGCATTAAGGCCAATTTAATTATGTAATTGTTAACACCCGTAGAAGAAAATAGCTAGTAGGCTACCCTAACCGTATCCATTTTGTAGTTTGGTTTGTATTTATAGGTTTTATGTGTTTATATATATTTATAAGGCACATGTAGGCTAATGTAGCCTTCTTAGGTCCCTCAAGCATCCTTCTGTACAATTCATTCAGTCATTTGGACTGTCTCATCTACTGTCAGTTAGATCTGGTTCAGATGGCTATCAATACTGACCATAAGAACACAACATTGAACTAATAAAGACACACACTTCAAACGTTTATCTATAATTTTAATCTCTGTACACAAAACGTTTTCAGAATGCAGCATAATACAGTTGAAGGACCTTAGTATAATACGACAGAGAATAATAAATAAATAAAAAAGAGCTGATGGAAAATGACACTCTCTAAATGCTGAAGATGGACTAATCATACTGAACAAAGATGCCATCTTGAGCCAGGCCACAAGGCATCCAAGTCTCTTTCCTGCTCAGCAACAGGTTTTTTATTTAGTCCAGACCGACCAGCTATCACTTTACCAGTGTCAAGAACAGTCAGCTCAGGCATCTTTTGGCATTAACCATTGAGATTTGACTTTGTCAATAATATTTTGTCTTAAAATAATTTGTTTTTCTGTCGAGTAGCATTTGGGTCACAAAGCAGGGATCGAATTGCATAATGACCTTTGGTCGCGCCCTAAAAATCTGTTAATATTTTGAACATATGGGTATCAATATTAGTTAAGCACCACCATTATTTGAACTCTGCCACAAAAAACACCAAAAGGACTCTTATCTTCCATTTAATTTAAAGTGCAGACAAAAGTAAGGTCATTGCAATCTGTCTGTAAACATTTGGCAAAATCAAGGATAAACCAGTAAAGCTTCAAAACATCAGAATGTTTAAACAGGTGGAATTATGCAACAACAGCTATACTACATCCATTTGTGTGTATAAATTATTCATACAAGATCTGTTTAGTTGCCGCAATGTTTATACACTGGGAAGCCTAGGAGCTAATTCCTTAGCAACAGGACAAACAGCTATGTGTGTTTAGTATTCTACAAAGCACCACGACTGGCTGAGCGGGGCAACAAACAGAACCCTAGTCATCTTCAGTGATCAAACTGTCACTACCACACATGGTTTATGACTGGGGCCCGGAGTTTTGCCTGAACTCTTCAAATTCAGGACTTTTTTATGACTCCCGGTTGGGTTTGGTCCCTCTGTAGCCGTGGACAACAAACCTCGTTCTGGAGAGTTAAAGCATATCCAGGCTTTTGTTCCAGCACTAAAACAACCCTGAATCAACCATTTGCCTAGTCATCAAAGGTATTAATCAGTTAAATCAGGTGTGAAAGTGCTGACCTGGAACAAAACCCTGCATGCCTTATTGGTCTCCAGGACCAGGGTTGTTGACCACTGCTCTGAGTTGGTTCTGGCTGTCATGTGACATAGGTGATGATGGGGACAGGTGACTATGGGTTTTATTTGGAGAGGGTTTTCTCTGCCATGTGTCTCTGGAGGCTCTGAGAATGCCTGTGACAAGAGAGAACAACAAATAACAGGTACATTAAAGAATGCATGAAAAATCATCATTAGATCCTTTTTTAAAAAGACTAGTTTGTTTTCAGAAGATTGTATTTTAGCGTAGACTTTCCATTGCATTTGACCTCCAGAACTAAGGTGTGTGTGTGTGTGTGTGTGTGTGTGTGTGTGTGTGTGTGTGTGTGTGTGTGTGTGTGTGTGTGTGTGTGTGTGTGTGTGTGTGTGTGTGTGTGTGTGTGTGTGTGTGTGTGTGTGTGTGTGTGTGTGTGTGTGTGTGTGTGTGTGTGTGTGCTTCTAGGTTCACAGTACTGTACAATATGATCTTCACCTGGTCAGGTCCTCTATGTCAACCAGCATGGCGTCCTGCTCCACATGGAGCTCATCTCTCATTAGCAGCAGCTGCACCAGCTCCTCATTCAGGCCTGCAACGTCACCACAACGTTATCTTAACATCCTTATAGCCCCTGGAACAACAGAGTTATGATGGTGGTGATGAAAGGTAGATTGGGTGTGTACCACAGGTGGCTGGGGCCACTTTAATTGGGGAGGACGGACTCATAGTAATGGCTGGAAAGGAATTAATGGAATAGTATCAAACACATGCATTCTATGTGTTTTAATACCATTCCATTTATTCCATTCCAGACATTATTATGAGCCGTCCTCCCCTCACCAGCCTCCGGTGGTGCGTGTGCATACGTACGTGTGTGTACTCACTCTGTATCTGCGAGTACAGGTCGTTGGTGATGACCTGAAGCTGGCCCAGGCTCATGTCCCTCATGTCTCCCCTCCTCAGACTCCTCTTCATCAGACCCTCGCTGATATGGGGCAGGTGGGGCAGCTGCACACAAACAGACATGGGGACAACGTTAGAACATTAACTAGACAAGCAGGGGAACATTAGGTACAGTCATGTTTAGAGAGAAACAAGGCAACATACAGTGCAGCCTTGAGTTTCTCCACATTTTGTTATGTTACAGCCTTATTCTAATTATTATTTTTATTTTTTAATCGTCAATCTACTATACCCATAATGAAAAAGCAAAACAGTTTTTTTAGGATTTTTTGCAAAAAAATAAAATAAATAACAGATACATGTATACCTTATTTATGTAAATATTCAGACCCTTTGCAATGAGACTCAAAACTGAGTTCAGGTGGATCCTGTTTCCATTGATCATCCTTGAGATCATCTTTGAGTTATTTCTACAACTTGATTGGAGTCCACCTGTGGTAAATTCAATTGATTGGACATGATTTTGAAAGGCACAAAGCAGTCAATATAAGGTCCCACAGTTGACAGTTAATTTCAGAGCAAAAATCAAGACATGAGGTCAGAGACAGTATTGTGTCGAGGCACAGATATGGGGAAGGGTACCAAAAACTTTCTACACCATTGAAAGTCCACAAGAACCCACTGGCCTCCATTATTCTTAAATGTAAGAAGTTTGGAACCACCAAGATTCTTCCTAGAGCTGGCCACCCGGCCAAACTGAGCAATTGGGGGAGGGAGGTGACCAAGAACCCGATGGTCACTCTGACAGAGCACCAGAGTTCCTCTGTGGAGATGGGTGACCCTTCCAGAAGGACAACCATCTCTGCAGCACTCCACCAATCAGGCTTTTATGGTAGAGTGGCCAGATTGAAACCACTCCTCAGTAAAAGGCACATGACAGCCCGCTTGGAGTTTGCAAAAAGGCACTTAAATGACTCTCAGACCATGAGAAACAAGATTCTCTGGTCTGATGAAACCAAGATTGAACTCTTTGGCCTGAATGCCAAGCATCATGTAATGCTCTGGGTGTCGTGGGTGTGGAGTCAAACGCAGGAGACAGAGAGTGCAATGCTGTGCTCTTTAATTGCACCAACGCACCACAGGGTGCTCACAACAATAACGGGCCCAAACACGGGGAATAAAAAATGTACAACTGAAAAATGCATGACCAGGAACAAACACGTTTCCTCTACTACAGAGCCGAAGGTTACAATAATTAATCCCGCACAACAAACAGGCGGGCCGGCTGTCTAAAGAAGCCTGACTAATCATTCACAAACAGGTGCTACCAATAAACATACAAGGAGGGGGAGGAAAGACAATCAGTAGCAGCTAATAGGCCGGTGACGACGACCACCGAGCGCCACCCGACCGGGAAGGGAAGCCACCCTCGGTCGGACTCGTGACACATCAGGTCTGAAGGAAACCTGTCATCATTCCTACAGTGAAGCATGGTGGTGGCAGCATCCTGCTGTGGGGATGTTTTTCAGTGGCAGGGACTGGGAGACTAATCAGGATCAAAGGAAAGATGAACGGAGCAAAGTACAGAGAGATCCTTAATGAAAACCTACTCAGGACCTCAGAATGGGGCGAAGGTTTTTTCCTTCCAACAGGATAACGACCCTAAGCACACAGCTAAGACAACGCAGGAGTGGCTTCGGGACAAGTCTCTGAATGTTCTTGAGTGGCCCAGCCAAAGTCTGGACTTGATCCCGAGCGAAGATCTCTGGAGAGAACTGTAAATAGATGTGAAGCGACCCTCCCCATCCAACCTGATAGAGCTTGAGAGGATCTGCAGAGAAGAACGGGAGAAACTCCCCAAATACATGACGCTTGTAGCGTCATACCCAAGAAGACTCAAGGCTGTAATCGCTGCAAAAGGTGCTTCAACAAAGTACTGAGTAAAGGGTCTGAATACTTATGTAAATGTGATATTTCAGTGTAAAAAAATATATATATTTTTTTTTTAATCGCACAAATTTCTAAAACGTAACAAAATGTGGAAAAAGTGAAGGTGTCTGAATACTTTCCAAATGCACTGTATTTGGGCCTTTGGGGTTAGGGTGATTACAGTGCTTTCACACCCCCAACTTTTTCCACATTTTGTGTGTTAAAAAGTGGGATTGAAATGGATTTAATTGTCTTTTTTTGTTGTCAATTTTACACACAAAATTCTATAATGTCAAAGAGCTTTGCACACCTGGACTGCACAATACTTGCACATAATTTTTCACATTATTCAAGCTCTGTCAAGTTGGTTGTTGATCATCAAACAGCCATTTTCAAGTTTTGCCATAGATTTTCAAACCGATTTAAGTCACAACTGTAACTAGACCACTCAGGAACATTCAATGTCGTCTTGGTAATCAACTCCAGTGTATATTTGACCTTATGTTTTAAGTTATTGTCCTGCTGAAAGGTGAATGTCTCCCAGTGTCTGTTTTGAAAACAGAATGAACCAGGTTTTTCTCTAGGATTTTGCCTGTGGTTAGCTATATTCCATTTCTAAAATACTCCCTAGTCCTTGCTGATGACAAGCATACCCATAACATGATGCAGCCACCAGAATGCTTGAAAATATGAAGAGCGGTACTCAGTGATGTGTTGTGTTGGATTTGCCCCAAACACAATGCTTTGTATTCAGGATATTAAGTCATTTTCTTTGCCACATTTTCTGCAGTTTTACCTTAGTGCCTTATTGCACACAGGATGCATGTTTTTGAATACTTTTTTCCAGTCCAGGTTTCCTTCTTTTCACTCTGTCATTTAGGTTAATATTGTGGAGTAACTAAAATGTTGTTGTTTCATCCTCAGTTTTCTCCTATCACAGCCATTTAAAACATGTAACTGTTTTAAAGTCACCATTGGCCTCATGGTGAAATCCCTGTGCGGCTTCCTTCCTCTTTGGCAAGGGAGTTAGGAAGGACGTATGTATCTTTGTAGTGACTGTGTGTATTCATACACCATCCAAAATGTAATAAATCATTTCATGATGATGGAAGATATTCAATGTCTGATTTTTATTTTATGTTTTACTCATCTACCATTAGGTGTCCTTTTTTGCGAGGCATTGGAAAACCTCCTTGGTCTTTATGGTTGAATCTGTGTTTGAAATTCACTGCTTGACTGAGGGACCTTACAGATAATTGTATGTGTGGGGTGTGGCGATGAAGTAGTCGTAAAAAAATATGTTAAACACTATTATTGCACACAGTGAGTCCATGCAAATTATTATGTGACTTCTTAAGCACATTTTTACTCCTAAACTTATTTAGGCTTGCCATAATAAAGGGGTTGTATACTTATTGACTCAAGACATTTTAGCTTTTGATTTTTAATGAATTGGTAAATAAATCAATAAAAACATAATTCCATTTGGACTTTATGGGGTATTGTGTGTAGGACAGTGACACAAAATCTCAATTTAATCCATTCTAAATTCAGGCTGTAACACAACAAAATGTGGAAAAAGTCAAGGGGTGTGAATAATTTCTGGATGCACTCTATATGCAAATAATTCAATCCTTCCTGTTATCCTGATCTTAGAGCAGTTTCTTTAGACCGGGGCGAGTTAAATGACATCATCTCACCATTGTTTGTTTAGGTAGTGACATACACATCAACAGTTATGTAAAACTCCAGTCAGGGGGGAATTCGCTCGGTCTGACACACAATGACTGTATGGTCGTATTTACAACTCACTCACCACAATCTTTGGGGCGGGGAAAATATAAAAATTACATCTAGGTAACTACCAATTTCTTAGAAGTGCTAAAGCTTGTTCCAAAAAAGCACTAAGTCGACAACAAAGTTTATTCCAGTAAATTACTAGGTCGACCAGCTGAGGCTAATAAACGCACTGTCCCGCCCCGGCTGCCTGTCAGGCCTCTTGCACGCACACAGTCACACGCACACTGTCATAGTCACACACACATAGTCACGCACACACTGAGGACGGAGGACAATCCAATCCGGATGCCATATCCTAATTATCTTTGTTTGCAATCATAATAAGAGTAACCTGCTTAATTGCTTGCTCATAAGTTAATTGCTTGCTCATAAGTTAATTGCTTGCTCATACGTTAATTGCTTGCACATACACTACCATTCAAACGTTTGAGGTCACTTAGAAATGTTCTTGTTTTTGAAAGAAAAGCATGTTTTTTGTCCATTAAAATAACATCAAATTGATCAGAAATACAGTGTAGAAAATGTTAATGTTGTAAATGACTATTGTAGCTGGAAACGGCTGATTTTTAATGGAATATGTCACGTATACTCCCTCTCCGGCCTCTAGGCCATCAGGGTGCTGATTATCCCGCACACCTGTCCCCATCGTCAAGCGCACCAGCACCTCATGACATTAACCTGGACTCCATCACCTCCTTGATTATTTTCACTATATCTGTCACACCCCTTGGTTCTTTCCTCAGGTGTTATTGACTCTGTTTCATGTTGGGGCGTTGTTTGCGTTTTGTGTTTATAGTTTTATTTATTAAAACACTCACTCCCTGTACTTGCTTCCCGACTCCGAGCGTAGAAGGCCAGCAAGGCCAGCATCCCGGAGTCGCCTCTTCACTGTTGATGTTGAGACTGGTGTTTTGCGGATACTATTTAATGAAGCTGCCAGTTGAGGACTTGTGAGGCGTCTGTTTCTCAAACTAGACACTAATGTCCTTGTCCTCTTGCTCAGTTATGCACCGGGGCATCCCACTCCTTCTATTCTGGTTAGAGCCAGTTTGCTCTGTTCTGTGAAGGGGGTAGTACACAGCGTTGTACGAGATCTTCAGTTCATTGGCAATTTCTTGCATGGAATAGCCTTCATTTCTCAGAACAAGAATAGACTGACGAGTTTCAGAAGAAACTAGTCTAAAGAAGGCCAGTTTCATTGCTTCTTTAATCAGTACAACAGTTTTCATCTGTGCTAATATAATTGCAAAAGGGTTTTCTAATTATCAATTAGCCTTTTAAAATTATAAACTTGGATTAGCTAACACAACATGCCATTGGAACACAGGAGTGATGGTTGCTGATAATGGGCCTTTGTACAATAATGTAGATATTCCATTAAAAATCAGCCGTTTCCAGCTACAAGTCATTTACAACATTAACAATAGCCACACTGTATTTCTGATCAATTTGATGTTATTTTAAAGGACAAAAAATGTGCTTTTCTTTCAAAAACAAGGTCATTTCTAAGTGACCCCAAACATTTGAACGGTAGTGTAAGTTAAAATGGTTTGAAGTACAAGTGTTTTTCCATCACCCTGGGCCTCAGATCACACAGGAAAGAGTTCTCAAAGGCCTCAGGAACTCATGACAATCCAATCTGGAACTGGCTGAGACGGCAGAATTTCACTCTCTGTACCAGGAAACATGAAAAAGTCTCATTGTTCTCATTGTTTGACTGAAAGTGGTATCAGTTTCATTTCAACCAACATCTGATCTTGAGAATAATTGGCTTCTTAGCCATTACATTATAGGGCTTTTTAGCAAGTGCTTTTAACACCAACAACTGTAAACGGAAATACCATGTTATTCATTTTGTACTATGCCCTTGTATCTAAGATGTAACTTGATCTCGCATCTTACATATTTAATGTAAATGCATGTACCCAGAATAATTCTAAATACATATTCTTCTGACATGGGGAAAGATAGAGGTTGTGTCAAATGGCAGTAGCCTGGATTCTAACCTATGTCAACACTAGACATGTGTGCCTTAAGCTGCGGCTTAGACCGCTACACCACCCCAGGTATTAAATGTGTTATTATGACTGCACCATGGCCTCAAGTGTCCTCTCTCTCCAGCCAAGTCAACTTATCAGAAATGGCAGGTCTACAACACACACACTGACCAGGTCGGCGACAGGCGAGCGGCGGTGGATCTGGATCTGTCTCTCCACCTCTACCTGCATGCGGGCCATAGGGCGAGCCAACGCCAGGGCCACCCGTGCCTCCTCTTGGAGCCTCCGCTGCACCCGCCAGAAGCCACAATCCTCCAGGGGGTCTGAGTCCTCCTCTCCCGTGTCCCGGTCCGACAGGGATGAACTCTGCTTGCTCTGGATGGACGCCCACATACACCACAGTAAGTACACATACACATGCTAGTTATACAGAATCATAGATTGTAATGTAAATACATGCATACTTCATAGTCATCAAACCCAAACATATTGGTGTGTGTGCTCACACACACATTCCACAGTCAATTAGCTTATTTTTCTCCTGTTAAGTCCTGTTATGTCAGGTTCCAAAGTATCAGTTGATGAGAACACACGCCACACCACACACATCTACATCTTTAGCGTGTACCAAAGGTGACAGCGGCGTGTCCAGGCTGGTCTCTGTCCTGCTGTCCTCTGCATCGCTGTCCTTGTCACTGTTGCTGTCATTCACAAAACACACCTGCAGATTCACACCACTTTGAGGCCTGACAGTGAGAGAGAGAGAGAGAGAGAGAGAGAGAGAGAGAGAGAGAGAGAGAGAGAGAGAGAGAGAGAGAGAGAGAGAGAGAGAGAGAGAGAGAGAGAGAGGGAAAGGAGATAGAAAAGGAGATAGAAAAGGAGAGGCGGAGAGATAGATTGAACAATCAAATCACAACCTGAAAAAGGGGAGCAGGAGGGAGAGGCATACAGTTAGATGAAGCAAGGGGGCGAGATAATCGCTCAATTCCAAATGTATCCATATAACCCCACCCCTGATCCATATAACCCTACCCCTGATCCATATAACCCTACCCCTGATCCATATAACCCCACCCCTGATCCATATAACCCCACCCCTGATCCATATAACCCTACCCCTGATCCATATAACCCTACCCCTGATCCATATAACCCTACCCCTGATCCATATAACCCTACCCCTGATCCATATAACCCCACCCCTGATCCATATAACCCCACCCCTGATCCATATAACCCTACCCCTGATCCATATAACCCTACTCCTGATCCATATAACCCCACCCCGGATCCATATAACCCTACCCCTGATCCATATAACCATACCCCTGATCCATATAACCCTACCCCTGATCCATATAACCCCACCCCTGATCCATATAACCCCACCCCTGATCCATATAACCCTACCCCTGATCCATATAACCCCACCCCTGATCCATATAACCCCACCCCTGATCCATATAACCCCACCCCTGATCCATATAACCCCACCCCTGATCCATATAACCCCACCCCTGATCCATATAACCCCACCCCTGATCCATATAACCCCACCCCTGATCCATATATCCCTACCCCTGATCCATATAACCCTACCCCTGATCCATATAACCATACTCATGATCCATATAACCCCACCCCTGATCCATATAACCCCACCCCTGATCCATATAACCCTACCCCTAATCCATATAACCATACCCCTGATCCATATAACCCTACCCCTGATCCATATAACCCTACCCCTGATCCATATAACCCCACCCCTGATCCATATAACCCTACCCCTGATCCATATAACCCTACCCCTGATCCATATAACCCCACCCCTGATCCATATAACCATACCCCTGATCCATATAACCCTACCCCTGATCCATATAACCCTACCCCTGATCCATATAACCCCACCCCTGATCCATATAACCCTACCCCTGATCCATATAACCCCACCCCTGATCCATATAACCCCACCCCTGATCCATATAACCCCACCCCTGATCCATATAACCCCACCCCTGATCCATATAACCCTACCCCTGATCCATATAACCCCACCCCTGATCCATATAACCCCACCCCTGATCCATATAACCCTACCCCTGATCCATATAACCCCACCCCTGATCCATATAACCCCACCCCTGATCCATATAACCCTACCCCTGATCCATATAACCCCACCCCTGATCCATATAACCCTACCCCTGATCCATATAACCCCACCCCTGATCCATATAACCCCACCCCTGATCCATATAACCCCACCCCTGATCCATATAACCCTACCCCTGATCCATATAACCCCACCCCTGATCCATATAACTCCACCCCTGATCCATATAACCCCACCCCTGATCCATATAACCCCACCCCTGATCCATATAACCCTACCCCTGATCCATATAACCCTACCCCTGATCCATATAACCATACCCCTGATCCATATA
The DNA here is from genome assembly GCF_021184085.1 of Oncorhynchus gorbuscha. Classification (NCBI taxonomy): domain Eukaryota; kingdom Metazoa; phylum Chordata; class Actinopteri; order Salmoniformes; family Salmonidae; genus Oncorhynchus; species Oncorhynchus gorbuscha. The sequence continues at coordinate 64,205,936 of NC_060180.1, forward strand.
ACCCCACCCCTGATCCATATAACCATACCCCTGATACATATAACCCCACCCCTGATCCATATAACCCTACCCCTGATCCATATAACCATACCCCTGATCCATATAACCCCACCCCTGATCCATATAACCATACCCCTGATACATATAACCCCACCCCTGATCCATATAACCTCTACAAATCCTGGCTGCATTTCATTCACTGTCCTTTGCTAATCTGAGGTCTGACTTTCAAAAAACATGAAAGGTGGAGCTATTGCTTTTACACCAGTAACCCAGTCATGGAGGCGGCAGGTAGCCTAGCTGTGAAGAGCATTGGGCCAGTAACCAAAAGGTCACTGGTTTGAATCCCCAAGCCGGAAAGGTGGAAAAATCTGCCAACAAGGCAGTTAGCCCCCTACAACATAGCCTTCGATTAAGAAAGCGACCCCGCACCTTTCTGATTCAGAGTGGTTGGGTTAAATGCGAAAGACACATTTCAGTTGAAGGCATTCAATTGTACAACTGACTAGGTATCCCCCTTTCCCCTTCCCTTCACTCAGATCCACACAGGGGAGTGAATGAGGGCAGAAGGGATTGTGTGCAACCTGGACTCAGGGGTAAATGTAACACAGTCAATGTGAATTGATCTCCCTTTATTTAGTATGATATGCTATGTTTCGTATGGTATGTATTAACTTGTGGATGTCCATCATCCATTAACTATAATATGTTACGAATTGCAATTCATATAATATGTTATGAATTTGCAATACGTTTGATATTTTATATTTTAGAAATTCCCGAAATGTTGTTGCTAACATTAGCTAGGTGGATAAAATTAGCTAGACTAGGAGTTAGGGTTAGGAGTTAGGTTAAAGGGTTAAGGTTAGGGTTAAGGTTAGGGTTAGGGTTAGGGAAACGGTTAGCTAACATGCTAAATAGTTACAAAGTGGCTAAAAAGTAGTAAGTTGCTAATTAGCTAAACTGCTAAAGTTGTCCATGATGAGATTCGAACACACAACTTTTGGGTTGCTAGAAGTTCGCTGTATTTAACCTCTGTCTTATGCAACCATACCAACAGTAACATATTACACTATCTTGAGTGTCCCGGATTTTTGTTTACTATGTTACCTTGGGCATTGTGCGGTTTCGTTTGGTAACATCATATATCGTCACAAGCAATAACAAAAAGGTAAATTAAACAACCAGACCCATAAAATTACATAATAATTGAAACCATTGAAATCTCTCAGCCACAGTGATGACGAGTCAAAAAGACTCTCAGTCACCTTCAGTAAGCAAGACTTTCAGTCATCATAACAGTCCATACGTCGTTCATTCAAGAAGCTCTCACTAAACAAGATATGAGAATTTGGTTGAAACCTAGACTCCTTGCTTCAAAGTAGGAATAGGAACCGCACTCAACCCCTAAAAGCCTGTTAGCATTGGAATTTCCACTTTACAATGTACCGGTAGGTACACTTTGACCTCCACTAAGGGTCATGTGACTAGAGAACGTTCAATAGGAACAGTGGACAGAAAGAGGCAACACTTCTTTATTTCCAGTAGCTTGACCACAGACAGATGAGCACTTCCCTAAACTGGACTGAAAAGGGGCGGTCCCCTTTATTTAGGATAAACACCAACCACTTTTCCAGGAAAATGTGTAGGTGTAGGTACTCAAGTTCACTCGTCAGAGAGACTTGCCGTTTCTGAAGGCATGGCGTAACCTTGTGTGTCTATACTCATAAACCTAGTGTGTGGGTGTAGTATGCTTTGGGTTTGTGGGTTCAGTGGTTACGTGTGAATGCACAGTATTTTAGTGTGTGACATTTGTGTCATTTGACGTTTGAGTTTATTTTATTTTTTACAGGGACACTGCACATTAATCAACGTTTCAGTAAAAGTGCCGGTTTTAGCCAGCCCGGCTAATTTTCAACCACAGTCCCTGGGCAGGTTATTAAGTGACATTGTGCATTTGTTTTTGTGTGTTCGCACTATGCTATGAGCTGATGAGTATTTATAAGTCAGTGTGAGAAGATTACATTGATCAGTGTGTGCATGTGCTGTATGCTTATTACATCTGTATGCTTATTACATCTGTATGCTTATTACATCTGTATGCTTATTACATCTGTATGCTTATTACATCTGTATGCTTATTACATCTGTATGCTTCCCCGTTCAGCCATTTACAGTCAATGACTCTCGTCTTGCCCTTTAGAATGAGGTTCTGGTGTTACTGTTACTGGGTGAAAAACAGAGAAGACAATGTAGCTTTCCGGGAAGCTCTTTCTCTATACCTTTTCTTGTCTCCCCCTGTGGGATTTTCTCCGCTTAAATGACTCATTTCAGGGAGGATAAACTAACACTCTGACATGAATATACTTTTTTTTAAAGCATTTGCTGCTTCCAGACAATGGGCCAATCCCAAACTTCCCCCTATCCCTTAGGCCAATGGTTCTGTTGTAACTCGCTCAATGGCTTGGTAATTATCATGAACACAAATATAAAAGCAACATGCAACAATTTTAATGATTTTACTGAGTTACAGTTCATATAAGGAAATCAGTCAATTGAAATAAATTCACTCGGCCGTAATCTATGGATTTCACATAACTGGGCAGTGTCGCAGCCATGGGTGGGCCTGGGAGGGCATTTGGGAGCCAAGCCCAGCCAATCAGAATGAGGTTTTCCCCACAAAAGTGCTTTATTACAGACATAAATACTTTTCAGTTTCAACAGCTGTCCAGGTGGCTGGTCTCAGACAACCCTGCAGGTGAAGAAGCCCGATGTGGAGGTCCTAGGATGGTGTGGTTACACATGGTCTGCGGTTGTGAGGCCAGTTGGACGTACTGTCAAATTCTCTAAAACAACGTTGGAGGCGGCTTATGGTAGAGAAATGAACATCCAATTCTCTGGCAACAGCTCTGTTGGACATTCCTGCAGTCAGCATGCCAATTGCACGCTGCCTCAAAACTTGAGACACCTATGGCATTGTGTTGTGTGACAAAACTACACATTTTAGAGTGGCCTTTTATTGTCCCCAGCACAAGGTGCACCTGTGTATTGATCATGCTGTTTAATCAGCTTCTTGATATGCCACACCTGTCAGGTGGATGGGTTATCTTGGCCAAGGAGAAATGCTCACTAACAGGGATGTAAACAAATTTGTGTACACAATTTTAGAGAAATAAGCTTTTTATGCGTGTGGTATATTTCTGGGAAATTTTATTTCAGCTCATGAAACATGGGAGCAAAATTGTTGTGTTTATATTTTGGTTCTGTGTACATGCTTTTCCTGTGTGTTTATGGATCCTCCATAATATCTAGCATTCTCACGTGAGAGATGTAACACCTGGCTCTGGTCTACTTAGGGAGGGATCGGAATTTACAGCATGGTTACCTGGAGGAAAATGGGCGAGGGTCATCGCTAATTACATTTCAGTCAAGGGGAGGGTTTAGTATTTTGTAATTGTAATTGATGGAATGTCTATATTTCTCAGTGTTTTAGAATTAGTTGCTTATTAGGATATTTATATCAACGTGTGCCCGATACCGACCCTCATCTCTGATTCTCTGCTATCATGTGCGCCTATAGGCTTTTTAGTGTGGTCTCAATCAAATGATCCATACCCTATAGGCTACGAAGTGCATACTCGGAGAAGCACAGAGCAAAGTTGTATTTCTAAGATAGCTGCTAGGATGGTGTAAATAAAACTAGGCTGCATTGGACATTACAACCCTGAGCCCTAGCCTGTTTGCTCTTCCTGATTTTAAAAAAAAAAACGTTTTTCTGTGCCTAACCAATGGCTGTGCTTTGTAGGCCTACGGTTGCAGTTCAGGAGTAGAGTCAAAGGCTTCTCCCGAAAATAATTGATGATTAGGCCTAGTCTAAAAAAATGCACTATCTTGCGTGCAGACTAGTCTATAGCCGATGTTCTGTTCAGCTTGAGAAGGAGAGGTGAAGATAACTACTTTGATAGCTTGCTACTAAATAAAACTGATTTGAATAAAAACAATATGTTTCTTGCCATTGATGCATTTATCAGAGTTATTGACCTCACAATTAAGCCAGATTTCAGTAACGTAGATTGTGGTGCTGAAACTTGAAGCAGCAGCCGCAACACAATGAATCCGAAATGGACCGCTCATGGTGCTGAAAGTAGTCCAATTCCAGTAGGCATAATTCATTTAAACTGTCTTAATTTTAGTTAGACTTTACTAACGACAAGAGGGCTTTGTGTCGGAGCCTGTTTCTTCCTATTTACGAAATATGAGGTCGGTCTACCTGTTTTACAGATTAAATTAGGCTATAAACTGTTATATCCATAGATTTATCGGTCAATACCTTCACCCGCCATACACTCTTTAAATAGCCTACCTCCTTGTCGGTGAAGGGCTGTAAAGTTAAAGAACATTTTAAAATGTACAGGCCTACCCCTTGTTAGTTTTGAAGAAAATAAAACAGATCTCATTAGTGCTTTAGCCCGCAATGTTTTATGCTAGAAACAAGCTGTAAAAGACCCCGGTAAGACGTGACTCAGATGCATATGGGGATATTTTGTTTTGTTTCTTTCAGATGCTGAGCTACAACCTTCTATAGCCGAGGAGACAAAACATGGACTTTGCTTGGGAAGTAGTATAATTATGTCACTGTCAATTGATTAAGGTATTCACTTCCTGTATAACAGGCCGGGAGTATGTTTTAACCCAGACAGCTTTCAGGGAAACACTTGTGACCTTCTCTTGTTTTGTTAAGCAACAGAAGAAGAGTAACTTTAGCCAGCAGGTAATGCTTACATTTGTTTCCGTCAGTAGGCCTACTCTGTGTGGGGTGGAAAGATAGGCCTAATTTTTGAAAATACCATGCTCAGATTCCTAATGACATCTCAGATTAAATTATTTGCAAAAAGGGACAGTTTCGTTGCAAACACGACACACTGATTTGGCATTAAGAAATATGATCAAATGAACACACAGGCCAATCTCTCTGTCCATTCTTAGCCTGTCATTTCGTTAATTTGCGTGGTAATAAAAAAGATTCAGCTAATATGTACTTGGCATAGAATTGCATGACATTTTTATAAAAGGCTATTTTTTCTCGGACCTGCAAACACGATGATAGATTCAAGCAATGCTTTTACTATAAAGGAGATATTTCCACCCCTAATCTTGTCCATGGTTTGTCTGCAAACCCAAAACCTTCTGGCCCGCAGTTCTTTGCTCTATCAGAATTGGTGCGCTGCCATCTAATGCTTACAGGATAAAGAACAGTTTCTAAAACTGCATATCTACGGCTCTGGTCTGTCTAAGAAGTGAGGTTAAACGGTAAGCATGTTCTCTGCTATCCACTTGATGTTTTATGATTATTTTTTTGTATAGGGGAGGGTCATTTGTTTTTAAGCTTCAGGGAGGGTTTAGGAAAAATATACTTTGCTGAAGGGAGGGCTATCCATTTCTATTTCAGAGAGGTCTGATTTTCTCCATGTAAACCTTATTATAAATAACGTTCACTCTCTTATTGTCCCCTCTCGTTCGCCCGTGAGATGTTTTGTCCAGGGGAAATAAGTAGACCAGAATGGTCCCGCACAATAAAAAAAAAAGGAAGTGGGGTGTATCGATTTTTCTACCCTCTTGCTCTCTATTCAAGGAGTAGAATGAGGCTACCCCTACAGACAATGATCAGTTTTTAACAGAAGGAATGCTGATCCTAGACCTGTGCCTAGTTCTCTTCCGCTAGAAAGTACGTCAAACACTCACTGAGCTCCACAGCATCACACCATCTAGTGGTGGAAAGGGTGCAACACAACTGACTCAATATTTTTAGTGTGGCGCTATTATCGCATACTGATACCGCAGCAGCTAAAACTGTCCTAAAACTATGGGCGATCCCATATTTCATAATAGTACAACACACACTACATTAAACTCAAAATTCCAAATGAACCTACCTATTTCAGATAAAGAGCACAAGCAAGCAGACAGACACATGCACGCACACTATCTGGTATACTCATGCATTATCACCATCAGAGAAACCCACCGGGAGGAAATGCCATTCTTGCTGCAGCTGGTGTAGATGGCTGGCTCCTCGTCGTCATAGAAACTGCCAAAGGCTAGCTTCTGCCTGATGGACTCTCTGTCATTCCTCTGGGCCTAGTGGAGGCATATTGAAGAAAATACAACAATACCACAATAAACCTGAAGTAAAAATCCTGATGATAAAAACAGGCATCAACCCAATGATAAAGAGGAAGGATTTTAATTCATTGGCATTTTTAAGAGGCATAGAAAACTAAGATGACTGGACAACATTAAAATATAGCCTAAAACATAAAAATATATAGTAGGTGGGCCAATTAAATAAAATGCGAAAACTATAGTCAGTATAACAACGAATAGCACTTAGTATACTATTGCTTAAACCAAGGGAATAGAGAGATGTAGAGTTGGGGTATGGTCATACAAGCACACAAAGAGAAGAGATGGGTGGAGGAATGGAGGGAGGATGAAGAAGAAGGGATGGATGGAGCGTTTTAATGGAGTCTGACTGGCTGGGTGCTAAATCACTGCGGACTCAGTGAGTCGTGGAGAGCAACGCAGCCAGGCGGAACACACACAGAGATAAATGTCCAGTCACCTCGCATTGATTTGATCTCATCTTTCTTTGTCCTCGTCTTTAATATCTTGTGTCATCTTAACTCTCATATACTCTCTCCTCTTCCTCTCTTTACCTGGTCTGTCCCATCTCCCATGTCTGACTACCTTTTAATCTACCTGTATCTCTATTTTCCTGTTCTTTCTGTTTGTACTCCACACCCACTACATCCAAAGAACATTGTGTCCTGGGCAGGTTGTTTGTGTCATATAGCTTTTAGGTTGACATACAGATCCTTTCTTTATAGAGGCCTGCTTCTGCAACCACACAGATAGAGATCCAATGGAAATGCATCATGCAACAGTAAACATGACTTTCCTTTCCAGATTTTATGTTTACAGTCTGTGACTGCGCCCACATCCCTCAGGTGTTGTTGTAATTTAATTATACCAATGTGTTTTCATTAATTGAATTCCCTTAATTTATTTTATGAGAATTTGTAAGATTCTTGTTTGCATGAAATAGACGGAGACCAGTCTTATCAATAATAGGTAACATAATTTATTCTCAGAACGCGCTGCCACGTTACCACGAGCAACAGTTTATATACAATAACATGACGTCATTTCATTGCTTAACAGAATCTCCTCCTCCAGACCGAGACAAAGGGAACTTTAAAGGTTCATTCTGAGTTCATTCTGACCCCCCAGCACATACACAGGACACACAACACAACTGAATTAACTTTTGACCCCTCAACATTATCGATCACCACTTAGCTGACAGTTCTAATTAACAGCAAACCTAGGAATGCACTCACGGCCTTATCTAAAACACCCCAGAGCTAAGTTTTGTCGGTTCAACCATAGGTTAACTACCTTATCTGTTTACTTAATCCACAACCCATTTCTTTCTTCCAAGTTGGAATGGTGTTCATTAACTTTAATTACTCCTTGTCCGTGTCACACAATCCCTTCTTATGAACTCATATTGTTAATCAGATATAATAAAACAGAGTATAAGTTTACTTAGTTACAGTTCCATTTAAAATGATTTGTTCAGTCATTTAATCATAATTTTCCTAACACAGGGCCACTCACAGTTTGGGACATCACACACACATGTATGTTACACACACACACACACACACACACACACACACACACACACACACACACACACACACACACACACACACACACACACACACACACACACACACACACACACACACACACACACACACACACACACACACACACACACACACAAGCCCACTTCTTCAAGCCCACTTGTAGACTGTGCCACATCAGCTGTGTACACACACACACACACACACACACACACACACACACACACACACACACACACACACACACACACACACACACACACACACACACACACACACACACACACACACACACACACACACACACACACTTCTTCAAGCCCACTTGTAGACTGTGCCACATCAGCTGTGTACACACACACACACACACACACACACACACACACACACACACACACACACACACACACACACACACACACACACACACACACACACACACACACACACACACACACACACACACACACACACACACACACACGCATAGTGATTAGATGGTGCTGTGATGTAACGTCATAAATCACAGATGTACGCTCCCATTGTAGAAGAAGCAGCCAACGCTCCACCCCCTCTAGTCTCCTCACACTGGAGACCGAGCCAGTTACTGTCTTACTGGGTAGATAGACCATCTACACCACAGCCAGGTACTGTCTTACTGGGTAGATAGACCATCTACACACAGCCAGGTACTGTCTCACTGGGTAGATAGACCATCTACACTACATCTACATCTACACCACATATGAAACATAAACAACACACACTGTATGATGTTTTTGGTATATGATACTGAATGTCTTAACTGTAAAAAGCATGGCATTAACATACTCTCAAACAAAGTCGCACGCATTGTACAAAATGTACACACCAAAATGTACACACCACCTAGGCGAAACACGAACATACCTCACACATACACATACACCTAGCAGCACATACACAGAAATACACACCTCCAAACAACGTAAACAGCAGAAATGTACACAGACAGGATGGCAAACCAAAAACTACTAGTCGGAAATAGACGTGCAATCTTGTCAAATATACGCACGGACACACCCTGGTGTGATACAATCACACACACATAAATACATAACCCACATATTCATCTAACATACCTATATTAACCTAACATACAGTATTTCAATACATGTAAACACATTATACTACAAGAACATACACACACCATACAAACACACACCTGGTAAACACGTTTCTCCTGGTGCACCATTCTTCAGTACATTGCACAGGCAGCAGCCCTACCCTTCCATACACTGCAGTGAGCCAGACCCAGGAGACCCACTCATATGCCTCAGCTACATGCAGAAGGGAGGGGGGGAGAAGAGGGAGAGGGGGAGGGAGCGGGATGGATAGAGGGAGGGGAGAGATTCTGCTCAGCTGATGGAAAGACGTAGGCGCTCTCCACTACTCTCCTCTGATGGAAAGACGTAGGTGCTCTCCACTACTCTCCTCTGATGAAAGACGTAGGTGCTCTCCACTAATCTCCTCTGATGGAAAGACGTAGGTGCTCTCCACTACTCTCCTCTGATGGAAAGACGTAGGCGCTCTCCACTACTCTCCTCTGATGGAAAGACGTAGGTGCTCTCCACTACTCTCCTCTGATGGAAAGACGTAGGCGCTCTCCACTACTCTCCTCTGATGGAAAGACGTAGGTGCTCTCCACTAATCTCCTCTGATGGAAAGACGTAGGCGCTCTCCACTACTCTCCTCTGATGGAAAGACGTAGGTGCTCTCCACTACTCTCCTCTGATGGAAAGACGTAGGCGCTCTCCACTACTCTCCTCTGATGGAAAGACGTAGGTGCTCTCCACTACTCTCCTCTGATGGAAAGACGTAGGTGCTCTCCACTACTCTCCTCTCATGGAAAGACGTAGGTGCTCTCCACTACTCTCCTCTCATGGAAAGACGTAGGCGCTCTCCACTACTCTCCTCTGTGTGACTGTTTAGCATGGCTGCTGCTTTCTATACCTGCTATCTGCTCCTCCATCTCTCTCTTTCTCTGTATCCTCCATTCCCCTCTTTCTCTGTATCCTCCATTCCCCTCTTTCTCTGTATCCTCCATTCCCCTCTTTCTCTGTATCCTCCATTCCCCTCTTTCTCTGTATCCTCAATTCCCCTCTTTCTCTGTATCCTCCATTCCCCTCTTTCTCTGTATCCTCCATTCCCCTCTTTCTCTGTATCCTCCATTCCCCTCTTTCTCTGTATCCTCCATTCCCCTCTTTCTCTGTATCCTCCATTCCCCTCTTTCTCTGTATCCTCCATTCCCCTCTTTCTCTGTATCCTCCATTCCCCTCTTTCTCTGTATCCTCCATTCCCCTCTTTCTCTGTATCCTCCATTCCCCTCTTTCTCTGTATCCTCCATTCCCCTCTTTCTCTCTTACATTTTTTAACATTACAAAACATACACTAGTAAAAGGGCTCACAAGTGGCGCAGTGGTCGAAGGAAAGGTGTCACTAAAGTCCCTGGTTCAAATCCAGGCTCTATCACATCTGGCAGTGATTGGGAGTCCCATAGGGGGGCACACAATTGGCCCAGTGTTGTCTGGGGTAGGCCGTCATTGTAAATGAGAATTTGTTCTTAACTGACTTGCCTCGTTAAAGAAAGATATAAAGAAAATACAACAGACATACATCAAACCTACCCAGACCCAGCTGTTTTCACACCTATCTCCTCAAATTGCACCATTTTGTTCCTCTCGGTCGCCCACACCCTTTCAATACTTAGATAATGAAGCATATTATTTGCTAGAGTTACAGTTAAGGATATATATTTTTAAAGAGAATTGACGAGAACAGAATGGTCCAACCCATGGGGTATCTCACTGCACCCTCATATGCCATGTCTTGAAATATACCAACAGACGGATTAAAAGTAGATTTACATTGGAATACTTCTGACAGACAACATTCTAACTCGGCTCATAACGTTTTGACTTTATAGCATTCCCAGAAGGCCATGGATTATTGAGTCATTGTTACTTTTACAATTAAGACATGACTCTGCCGTCATCTCTTCTGTAATACATTTTAAACATGAATGCATACTGAACTAAGCTTACATTTTCTGTTAACTGTAATTTCGTTATTTATGTTCCAATATTCCCTCTAGATTGTGCCATTATTAGAGATTTTTAAGTCTTGATTCCAATAGTTTATTTTTTTTTTGAAGAGATTGTCAGTTACATAGAGGTTTTTATGTATCTTACCGATCATATGAATATCCTTTTCTGACTCAAATCTCTCTGTCTTTCTATACCTCCATCTTTCTATCTCTCCATTCCACCATGGGAACACCATGATTGATAGAGCGTGACACGGAAACATGGCATGATGTAGAAATGTGAAGGAAGAAATTCAAGGACATGTTGAGATAAAGAATTAGGATGGGAGTGAATGGAAGACAAACAAAATCAATGGTGGCGAGACCAGGCTAACAGGTGTGTCCAAACTTTGGACTGCTCCTCATTCCTCGTGTAGTGAATCATAAGACACATAGAAGGCAAAGACACACACGCACGCACGCACGCACGCACGCACACACACACACACACACACACACACACAAACACACACACACACACACAACAAACACACACACACACGGAGGCTGCTGTGTCACTATGCAGCAGTGGCTCACTGTGGCTGATTAAACGAATGAACCTATGAGTCATACTCCATCACTTCCCCTCATATATTAGCGATATACTGTGACTATAAAAGAGTTTTAGAGGAAATACTAGTCCACATGGTACAATTGAAACCCAGTGACGAGATAAATGTGTCACAACACTCTTTAATGGTACCCCACTTCCTCATGACCTCTGATTGGTCAAAGGATGGATCCGTTTCCAGCTAATTGCTTACTCTATTCTATCACTGGCTGGCTGAAGTATGCTGTGTTATATTCAGTCTGTGTTGGAGTGGAAGGGACTAAAAGACAAAACAGTGCCATCAACTGGACAATCCGTACACACACACACACACACACACACACACACACACACACACACACACACACACACACACACACACACACACACACACACACACACACACACACACACACACACACACACACACACACACACACACACACACACACACACACACACACTACCTTTCATCACCACCATCATAACACAGAGATAAAGAGAGAGAGAGAGAGCACTTACAGTAATGTTTAATGATCTGCTTGTTCTCCTTTGACAGTTAGCCTCAGCCACAGGAATGAGAATGTCCTGCAGCTCCTCAGCCCAGCTCAGACTGTTAACCATCCTGCCTCTGCCCTTTTCTCTTCTTCCTTCCTCCATCTCCTCACATGCATCTTTGTTGCACTCGCACCACTGCCCTGTGACCTTCTTCCTGTAGCCCTCTTCCTCTACATCCATGTCAAAGTCCTCCATTAAATGACCCTGACTGTGGAAAGAGCCTGGTTCAAGCATGGGGGTGGGGCTGATTTCTTGGTTGGGGCCTGAGGCAGGCCTGGGATAGAGGTCAATTCTTATCTCCATCCTGTCCCCCATTTTCCTGAGAGGAAGAGGATGAAGATGGATAAAGGAGTGCTTTTGGTATGCAAATGTTCTCATTAGGCAACACAGCAAAGGTTTACACTAGGCTCTGATGTCATTTGTGTAACATCATACGTCGCTCACAAATAGGCCCCCATACGTGATTACATCTAATGTGATGTTTAGAGAGCAGCAAAAAGCTGACCGGATCTCCATCTGAACATACTGTATTTAAACATCCCTTCAGAGTGATGGCTCACAGAGAACCGATAGTGTTGCTACGACAGTGTTACTCAAAGACAGAGAACGGTCAGTAAACAATCAAATTACCATGCGAGTATCATGGAGCCATATAATGTAATTCTGACATGCTATCACATATCTATTACCCATGCCAAAAATAACACAAAAAAATGGTACTTACAGTCATTGCAGAGACACACTTGCTTCTGAAGAGACTTGTGACCGAAATGCCAACCCACCGAGGGACAGCGATGAGCCGAGAGTGAAACCATTGAGCCGGATGTAAAGACCGCTTCTGGACGATACAGGGAGAGATGTAGTGTGATCGCCCAAGGATATCAGTCATCTCCAGAATCCGTCGTGGATCACTAGAGCCGGAGACTCAAAGCCCTACGGCAACTAACCAGCTGACATTCAAGACTTCCAAGTAAAGATACATGAAAACCAAAACCCCTGATCTATGCTAGACTTTCAAAGACACTGACACTTCATGTTCCGTAGTTCTTGTGACTCAATTTCAGGGATGACGATACAGCGATGTTCAATTGTCTGTGTGTGTGTTCTGTAGAGTAGATATGAAAATATATAGTGGTGGACAGAATGGGGTGAACGAGAGGGGCCTCCGTGCAGTCAAACAGTATCATCAGGAGGGAAATGATAAGACTGGAGGTGACAATGAAGACAAAGAAGAGACCGGTATTAAAAATAGGGAGAATCTCAATAGCATACTCCTTGTGTCCTTTCTTCTCACCTCCTCAAAAGGAGATGAAAAATCCAGAAGATGAGAAAATCCATAGGTCCCGCCCCTCTGACCTTCTCCTCCAATGGGTTTTGAGAAGGAAGCAAGGCGAGAGGATGCGAGGAGTATGCAATTGAGATTCTCCCATAGTGGACAAAATGTGGAATTGAAGGAAGGGAAGAGGGAAAAGTCCAACCGGGTATAAACCCAGGTTGTTACTGTAAAACATAACTGTGTAAGTCCGCTGAGCTAAAGCCTAGGCATTATTTTGGCAAAATAACACAAGCAGAATTCACTGAACAATTGACTAAACCACCTCCGAGTGATAAAGTCAAGACCAGAATGGTATAAAAATGTGTGTTGGAAGTGTATCATGTCATATACACTTGGAGATCATTTTATTTATGTATTTATTTTATTTAACCTTTATTTAACGAGGCAAGTCAGTTATGAACAAATTCTTATTTACAATGACGGCCTACTAAAAGGCAAAAGGCCTTCTTGGTGGGACGGGGGCCTGGGATTAAAAATTTAAAACAAATACAATATAAATATAGAACAAAACACACATCACAACAAGAGAGACAACACTACATAAAGAGAGACCTAAGACAACAACATTGCAAGGCAGCAACACATGACAACACAGCATGGTAGCAACACAACAACATCATGGTAGCAATACAACCTGGTAGCAGCAAAATATGGTACAAACATTATTGGGCACAAACAACATCACAAAGGTCAAGAACGTAGAGACAATAATACATTACACAAAGCAGCCACAACTGTCAGTAAGAGTGTCCATTATTGAGTCTTTGAATGAAGAGTTTGAGATAAAACTGCCAAGTTTGAGTGTTTGTTGCAGCTCGTTCCAGTCGCTAGCTGCAGCGAACTGAAAAGAGGAGCGACCCAGGGATGTGTGTGCTTTGGGGACCTTTAGCAGAATGTGACTGGCAAAACGGGTGTTGTATGTAGAGGATGAGGGCTGCAGTAGATATCTCAGATAGTGGGGAGTGAGGCCTAAGAGGGTTTTATAAATAAGTATCAACTAGTGGGTATTTTTAATTTTTATTTGACCTATATTTAACCAGGTAGGTCAGTTAAGAACAAGCTCTCATTTACAACTGCGACCTGGCCAAGATAAAGCAAAGCAGTGCGACAAAAACAACAACACAGAGTTACACATAAACAAACGTAGAGTCAATAATACAATAGAAAAATCTATGTACAGTGTGTGTAAATGTAGAAGATTAGGGGGGTAAGGCAATAAATAGGCCATCGAGGTAAAATAATTATATTTAGCATTAACAAGTGACAGATGTGCAGATGATGATGTGCAAGTAGAGATACTGGGGTGCAAAAGAGCAAGACGATAAATAACAATATGGGGATGAAGTAGTTGGGTGGGCTATTTACAGATTGGCTGTGTACAGGTACAGTGATCAGTAAGCTGCTCTGACAGCTGATACTTAAAGTTAGAGAGGGAGATATAAAATTCAAGCTTCAGTGATTTTTACAATTCGTTCCAGTCATTGGCAGCAGAGAATTGGATGGAAAGGAGGCCAAAGTAAGTGTTGGCTTTGGGGATGACCAGTGAAATATACCTGCTGGAGCGCGTGCTACGGGTGGCTGTTGCTATGGTGACTAGTGTGCTGAAATAAGGCGGGGCTTTACCTTGCAAAGACTTATAGATGACCTGGAGCCAGTGGGTTTGGCAATGAATATGTAGTGAGGGCCAGCCAACTAGAGCATACAGGTCGCAGTGGTGGGTAGTATATGGGGCTTTGGTAACAAAACGGCTGGCACTGTGATAGACTACATCCAGTTTGATGAGTAGAGTGTTGGAGGCTATTTTGTAGATGACATTGCCGAAGTCAAGGATTGGTAGGATGGTCAGTTTTACAAGGGTATGTTTGGCAGCATGAGTGAAGGAGGCTTTGTTGCAAAATCAGTTTAATTTTGGATCACCAGCAGCAAGAGAATTGAACCCTGTGGCACCCCCATAGAGACTGCCAGAGGTCCGGACAACAGGCCCCCCGATTTGACACACTGACCTCTATCTGAGAAGTAGTTGGTACCAGGCGAGGCAGTCATTTGAGAAGCCAAGGCTATTGAGTCTGCCGATAAGAATGCGGTGATTGACAGAGTCGAAAGCCTTGGCCAGGTTGATGAAGACGGCTGCACAGTACTCTCTTTTATCGATGGCAGTTATGATATTGTTTAATTTTTAATAAAATAAATAAAAAAAACTTTATTTTACTAGGCAAGTCAGTTAAGAACAAATTCTTATTTTCAATGACGGCCTAGGAACTGTGGGTTAACTGCCTGTTCAGGGGCAGAACGACAGATTTGTACCTTGTCAGCTCGGTGATTCGAACATGCAACCTTTCGGTTACTAGTCCAACGCTCTAACCACTAGGCTACCCTGCCGCCCTGGAACTTGAACATGACCGAGGTGCACCCATGACCAGCTCTGAAACCAGATTGCATAGTGGAGAATATACGGTGGGATTCGAAATGGTCAGTGATCTGTTTGTTAACTTCGCTTTCGAAGATTTTATAAAGGCAGGGCAGGATGGATATAGGGGCTATTCGATGCTAATGCAGAACACCACATGATGTTTTTGTGCTGGTCAAGGGCAGTCAAGTCTGGGGTGAACCAAGGGCTCGATCTGTTCTTAGTTCTTTTGAATGGGGCATGCTTACTTAAGATGGTGAAGAAAGCACTTTTAAAGAGCAACCAGGCATCCTCTACTGACGGAATGAGGTCAACATCCTTCCAGGATACCCGGGCCAGATTGATTAGAAAGGCCTGCTCGCTGAAGTATTTTAAGGAGAGTTTGACAGTGATGAGGGGTGGTCGTTTGACCAATGACCCATTACGCATGCAGGCAATGAGGCAGTGATCTGTGAGGGAAAAATGATGTATTCACCTTATTTGTTGGATATGTAACAATTATTTACTTAACAAACAGTAAGATATTTCTGTCCTGCTAATGCTGTGTTTTATGGTCTCCACTCTGCACCCTGCAGTTAGTCTGGGCGTTGAGGACATGGGTTCTACTAGAGATAGCTTGAAGCTGACAATTGACTTGTGTTGGTGATAAAACGGATTCAGACACGGCTATGACATCCGGGTTGGCGGAGTGTGCTAAAGTAGTGAATAAAACAAACTGCCCGTCCAAGTGTTGGACGGACAAGGAGGCATGGCTGAGTCAAACAGGAATCCTGACTTCATGTAGTGGTGATTAAAGGCCATCTACTTCTTGTCAGTAATAATCAGATCATCAACATTAAGGAACACGGGCAGCTGTGAGGAGGAGGGTTTATTCTCCAGGTCTTTAACCGTTTTCCAGAGCTTCTTGGGTTTAGACCCACAGAGAGAACTGGCCTTCCAGATAGCCTGAGTGCACTTATTTCTCATTTGCCTGAACGATAGCCAGTCAGCCTGAGTATGCGTGTGCCAAGCCTTTCGCCAAATGCAATTCTTAAGGTGGAGTAACTCTGCCAGATCACAGTCGAACCAGGGGCAGAACCTGTTTTTAATTCTCATTTTCTTTATGGGTGAGTGTTTGTTGACAATACCACTCTATCTTCGACAGAGGGGATCAAGCTGATTCTATACCATTTTACCGAGGTCAGTTCACGAAGGAAGGCTTGCTCATTAGTTTTTTAACAAGAGTCTATTTCAAATCAGGACAGGTCGTTTCACTGAGCAGCCATTATGAACATAGGCTGTAAAACAGTGATCACTAAGTTCATTACAGATAACACCAGACTGATACCTATCAGGGTTATTTGTGAGGATAACGTTGAGGAGAGTAGCTTTTCTGTGTGTTTGGAGTCATACCTTGTGGGATTGGTAATAATTAGTTCTTGGTCAGGTGGTTTAAGCATATCCCCGTTTAGGTCACCTAGCAGGACAAATTCAGACTTAGTCTAAGGGGCCAGGAGAGAGCTTAGGGCATTTAGGGTACAGGCCGGTGCTGATGGAGGACAATAGCACCCAGCAACAGTCAACAAAGAACTATTTGAAAGTTTAATGCTTAAAACCAGCAAATAAAATTGTTTGGGGTCAGACTTGGTGGAGACAACCGAGCACTGAAGGTAATCCTTGGTAAAGATTGCCACTCCCCCACCTATGGAAGATCTGTCTTGCCGAAAAAGGGTATAACCAGAAAGGTTAGCAACACTCTTCCTTAACCACGTCTCAGTAAGCCGGTAATTAGATTCACGGTGTAAGCCGGTAATTAGATGACTTATGACATTAGAAAAAGGGGGAAATCATTTAATGAGAATTAACTTTAATGTATGAACAAATCTTTATTATACTGGATGGTGGTGGGTTAAATAAATGCATGTATTCATTGATGTGAAAAGTTCTTTGAACATATATTTAGTGTCCTTCTGGGAGGTCAGAGATAGTGTCAAAGATCAGGAGTTTAAAGCTATACAGCATTTATTTAAATTGATCATAGCAGAAAATATATACATGTTAGATTAATTTAGTTTTTATGTGTTCATTAACCAATTCAATTTAAAATACTCTGTCCGTTTCTAAGAATTTGTAAGATCCTTATTTGCATAAAATGGACAGAGACCAGTCAACCGAAATTAGCCTAGCATTTATTCTCGAGAGCGCTGGTCATAATGCCATGTATATTGGTTAATATACCTCACATTTCGTCATAGAGTTTTTAGATGACCCTCCTCTTCTCCGACAAAGCAGCTTCAAAAGTCCATTCCAACCAACTAACGCACACACTATATCTGGATTATCTCCTGAAGTCTCACAAGTTTATTACCACTTAGCTGACAGTTCCAGTCTCCCCCCCGATACGGAAAACCCGGAGGAGCTCTCGCTGCATTAATTTATGTCCACAGAGTTATAGCTGGGTCGGTTCAAACATAGGTTAATGATTCTCTTTGTTTACTTTAGACACACACATACATTCCTTCATCCACAATGGTTACCATTTCCAATTACCCTTTGTCCATGCTACATAACCTCTAATCCTAATGGTTAAGTTTCTAGGTAGAATTATTTAATCATTTATCTTCAACCTTGATAAAATATCTTAACAATACAGTACATGAAAAAGTAGAACATTGTAACTTCTATTTTTGATACTTGATCCCTGAGCTGTCCCCAAGTTGAAGAAGTTTGGGACAATTACAGCATGACTTGTAATTCCGATGTGACGTTTTATCAAGGTGGGTGGAATCAGGCGCAGAGACCAGCTTTAGTGATTCGACAGTTTATACTCCGGCGCACAAAGACACACGGTCAACCCAACACACAGGGTGAATAAACTGACACAGGATCAAAATAGACCAAAGAATAAAACACACGGTCAACCCAACACACAGGGTGAATAATCAAACACAGGATCAAAATAGACCGGAGAATAAAACACAAGTACTACACCAAATGACATGAATACAAAAACAATCCCGCACAAAACAAGGGCGGGACAACCTACTACATATAAGGGCGTTAATTAAACAAAAATACACACAGGTGAAACTAATAAGACAAAACCAACAGACAAACGAAAAAGGGATCGGTAGTGGCTAGTAGGACGGTGACGACGACCGCCGAGCACCGCCCGAACAGGCAGGAGAGCCAACTTTGGCGGAAGTCGTGACATCCGAGTACATTTACAAAATAAGAGCAGCTTACAGAAGAAAGTGCATATATTTTCATACTTCATAATGCTCCCTCGTGGGAATAGAACCCACAACCCTGGCGTTGCAAGTGTCATGCTCTACCAACTGAGCCACACAGGACGTAACTAGCCTGCTTTACAGAAACATTACAAATATATAGTCAAATATCTATCACCATCTTAGTAATGAGCTCTGTGATAACAGCCAGACAACGATCAGGACACAAGGAAATGTCCCTAACAAGCCCTTCATTTCCTCAGTATTCTTTACTGTATTGTGTGTCAGTCCATGTTAGTGTTGAGTGTCTCCTCTTGTAGTCAGTTACCTCTGGTAACTTGATCCCAGGCAGAGGTAATGCATAATTATAAACTCTGGGTTTTCTTCAGTTGGCACGTAAAACGCTTGGAAATTGACAATCGGATCAGAGTGTTTCAAAGTACCTACTTAAGACCCTGTACTAGTTGTCAGCTGGGTCTGTGTTGAATTCCAATTAGGTTATTTGAATCTGTGACAGGTCTGAATCTGAGAGAATGGAAGAAAGATTTGTTAGCGGGCTACTATAGCACTAATATAAGAACTAGGCCTGTCAGTCAATAAAAAATGTTTGTTGATTATTAATTTATATTTCTAACTATTATGATTGGCAGCATGGGAAAAACATCAACATCAGAAAACACTTTTCATGCAAAGATGTGCTGTATTTAATTATGCCTCACTATGTTCCCATCCAACCATTTATATGCAAGTAAAGAACCTGTCAGATAAAAAGTTCAAGACGGCCCTGATGGAAAACAGCAATTGTCACTATATATTTGCAGTCACGTGATGCTATGTTGTGGTCCTCCCACTATGACTTGGAAAAGCATGAAGGGTTAAATTAGGCTACAGATGAAATTAATTAAGATGAACTTCACAGGATGGTGAAAGTGCACGGCGATGAGCTTAATGGTAATTTCCAATAGGTTAAATATCAATAATTATTATTTGTAGGCAATGCTGTTGGATGGGACATAGTGAGGCATAATTAAATACAGCACATCTTTGCATAAAAAGTGTTTTCTAATGTAGATGTTTGTCCCATGCTGACATGATAGTCGGTGCTTGGCTTCTAATTGATAAATACAATTTTTTTTTTCTCCCAATTTCGTGGTATCCAATTGGTAGTAGTTACAATCTTGTCTCATCGCTGCAACTCCCGTACGGACTCTGGAGAGGCGAAGGTCGAGAGCCATGCGTCCTCCGAAACATAACCCAACCTGCTTCTTGACACAATGCACATCCAACCCGGAAGCCAGCCGCACCAATGTGTCGGAGGAAACACCGTACACCTGGCGACCTGGTCAGAATGCACTGCGCCCGGCCCACCACAGGAGTTCCTAGTGTGCGATGAGACAAGGATATAATGCAATGGAAACACATTGAACTTTGTTTTATTTGGGATATGGAAAGACATGATGCAAAGTTCTTTATATGTGCAGTGCATCATTACCCACTGCTTTTTTATCTACAACAAGACAGTTTGATGGAAACACACCTCCGAGGGTAAAATGCACATATCTTTTTTATTCAAGTAAAAGATAATTCACCTAAATCTTTCGACAAGTGGATGGAAACCTTGCTAGTGCTGTAATACTCACCAGAGCTTCCACGACTTCCATAGGCTTCATCTAAAATGACAAGCAAAGGCAGAAATCAATATTAGTAGTAGTATAGTATTATAGTAGTATAGTGTACTGTACTGACTAGAACGCCATTGCGAGCATGTTGATTTTGTCCAACCACACCAGACGTGATCAGTAGGTAGAAATATCAAAACAAACTGTGAACCAACTATATTAATTTGGGGACAGGTCGAAAAAGCATGAAACATTTATTTATTTATTTTACCCCAATTTCGTGGTATCTAATTGTTTAGTAGCTACTATCTTGTCTCATCGCTACAACTCCCGTACGGGCTCGGGAGAGACAAAGGTTGAAAGTCATGCGTCCTCCGATACACAACCCAACCAACCTACTGCTTCTTAACACAGCACGCATCCAACCCGGAAGCCAGCCGCACCAATGTGTCGGATGAAACACCATGCACCTGGTGACCTGGTTAGCGTGCACTGCGCCTGGCCCGCCACAGGGGTCACTGGTGCGGGATGAGACAAGGATATTCCTACCGGCCAACCCCTCCCTAACGATGCTAGGCCAATTGTGCGTCGCCCCACGGCCGGTTACGACAGAGCCTGGGCGCGAACCCAGAGTCTCTGGTGGCACAGCTAGCGCTGCGGGGAGGCATGAAACATTTATGGCAATTTAGCTAGCTAGTTAATTTGTCCTGGGATACAAACATTGGGTTGTTATTTTACCTGAAATGCACAAGACCCTCTACTCTGACAATTAAACCACAGATAAAAGGGTAAACCGAGTTTGTTTCTAGTAACCTCTCCTCCTTCAGGCTTTTTCTTCTTCTTGATATGGCAGTTGGCAACCAACTTTAAGGTGCATTACCACCACCAACTGGACTAGAGTGTGGACCTCAGTTCAACTTTCAATCACCCACGTGGGTATATGCTCCTAAAAACCAATGAGGAGATGTGAGAGGCGGGACTTGCAGCGTGTTAAGCGTCACAAATAGAACCAAGTTCTATTTTAGCGCCTGGCTCCGCACGCAGACGTTACGTAGACGCTACGCAGACACGCGTGAGCAGTGTGGATGCAATGATTGAATAACATGCGTGCACATTTATTTTGCGGTGTGGTCAGTATGTTAGCGCTTAATAAAGCAATTTTTTGTTTAGACGCAAACGTCACGTTTGCGTAATGCGTCCAAGAGCCCCGTTGTAGAATACTGTACGCTGACGTCAGGACCTTGACAAAATTAACAGTGAGTGAAACACACATTACTTATGGCTATAGCTATGTTCAACATGTATATTATTATTCTGGCTTTATTTAGCTTTATTTGTGAGAGCTAGATAACCTTTCATTACTGGCCAGGAAATTATGATCTCACCGTTTTCACCTTCAGCATCGGGTGCATTTGTAAGATCTTCTCTCTCAGTGGACAGATCGACTACAGTAGCCAAGAAAAGAAAACATTTTATGCCATTATTCTTTTTCGGATAGTCAAGACATGATGCATCAGGGGAATAGACACATCTATTTAATTTTCATCACTTGTTAAAGAGTTGTTGATCACTTTCAAATTGAATACTGCGCATGAACAGAATACTTACCAGAAGTGGCATCACCTCCTTGATCTAAAATAATCAATACATGAAGACATTAAAACACAATGATTATCATGCACCAGCATCAAATATAAAAACAGAGGTCCTGGAAAAGACCAATCCTGAGAATGAAACTCACCAATCAAACTACCTCCATCTTGAACTCCCAGGGCAGCATTCTTTCCAGGATTAGCTGGGGGAAATCCTTTCACATTAGTCTAGAACCTATGTTCTACGTACAGTATCATACAATGTTTGGTTCCACATGGAGAAGAGTCTGTATGGCTCTGATCAAGCCAGTGTTTTAACACTTCTAACAAAATATGAATCTAAATAAAGAGAATAAGTCATTAACCAGCATGGTTAGTACCTTGGTTAATATAATGCACTGTATTCATTGGTTGAGCACCCTTGTCTCTGTTTAAGTTGGGCTGACATTCATTTGGTTTAATAGACTTTACTCACCAGCCAAATATCTATTAGGCTCAGATCTCCATCTGTTTTTGAAAAACGGTACAACAATCCCCAGTATGAAAAGCAACAATATGCATAGTCCAATGTAAATTCGAATATTTGATCCCTCTTGTTTTTTCACCTCTGTAAGCACACAAGAGCACACAGTAGTCATTCCATTTCTTTCTGCATAGTTGTTATACAAGTGTACGAAGTGCAATAATCCTTTAATGGTGTCCACATTCATTTTTCCAACATATAAACATATCTACATATACAAATTCTGACCTTAAAGAGACCATTTTAATTGCTCACAAACATCAATGTGTCCATGCTTTGAAGACATTGAATTGAAAAAAGAATTTTACCCCAAGTGTAATTCCGGGGTTTAGGGAAGCTTTTATGATTGACATCACATCGATAAACGACAGACTCGGAGGTGTCGATCCTCACCGTCTTCCTCAGCTGGTAGGTGTGGTCTTCGTTAGGTCTGACTCCTGAGGAATGGACACCCTCCATCTCTGTTAGGAGGATGTTGTCCCTAAACAGGTTCAGCTCAATGGGTGATGACTTTGGATAGGATCCGGTAATTAAACAAGTCAGGTTGATCAACCCAGGTTTTAAAGAGCCGCCAGGGACAGTGTAGACCTTTGGAGCAGCTACAACGTTGTAGAGACATAGAAATACATCGTTACTTCCAGAACATGAATATGAGACCTGGAAAAATAGGTGATAAGAGACACTGATTGAAATTGGGAGAAGTAATAAGAATGTGTTCCATACGGGTGGGGATTTACATGCCAGTAAAACTGTGTGAAAGCTCTGGAACAGCTAATCAAATTTGACATTTGTAAAACCACAGTGCAACCAATAGTAACACTCACATGAGTTTGTGCGCTCTAATAATCGGAAACGATCAAGTGCCACTGGACAGTCCACATTCACAAAGTTGGTCAAGTGGTCTTTCATGCTTTGCGTGTTCCATTTGTGTACGATATCATGAATATCGTGAGCATATACATCTTTTGGGATCCACATACTTGAGTTATCACTGAGGAACAGCACTGTGTTTCCATCATAGGCAAACTCAGCAAAGCCAACGGCTTTCTCTGTTTTTTTTCTTTCAATGATGGTTATATCCACAGTACAACCAAGTTTCATCTGCACAATATCACCTCCTAATACGACAAAGATAAAAAGGATTAACACTCATATAGTGTACTGAACTAAAACTGAACTAAAACTGAACTAAAACAACGCTGACAAAGCAAAGATGGTCAACTATGACATAATAAATGCAACTCACTTAAGGGATGTTTTACAAAGTGCCTCCTCAGATCTACAGCACTGGATAAAAAATACGTATTAACTTTCTGTCGAGCTGAAAGAATTTCCTGCCAGTCATTATATCCAAAGCTCGTACTTTCTTCATTCCAGATTTTTTTAGGTACAGGGGACTTGAGGGCACTGCTGTAGAAGTCCACCAGTTCTCCATCCAACAACCCAGCGACTTCATAGTGGGAGGAATTGAAGCGTGTGTACATGTACTCAAGTACATGTTTGACTGTGAGCAGGTGATGTTAAGAGAAAAACTGTTAGAACTTCTGATGACCTTAAACTGCATATTTTATTTAAACAACAAAATGATAGAATATGCTACATGTAGGCCTAAATCATATTTACATTAACAGCATATGGCCATATCAGAAATACATTTATGAATGCAAGACTATAAAAGCAATGCTTTTTAAAATCGGTCATAAGACATACAGTAAATGCACTCTTCTAATTCTAAACATTTCGAGAATCCGTGGATATAAACGTGAGAGTATATGCGTGAAATAAAATCGTTTTTACAGGGGCATGGATGTTTTGCTTAAAGCGACAATATGTAACTTTTTTGGGCAATCCGACCAAATTCATATAGAAATATGTGTTATTGATCTGTCATTCAAACTGAAATGAGTTAAGTTGCCATTGTTTTATAGCCTGAATGACATGCATAACTAGTATTTTTCTAGCTTTTTAGTAGAGTACATATATATAGAATCTATTCAATATGTAATTTTATGTTTAAGATATTATGTACCCTATTCCTTATTTGAACTATAATACAACGAACATAAGTTTAAAATGTTTTGTTAACATTTTAGACTAGCAGAACAGCCCCATTACTTGCTTTCACTTTCAAAAACGCTTTTTCAAATGATAACTTACCCGTAGGTCCTACATCATTTTGCGAAATAAACGAACAAAGAAGCAGTCCAATAAATACATATCGGATAGGGTTCATCATTTTGAGGGCTACTGATGGTAGATTCTGGCATTAAACTCATTCATCGTCCTAGCGATTAGGAGCTTCACTGCAATTGTCATTGCTCCTCCCAAAATATATTTTTTCCTGTGAGTTTGAGCCAATTACTTGTCAAATAATATTACAGTCACTTGTTGGTAGGTGAATATCCTTATGATAGTTTATTTATCACAAAGGAATAGCCAGTCGAGACGAGGGTTCCTCAACTGGCGGGTTGCGGGCCGAATTTAACTGAGAGATGCATGATTGTATACAAATGTAAGCAAGGTTTTAAATTATTATGTTTTATAAACGGAAAGACAGCCATAAACCATTAAAAAAACATGACGCTGTCTTGGAATAATGCTTCTACATTAGAAGGTTGTGGAGGATATTGCAAAACAGTATCTTCCTGTGGCTACATAACAAGACAATGTCAATCCCCCCCAAAAATAGTTCACAACATATTCGTTGTCTGTTCTTAACATATGGGTATGATGGACATTTTCATATCAGTAAATGTAGAGAGGTAATGTAGACTATTTTCAGAATGTACATTTTCTATAGAAATATCAACCCAACAACTAATCCAACTCTTAATCTTAGGGCTGCAATCCCATTAACAGGATCGATATGACAACAGCCAGTGAAAGTGCAATAATCTGAGACGGCGCTCAGAAAATAAATAAAATTACCCGCCATGTTGGAGTCAACAGAAATCAGAAATCACATTATAAATATTCCCTTCCCTTTGACGATATTCATCAATGCAATGCACTCCCAGGAATTCTAGTTCCACAATAAATGCTTGATTTGTTCGATAATGTCCATTATTTATGTCCAAGTAGCTACTTTTGTTAGCACGTTTAGTACACAAATCCAAACGCTCGTGCAGGTCCATCCGAACGCCGGACGAAAAAAATAAGTTATATTACAGGTCGAAGAAACTTGTCAAACTAAGTATAGAATCAATCTATAGGATGTTGTTATCATAAATCTTCAATAAAGTTCCAACCAGAGAATTCCTGTCTGTAGAGAAGCCATGGAACGCAGGTTGCTATCATGTGAAATGCGCCTGACCAGGACCTGGCTCTCTGCCAGACCACTGACTCAAACAGCTCCCATCCGGTTCCACAACACAGTAGAAGCCTCATTCAAGTTTCTAAAAACGGTTGACATCTAGTGGAAGCCCTAGGAAGTGCAACTTTATCCATATCCCACTGTGTATTCAATAGGGGCTGGATTGAATATCGACCAACCTCAGATTTCCCACTTCCTGTTTGGATTTCTTCTCAGGTTTTTGCCTGCCATATGAGTTCTGTTATACTCACAGACATCATTCAAACATTTTTAGAAACGTCAGAGTGTTTTCTATCCAATACTAATAATAATATGCATATATTAGCAACTGGGACTGAGGAGCAGGCCGTTTACTCTGGGCACCTTTCATCCAAGCTATTCAATACTGCCCCTGCAGCCATAAGAAGTATTAAGACGGCAATATTTGGAGAGATGATTCTCAGCCTCCAAAAAGCGCACGTAAAAGCTCAGGCACTCGGAATGATATTCTGACACTGTTGAATAGTTCACTGCCTGTAAATACACTGTATCAGCCAGAACAACTTTAACATCTTCACCCAGCTCTCCTACAAAATATGAAAGACAAATTGGTATTGTGTTCCAGTGGATTTGTCCGTTATCATGATGTTTTCAGCTGTTGTTTTTTACCAGACTGAGCCTAAGTTTTTTACACATGTTGAATGAATGTGCGCATTTTGGGATTGTCAAATTTTTTGAGAGAGATGTTGGTGCTTGCATAAACCATATCCTCAGCATTTAGGCTACGTTTTTACATGTATTTACAGTATATCACAAAAGTGAGTACACCCCTCACATTTTTGTAAATATTTGAGTATATCTTTTCATGTGACAACACTGAAGAAATTACACTTTGCTACAATGTAAAGTAGTGAGTGTACAGCTTGTATAACAGTGTAAATTTGCTGTCCCCTCAAAATAACTCAACACACAACCATTAATGTCTAAACCGCTGGCAACAAAAGTGAGTCCACCCCTAAGTGAAAATGTCCAAATTGGGCCCAAAGTGTCAATATTTTGTGTGGCCACCATCATTTTCCAGCACTGCCTTAACCCTCTTGGGCATGGAGTTCACCAGAGCTTCACAGGTTGCCACTGGAGTCCTCTTCCACTCCTCCATGATGACATCATGGAGCTGATGCATGTTAGAGACCTTGCACTCCTCCACCTTCCGTTTGAGGATGCCCCACAGATGCTCAATAGGGTTTAGGTCTGGAGACATGCTTGGCCAGTCCATCACCTTTACCCTCAGCTTCTTTAGCAAGGCAGTGGTCGTCTTGGAGGTGTGTTTGCGGTCGTTATCATGTTGGAATACTGCCCTGCTACCCAGTCTCCGAAGGGAGGGGATCATGCTCTGCTTCAGTATGTCACAGTACATGTTGGCATTCAAGGTTACCTCAATGAGCTGTAGCTCCCCAGCTCCCATTTAAAAAAAAGCCTATTATTCCCATATAAATGTTGATAAACGACCAAAAATAAGTTAAATATTTGTTGATAATTCACCCAATCATCAGCCTAAAGCATAGACTGCTGATGAGAATAATTATTCTTTCGGTTTTATGTCGAACTACACGCAAAAATAAGTACTGTAGCCACCAACTGTGTGGGATGAAAATAAAAGATCACAAAATACTAAAATGTCGATGTTGGAATACTCATATTGACTACCCGAAAATCACTCATCAACATGCTCCTTGATTCATCTGTTAAAATCAATAATCAATGTCTGATCCCATTTGCTAATTAATCTCAGGAGCCCGGGAGGGCAGCACATCTTCCAATAACCCTTGCACATCTTCCGCTGTGAATTCCCAGATACGTTCCTGCGGCAGCCACAATGATGTCCAAATTCTTTGATTTTCTTTTTACCTGAGCCGTACAGTTTATTGCAGTTGCAATGAACGCCACAAAATCCACTTTCTTTGCATACAGCATGTCTGGATCTCTTGGTTGACAAGTAGGCCTATTAACTCTGGACATTTGTGCATCCACTACCATTCATTCAACTTCACTTCCTCTCTCAATTCTTTTGATTGCCTACGCGTAGGAGAGCCGATGGACTGCCCTAACTTTTGCCACCTCAACCTCCTTTACCCTTATAGGTCACTACACAAAGTCTGGGTCATGATCCCCACCACGATTGCAACACGGCCGTTCTTCACTCTGATCTTCTGTATACTCCACCCGTCTGCACACACTTGAAACATTGTCAAATCCTTTACAATTTTGACACTGTAATGGTTTGGGGACAAAAGCCATCACTGAGTAGTACTCACCTCATATAACCCAACTTCACATGCGTAGGAAAGTGCTTATCATTTTTTTTTTAACATAGAACCGACAAACTTTCTTCCTTTCACAATGCGGGTCAAAGAATTGGCACTAAATACATCTGGGACTCCAGTTAACATCCCCATCAAAAGATAAATGATAATAATCACATCCCAACAAGAAACAAATCCTTGCCTTCTCCTCCTCTTCAATTATAAACACTTATTTTTAATTCCATTGTTACACACTACCATTGTCAGAATTCCTCTTTCATGAAAAAAAAAAAACTTTTAAAACACCTGGCCCTATATGAGTTTCTGATAATAAAAAAAGTCCTTGTCATGTCCATGACTTTTTTGACCAATTACTCAAAACAAACAGGAGCCCCAAAAAAGATTGACTTCGTGTTGCATTCAGACTCAGCTTTTCTTGACATTGGAGGCATTGTATGAACATGGACCATTAAATTGATCTGCCAGTGCACCATAGAAATACTAGAAAACTGCATTATGGTACATCTTAGAATGGACCTCTGAGGCAGGGGGAAGATGGGGATAATGGTAGTGAGGATAATTGTGGCAAACTGGACTAGTGTATTAATATGGAGGCTGTGGATAGTACCCTGTGGGATAGACAGGATCTTGTGGCTTCATGGTTGTTGGTTTGGGCATCGTTAGAGACTCTGTAGTTGGCATCGTGGTCTCTGTAGTTGGCATCGTGGTCTCTGTAGTTGGCATCGTGGTCTCTGTAGTTGGCATCGTGGTCTTAGAGAGAGTGTTGATCAGGGCTGGAGGAGGATATGGAAAAGGATAATGATGGTGAAGATGTTGGTGCATGAAGTAGGAATGCATGATCTCATGTAGGTAGACTGGATCCTTGCCTACGTCCAGTATGAAAAAACGTAGTTGAAGAATTCAGTTAAGCAGAAGCGGTGCTGTACTGAACAATTAGTTGAAATAAAACGGGGTTGGGTTGTGGGCTCTTTTTTTAAAATGATATATTGGCTTTTGCATAATTTAATGTGCATCCCGCCACCTACTGTGCAGAAAGGAAACAGAATTCCCCAAAATGTAACAAAATACAACCCCCTGTCGCAAAACATAAGAAATAAACTAAATCAAACAACTTTTCTGTTAAAAATAAATAAAACAGATCTGATCACTACACAGGCTCAAGGTGAACCTGGGAGGGTGGGTTTTCTGGAGCCAGTACGCCTTGCAAGTCTTCAGATGTAAAATCCTTAAGTCCCAAAAACTTTTCTGCCGCAGCCACAATAAAGTCCAGTTTCTTAGACTTGTGCCCTACAGTTCATAACTGTAGCAATGAATGTTACAAAATCACCATTTTTAACACACAGTGTATATTTTGACTGACAGCAAACATTTACTGTACTCTGGTGCGTCTACAACCATATCTTCACTAGAATCACTATTGCTTCCGCATAGAAGATTTGCTTGACCGCTAACTTTTGCCACCTCAATCCCCTTCACCCTTAAAGGGCTCTCCAGGAACTCGGGAACATGATCCCCACCACAATTGCAACACCATCGTCCTTCTACACATCATTCATCAATATACTCTGTCCGTCTGCACACACTTGAAACATGGTCAAATCCTTTACAATTTTTACACTGCAATGGTTTGGGGACGAAAGCTCTTACGGCATATCTTACACAACCAAGCTTCATTCATCCATTCACCCAACAGGTCAGACGCCAGGCACCAACCCCACCAGGAATTCCCTTCAGCTATTGAACCTGAACATCCATTGTCACCCCTGAGATGACTCCTTTGATGGGTGCTTGTTGGAGGAAATTATAGTTGAAATGATTAATTATGCATACATTAGATTAGAACCAGTTATTTTAATACTATTATGTTATGGTATGAAATGTATGGGTTCTTGGTTAAGCTGTTACTGAAAATGTAAGTAAAACAAATTAATTATCTGTACCTTGTGGGAAAGGGAAAAGGGAGGCATATATCTTTTCTGACAGATAAGAATGGTATTTGATGTTCCAGTAGTGGAGGAGAAGATGTCTTTTAGACAGATTGGAATGTTTGTTTTATGAGGGGAGTAGAAGAAGATCTCCAGAGCTGAAGACACTGCACTATTGTGTGGATCGGAAAGGATGTGGGAAACTGATGATGTCATTTTATGTTGTCTCTGTTATAATGTAAGGTTCTTTGTATTTTTGGTCAGTACTCTCTTGTAATAAACGCTGCTACCTGAATTTAAGACTGGGGCTCTATCCATTCCTATAATAATAATAATAATAATAATAATAATAATAATATGGGTTTTACGATCCCATAGAATGCATTGACAGGGTACTTCATTCTGATTGGGAAATAATACAGAGGAATGTAGTATTCCACTAACAGTGCTCTACTCCCAAGTTCAAAACATAATACTCCTGTTGTCCGGATTCTTTTAAGACTCACTGCAATCTTCCTCTGTTCTTCAGAAATACAATTCATCAAAATAAGACCACTCTGACAGATTCCACTTTTCCCAGCACGTACTTCACCATTTAACACCTCAAATGGGATTCCAACATATGCATCCTTACTCAACAAACGCATCCCAACATGAAGCGATTCATTATCATTTATACACGTATCCGTCCGTTTCCTTTTTGTTCCAGTTTTCAATAATACTGCTGTTCATTCAGAACATTCGTCTTCACCAACTTTGCCCTGCCATTTTTATCCTGAACCAGAATCTTAACCTGGGTTGTGGTTCGTGCACCCCTGCCCTTTAAATATGTCACTCATTGCTTCAAGCCACACCCCAGCACACCTACAGAATGGAGCAAACCTACGTACTTCAGTCTGTTCAAGAACATACAAGAAAGTTTGGGGGAAACGTGTCGTTCAGTACAAACCGTTTCGCAACGTAGCAAACGTTCAAGCAAACTGAACGCACCCCTGGGGTTTCATGGTTGTTGCGTTAGCAGTGGGAGGGAGTCTCGGTGGCTGTGGTGGACTCTGTAGTTGACATAGTGTAGTCGTTCTCTGGCCAATTGAATTCCGCTGGGACAATCATTCTCATCTGTTTTCTTAATTTAATTGCCTTGGCACAGCTGGCATGCATGGATAACGCGTTATCTAAATCGCGTACAATTACACTGAAATGAATTAGGGTGTAACAGGGTGCGGGTTGTGGCTAGATGGTATACAGCTATGATTTTTAAAAGTTGCACGTTCAAACCACGTCAGGGAGAATTTTTGCATTTTAGCTAACCCCAACCCTTTTCCTAACCTTAACCCAATTCTCCTAACCTGCTATGTTAATTATCCTAACCTGCTATGAAAAGTAAATTCTGCCCGTAGTTTTATACCAGGGGTAGGCAATCTTGGTCCTGGAGTGCCACAGGCACTTCATGTTTTTAATTGAGCCGATCTGAAAGATCAGGTGTGTTGAATTTAGGCAATCACTGAACTGATCAATTAGCTCAGTTGGTCATGGTGCCAAGTTGGAACAAAATCCTGTACCTGCAGCACTCCAGGAACAGGGTAACCTACCACTGCTGCATACCATCTAATCAAAACTGTGCGACAGTCAACTGGTTAATTGGACACAAAAATTGGTAAGCCTACTCTGAAAACAATTTAAGTTGTTTTACACATAACACAACTCTTAGCTCCCTCTGTAGATGCCTACTGTACAACATTTGTTTATTGATTTTAATATTTTGAATGAATTTCTTAACACTTTGTTCTAGCTAGATATTTGTGTAGGTAGCTATCAAGTAAACACAATGTTTTGATAACGTTTCTACACCTGAAAGCTAAATGCAGGATGGTTACTTTTCCCACAAATCAATTAATCAAATGTATTTATAAAGTTCTTTTTACATCAGAAGTGCTGTACAGAAACCCAGTCTAAAACCCCAAACAGCAAGCAATGCAGATGTAGAAGCACGGTGGCTAGGAAAAACTCCCTAGACAGGCAGGCACATAGGAAGAAACCTAGAGAGGAACCAAGCTCTGAGGGGTGGCCAGTCCTCTTCTGGCTGTGCCAGGTGGAGATTATAGGAGTACATGACCATTAAGGCCAGATTGTTCTTCAAAATGTTCATAGATGACCAGCAGGGTCAAATAATAATCAGTGGTTGCAACCGGTCAGTACCTCCGAAGTAAATGTCAGTTGGTTTTTCATAGCTGAGTATTCAGAGTTCGACACAGCAGGTGCGGTAGAGAGAGTCGAAAACAGCAGGTCCGGGACAAGGTAGCATGTCCGGTGACGAGGTCAGGATTCCATAGCCTCAGGCAGAACAGTTGAAACTGCAGCAGCATTACTGGGGACAGCCAGTCATCAGGTAGTCGAGAGGCATGATCCTAGGGCTCAGGTACTCAGAGGGAGAGCGCATACTTAAATTCACACAGGACCCCAGATAAGACCGGAGAATTACAACAGATATAAGAATGACCCTAGCCCCCAGGCACATAGACAATTGCAGCATAGACACTGGAGGCTGAGACGGGTGGGTCAGGGGACACTGTGGCACCACCCTGTCTGACGGTATCACCCGGACAGGGCCAACCCAGCAAAATAATGTTAGATTATAAAGGTACTATACAGAACAAATAAATCACAATTCAATCGAGTACAGGTTTAACGGAATGAATAAGAGACAGAATGCGATATGGAATTGTATTGAATAGTTTGGGGTTTGGCCTCATCAGATGCTAATGACAGCATTTTGCTGGGCAGCTGGCATAAAACCCCCGCTAGAGGGTAAGAAGTTTCGATGACTGGCCTTAGGGTAATATAGCTGATGGTGGATGGTTATCACAGCAAGTGAGAGAACATGGGTAAGTTGACATATAAACACATTCCAAGGTTTATACCCATTGGTTGAGAGACAGAGGTGATAATTGCAAAAATGAGCACATAGTTTAAACAGCAAGCGTGCGCACATGGCTAACAGGAAGAGGAGCAGAACGAGAAGCTATGCTGCTGATACGTTTCTATTCCTTCCCACTATGTCCTGTATAATAGGAAAGAGTGAATTATGCTATGCTGCTTGAAGTTAAATGAGCATTCAAACAAGCCTTCCTGATTAAACTTTCATAAATTACATTACAACAATAATACACTTAACTTTTACCCACCCACCTGCTAGGACTAAGCATGCTATTGCTGTCTCTTATTTTGGAATGCATAATGCCAGGCAATATGGTTAGATATTAGGTTCAGAAAGCCCCACGCAACCATTTCATCTCCACGGTTACTGACAACATCAGCAAGTTTAGCTACATGCTGTCTGAACAAGCACAACACTGCGGTGAGTGTATGAATTTGTTTAGGCGTGTGTGTGTAAATGTCTACCTCTGACCTGTCTTTTTCTGAAAAGGAAATAATGGAGGCTGAAGTTGCAGGTGCCCCAAATCAAGGCTGGCATATGGACGGTGATGTCACTACTCTGCCCAGTGAGGGAGAGAAGCAAGTGCGAGACACAGAGACGGGTGGAACAGTTTTTGATATCCTTCAATGTAAAGTTCTGGGCTTAGTTTTAACTTTGATCAATTGAGTGGGTGAGATTAAAGCAGGATGCATGAGATCAATGTCACTAATTGAGACCGAAGTCACAAGAAGACCACAATTTAGTAAAAAATGCAATAAATGGCAACATATTTACACTGTGTATGAATGATCTCATGTCATTCTGAATGAGTTATGTTGACTATTTGTCTATTTTTCAGATGAGTCTTCTAGGTTAGAGCAGGAACCCAATGAAGTCTTTTTGCTCATGGATGACCATGTAAGAGAAATGTACAATTTAAGACAGGTCTTGTTATTTTTCTCCTTCTCTCCCTGACTACTTATTTTCTCTCCCTATGTGTTCTCTCTATAGGGGCTGCAAGATGAATATGTACAGTCTTTTGATTGTCCACCAACTCCCACTTCTGGTTTTCTGGGAGTTCTTAGATATAAGAGGGAGTCCCAGGACCAAGCACCAAACCCAAGGAACATCCTCCCAGAGGTAAAACACCTTACGCACCTGTCTGCTACCACACCCTAGTCTCTAAATCTCTTCATAGTCCACTTTATTAGTTCCATGTGTCAGCCAGGTACTAATGATCAGAATATGGGAGGTCAAAGTATCGCCCCTCAAACCCAGCACTTCTATCTCAGAAGATGTTTTCCACTCAGGGATAGAACTGGCATTGTGATGTTATGAATATAATGTGCAACCCATATGCAATAGAAATTGTGAATAGCACAACTGAAAATAAGAGAGCCGCACACTTTAGCAGCTCAGATGCAAAAATGTAATTACCAACGTTTCAACAGCCATGGCTATAGCCATTCTTGTGACTTTGCCATTGTAATTGTTTGTAAGCTTGTGTAGCCTAATATCATTGGTTAATTATTAAATATGAAAATGTCATACAAAGAACAGCATACAAACAACAAATGGATAGCATACGATCATATTTTAATTTGACTACACAAGCTTACAAACAATTACAATGGCAATTACAATGGCAAAGTCAAAGCTGTTGAAACATTGGTAATTACATTTTTGCATCTGAGCTCCTAGAGTGTGCGGCTCTCTCTTATTTTCAAGTTTACTCCGCTAGCCAGCACCTCGCCTAAAAAGGTGTTTATTTTTCTTCTAGAATAGCACAACTGAGACATTTTTTGAGACTGTGTATAACTCTGTATTATTGTAAGTGATCCATTGTGTGATCATCTTTGATCACACCCCTGTTGTCCTGCCCCAGCCTCTCGTGGACTCTCCAGTGATGTGTGAGTACTGTGGAGAGAAAGCAAGGCCTCCACTTGGACCAACATTTGCAGAGGACCCTGGGGTAAGGCTGAATGTCATGGACGGTATAAAGAGGGGATGGGGAATATTAGTGTGAACAAAGCATGACACATGATTTTTATGATATGCCCCTCCCCACACTCCATTTGCCCCTCCCCACACTCCATTTGCCCCTCCCCACACTCTATATGCATACACACACACACACACTACCCTACTCTATTTCTCTCTTTAATGATCTATCTCACGCACATGCCCTCACACACACACACAGATCTTCTGCTGTGCCCAGTACCAGCAGCTGTGTGACATGCTGGCCCATGAAAGGTGGCTTGCCCTGCAGAGACCTGATCAGGAGGATGACTCGACACTCCCACCTAACAATCAGCCAACCAGAGAGGAGGAGGAGTTGCAGGCCCAGGCCCGGGACAGAGCGGAGCACAGGTATGAGGGGTCATGGATGAA
This sequence comes from Oncorhynchus gorbuscha, assembly GCF_021184085.1. Lineage (NCBI taxonomy): Eukaryota > Metazoa > Chordata > Actinopteri > Salmoniformes > Salmonidae > Oncorhynchus > Oncorhynchus gorbuscha. Next base: position 64,241,415 of record NC_060180.1, read on the forward strand.
AGGTCAAAATAAGGGACAAATTTGCATCTTATTCTCTGTCTAGGAAATAGGTGACACTAAGGCAGCTTGCTGCCTGAACATGATTGGATCATTGGTTTTCCTTACTAATGGATCATCTGCTATTAGTTTCTTAGTGTCTGACTCTTTATTGTTCTCCACACGTTGGGATTGAGAAGAATAGTCTGCCATCCCATAAGCATAATCAGGTGTGCTTGATTGAGCTTGCCTTGTGTGCTGGATGGGTGGAGTTTGAATTTAGGATGGAAATCCAGCACATCACTAGCAAACTCCACCTCTTCCTCCTCAGAAAGCAGGAGCAAGAGCGAGACCGACTCTACCAGGACACACAGTCAACCCTCCGATCTGCAGATACCTGTGAGTACGCAACAGTTTATAAACACACATTTAAATATGAGTCTGTTTTCTGTGGAAATGGTCAATTAATCACTTTAAGTTCATTCAGGATGTTCATCTTTATATATTTTTTAAAAGCCATATATTTCCATTAACTTTGAACTGATGTAGTTTTAATGTCATTGACCTGCTGTCCTGTTTCATAGACACACGCTTCTCTAGGACCATCAGCTACCAGCTGTCCACCTGTACAGCCAAAGAGGGACAGTGGACTGTTACACAACATCCTGGGATTGAGGAGGACCTGGAAAAAGAAAATGGAGACACCCTTTATGACCATGAGTCATTTGAGTTTGGCATTTCTCCGCATCAGGTACAAATTATTTTTTAACCTTTATTACATTGACTTTGAACCTAACAACATGATGGATGATGCAGCAAGACAAGTGAGAGATTCTGGTGTACAGGTTTGCATGAGGACAGTGCCATCATGTGGTCACCAGTAGAGGTGCATGTGGAGGAAGCCAAGCCAGTAAAAAAAAGCCATATTACAAACTCTGTTGTGATAATTGTGTTTGCTCTATAACCCTTTCGTTCATACGCCACCGCGATATACAATAAGGCCGTGACAACAAAAAGACAAGTCACACAGCAGTATATGCTTGTTTAATCACAAAACCAGAGAGCAACATCTGTCTGGTGAAGTCCACAAAGCAAATGATGCATATGTTAGAAGTTCACCTAGGGGTCATGATTGGGGCTGTACAAATGTTTGATGTATTAGAATAATTGATTATGCTTATGTTGTATTAAGGGGAGGGGTTATAAGACTCCTTAATCCTCATATTTATATGGTCCTAGACTACAGTTTAACGATATATATATTCATTATAAAGGTTTAGAATTGTTCCAGAGTTGTTTTCTAGTTCTCTCTCTTATAAAGAGACACCTCTGAGAAATGTGTGACTGAGACAGAAGTCTGCAGGGGAGTGAAGGAGAAGACTAGTCAGACATTCCATTAAAAATCAACTTTGGGGAGTGGACATTTACTGCTAAGCTTTTAGATAACACTAAAAGCCTTGTTTATATAGCTTTGTAGGCATGGTTTTGGTTTTAGGAGTAAAAGGTACTGACGTAGTAGTGACATCACTAAAGGCTGGACTTCGGTTTTGATTAAATAACATGGGACCTTTTCTTTGATACAGAAGTTACATGTAAACATGCCTGCTATGTTCCTGATGGTCAACTTCTGTCTGCAATTGCATTACATTATTTGAATGATTTAATTAAAGATCTTGTCATAATGCTAATTTCACCAATGAACCAATGATTGACAAGGAAACAGGAACGAACCCTAACACAAACACAGTTATCACTTGAAGCATGGTCAAGCAAGTTTAATGTTTGACAGTTTACTAAACAACTACTGATTGAGAACTACAGGGTTACCGCAATCAGCACAAAGACAACAGACATTGCCTCCGCTATTCCAGCACCAAACATTTTAAAGAACATCAAATCAATAAGGCTATATATGGTTTGTTTAATACATACCATTTTTTAAAATTAAGATACCAAAAACAATTTAGTCCAATGTTTCTAAATATCATCTGGCTGTCCATTGTACTGATTTGTGTGTGTCCATGCTCGCGCAAATAAAACAAAACATATTGACTCGCCCTACTCGTAGACTAGTTGAATGCCAATACCCTGATCCTCCTCTCTTTCATGTTGTCAAAATGGTCTATGGCTCTGTCATACAGTGCACTTTTAGGTTTTGTTATAGGCTACCTAGCTAAAATGTTTGCTAGCCTGATGTCCTTGCATGGGCAACAATGAACCACTAAGTTAGCTAGTTAATTTAGCTAGGTAGCTAGGCTACATTTTGAGCTTCAATCGTCTCAGTCCAGTGGCACAACATATTAATTTATGGTTAGATCAGAATCACCGTCAATCATTGGCCTGTACAGAGAATTAAGTCAAAACCACAAGTCCAAATCCCCATCTCCATCCATGGCTTAGGAAAGGGCTGATTTAGCAAGCTACCTACTGCAGGACATAAACACTCTAGCAGACCAGAAACTGACACCTTTTTCTGAAAATTACATTTGGCAAAGGAAGTGATTTGATTGGTCTGAAGCCCTCCCTTGCGGGCATTTTGTTACACCAGGACAACTCCACAATTGAGCTCAGCTCAATGCTTATTGGCTAATTATTTGTTTTTTTTTTATTGAGGGAGGCCAAATGCTAGTTGGCATCAATCAATCAATCAAATGGCAACATGTTACACTCTTTAGGTCCAGACAGCATTAGATGCATGGTTACCCATACCAAGACAGAGGGGGTGCTATTTCCTTCGCACTGATTTCTCTGGTGAGATTCAGCCACTTGTGAATTGACTGAAAATTAAGGTCAAATATTTTGGGGAAGCCTTGCTTCCCTTGGCATCAATGACTATACGCCACTGGTGGTCACATCTGAAAATACTTATGAATACAGGTTAACTGATCAATGCGTTTTGTATATGGCTTGTGTTGGCAGGATGGGGCACAATTTCTGGAGAAGTATTATGCCGGTGGGAGCAAGTTTCTCAGTCTTCCCAGATGGTTCTGCCCAGGTTTTGTATCCTTTCACAACATAAGTAAACTCATTGTTGGAGATTTTAACTATATGATCATGTAATTTTGTGTTGTCCATCCTTATTATGCCAAACAGCTATCCCTCTGGCTTCTTGGCCCTGGTCATAATCTCTGATGGAAGAGAAAGGGTATGTATTGTACATGATGACCACTCCCTTGGGCAGCCAATCAGAGCCCTATTCCAATCTGATGGCAGGGCCACATGTTACCATGGCAACGGTAATGTCTGGTAAGACGGGGACACTCGCTGTGATTAGTAATTTGTAATAAAAAATGTGTACATATTCAGGAAAATGTCTTGTCCGTAACTTCAGTGTCTGTCCCAGGCTGAGCTTGGACGCGTCAGGAGGTCAGTGTCTGAATGATGCAGGGGCCAGGATCAGAAGGTGGAGATGGAGAGGCCACAGCCAGACGCCCACCCCCCTGCGGCCGCTCTTCCTATCTTTAAACCGCAGCCTGGGGGTGAGGGTCCTGGGACAGGAACACATGTTTGTGTCCTTCCTTTCTGCTGGCCAACAGGCCAAGTTCAGTGTGGGGGCCTGTTTGCAGGTAAGCATACGCCAACTCACTGACAAATGTACTCAGTCCTATACACCTGTCCACACCAACACATATCCTCTTAGATGTATTTGGGGGACTTTGAGCGGTTCTGACTGATATTTTTGTGTACAAAGTGCCCTGTGAATGTTGTAGGGTCCCGTGTCTTATAGTGCAAGAAAGCCCCACCTCTGCCCTCCTCTCCACCGGGGCTGACTTGAAATGTCAGTTTTCAGGCCCGACATTTGCATAGGCAGAGATGTCACATTTTCTGGCCTATCGAGACAAAGGAACGATTTCCTGTGTCTGTGAAACTCACAGCTGGGCTTGCAGTAGAGCGTATGAAACTGTGGAATATAGTGGATGTAACAATACTAGTTTCATCTCGCTGTGATATTTTCAGCCAGATTTAGCTCTCAACACTAAAAAATACAAAATAATTTATTAGAATTGAACTAGGATCACTTTCTCTTCGTCACGGATGGAGGAAATCACTGAGTCCTTAAAACTGAAGTTGTAATGAGTCAACAAACATTTGAATGGTGTGTCTGCATCGCTCAGTGGACATTTAGGAGAAACTGATCTGTTGGCAGTTATGTCAAAGATAAAACAAACAGACAGATTTTTCACTGAATGTAAAAGTTTGAAGCATCCGGTTGGAATTTCCACTCACCACCAAATATGGTGATGAGAGGAAGCCCAGTGGCCAGCAATGGGAGAAGATGGAGCGAGATGGATTTTGTCCAACATTATGCAATTGTTATCATTGATGAAAATGTTGATCTCAATTCAGTTTTCTGTTTCAAAAACTAGAATCTGTTAGTAACAGTTTTGCTGACTTTACCCTTTGCCAAAGTTTTTTAAAATTGTGTGAAGGAGTGCAAGGGCGAATTGCGTAATTCCACAAGCGCATTTCATAGTAGGTGTTCTCTAATGGAAATATGCAAATACATGCTAGAATGCGCCAATGGGATCTCTCTAGATCATGCTTGGCTCTGCCCACCTCCTTTCTTGTTCTGCTCACTATGATTAATTTGCTCCCACTGTGGTTTATCTTGGGTTAGTTATAAAATGTATTTGGTTATATGAAATGGTGCCAATATTGTACGGACCATATTTAATTTACAGTTATGTGAAATCTTAAGTCATTTATAATTAGATTATTACTATATTTAAAACCATGTCAGTCATGTCAAGTGCTAATGCCCTACTTTTGTTGAATAGGGGAAAAAATATGATTTTTCATAATATTTTGCACCAGAAAGGTCTATTTAAGCGGAAATCAACATTTTGCCCAATTATTCAACTAGAAATCTTATAAAATCATTTTTACAAATTATTGTTCTTAACAGCCAGTGGCTCTGGGGATGATTCAGGCTCCAGGTCCATCCATATCCAAGGAGGAGTGTATTCTATTGGCTGGACGGATAAGGGTCCATCAGGTCATTAGGCATCTCCACCACTGCCTGCGCTGCCCCTCCAACCCAAGGCCTCTGAGGGCTGGACTAGCTCCTAGCCTCTCTCTGGCCAAAAGGTTACTGGACTTCAGTTGCTCTCTTCAGCTTGAGGAGCGTGAGAGGGCCTTTGTCCACAGGTGTCTCCAGGATTGCCTGTGATCTCTATACCAAAGCATCATTATGTGGAAACATTGAACATTTCAGCTCATTATGACACCACACAGATTTGACAATAGTGATCCTATTAAATGAATTCCTAATTATATGGATTTGACTTACATCACAGCCTACAGTGCCTTCCGAAAGCTTTCACAACCCTTGACTTTTTCCACAGTTTGTTGTTACACGGTGGGATAAAAAACAAAATTGTCAACTATTTCACAAAATACTCTGTCAAAGTGGAAGAGAAATTCTAACATTTGTATAAAAAAAATAATTTGTCTCCCAGTGTTTGTTTGGGATGCAGACTGAACCAGGTTTTCCGCTACGATTTCCCATGTGCTTAGCTCTATTTTGTTTCTTTTTACCCTAAACAACTCCCAAGTCCTTGCCGATGACAAGCATACTCATAACATGATGCAGCCACCAACATGCCTGAAAATATGAAGAGTGGTACTTAGTGATGTGTTGTGTTGGCTTTGCCCCAAACACAATGCTTTGTATTCAGGATGTGAAGTTAATTTCTTTGCCAACTTTTTAGAAGTTTTACTTTTGTGCCTTATTGCAAACAGGATGCATGTTTTGTAATATTTGTAATCTGTACAGTCTTCCTCTTTCATTCTGTTGTTTTAGGTTAGTGTTGTGGAATATCTTCAATGTTGTTGATCCGTCCTCTGTTTTTCTCCTATCACAGCCTTTCAACTCTAACTGTTTTAAAGTCACCATTGGCCTCATCCTGAAATCCTTGAGCGGTTTCCTTCCTTTCCGTCAACTGAGTTAAGGACACCTGCATTTTTGTGGTGACTGTGTATTGATACGCCATCCACAGTGTAATTAATAATTTCACCATGCTCAATGTGATATTCAATGTCTGCTTTTTTAAAATGATTTATCAGCCAATCGGTAGAACCTCCCTGGTTTTTGTGGTTAAATTTGTGTTTGAAATTCACTGTTTGACTGAGGAACCTTACAGATAATTCTGTGTGGGGTCTAGAGAAGATGTAGTCATTCAAAAATCATGTTAAACACTATTGCAAGTCTCTTTGGATAAAAGCGTCTGCTAAATGGCATTTATTATTATATTATTGCAGTGAATCCATGCAACTTATTATGTGACTTGTTAAGCAAATCTTTACACCCTTCACACCCTAACTTATTTAGACTTGCCATAACAAAGGGGTTGAATACTTATTGACTAAAGACATTTCAGCTTTTCATTTTTAATTAATGATAAATGTATATCAAATACAATTCCACTTTGATATTATGGGGTATTGTGTATAGGCCAGTAACAAATCTCAAGTTAATCCATTTTAAATCCCGCCTGTAACACAACAAAAACTTGGAAAAAGTCTAGGGTGTGAATACTTTCTGAAGGCACTGTACTTGTACAAACTTCCATCCCATTATGACATCACACAACACCCCCATGGTCCTTATTAAACGATCAGCTCATTATGCACTCACACAGCACCACTTGTATCATGTCACATGCAGTGAACACTCAGCTCATTGTGACATCATAGTGCCATGAGACTGTGCCTACTGTGTAATATTGACTGTAATAACTTTTTTATTAGTTGTCTGATACTTTTTAGACCTCTGCAATGTGTAATTGTGAGAAGTCTGATTTAATTTTAAACATGAAATGAGTTATGTGAAATTACTCAATAGTGTCACAATAACTGAACTTAATTTCAATATTAATTTCTGACTTTAAATAGATATTTTTTTTCTTCTTCTAGATTCATGTGTGTATCAAATGTACTACATCAAATAATGTTATTTGTAGCAACATACAATAAACACAGGTTGGTGGAACCTTAATTGGGGAGGACTGGCTTGTGGTAATGGCAGCCATCGTTATGAGCCATCCTCCCCTCAGCAGCTTCCTGTGATAAACACCTATGAGCAGGGTCAATAGTAAAGTCTTGAATTGTGCTATGTTTTAATCATTGTAAGGATGGCTCATAATAATGGCTGGAACTGCGCAAATGGAATGCCATCAAACATATGCAAACCACGTGTTTCATGTATTTGATACCATTCTGCTCCAGCCATTACCGCAAGCCCGTTCTCCCCAATTAAGGTGTCACCAACCTCCTGTGATTGTAACACTAGCGGGGATAGTGGGTTGTACTATGTCTTTCACTGTGGATTAAAGAGTCTGGTGTAATCCAAGATGGGACGGTCTCTTCATTAAGAGTCTCAACCAGAACTGTTCCCGTCCAGATGAGACTCTGCTTAAGCTCTTGCTAAACCCCTTAATCATTTAACCTAATTAGAAAATATGCTCTTGTAGACATGCTTCTCTTTACGAGTCTAGGTAGCATTTTAGACGGTTATCATAGCAATATTCTTCAGGCAGCAATATACTCCTATTAAGTGGCATGTCAAGAAATGGTGGTACACTGAATACAAATATAAACCCAACATGTAAAGTGTTGGTCCCATGTTCCATGAGCTGATATACACCACTGTGCAACAGTTTTAGGCAGGTGTGAAAGAATGATGTAAGGTAACAATGCTTTCAAAAATGAACACGTTAATAGATTGCATTTAGTTCATTGATAAATATAAAGTGAGTGAACAGAAGAAGAAAATCTCATCCATATTTAGTGTGACCACCCTTTGCCTTCAAAACAGCATCAATTCTTCTAGGTTCACTTGCACAAAGTCAGGGTTTTTGTAGGCTTATTGTCAGGTGTAGGATTAAACAATTATACCAAACAGGTGCTAATCATCTTCAATTCAATATGTAGGTTGAAACACAATCATTAACTGAAACAGAAACAGCTGGGTAGGAGGAATAAAACTGGGTGAGGAACAGCCAAGACAGTTTACTTTCAAAAGTCATACACCATGGCAAGACTTAGCACAGCAACAAGACACAGATGTGCTGTCCAAGCTCTTTTGAAGAAGCACAAAGAAACGGGCAACGTTGAGGACCGTAGAAGCAGTTGTCGGCCAAGAAAACTTACAGCAGCAGATGAGACACATCATGCTTACTTCTCTTCACAATCTGAAGATGTCCAGCAGTGCCATCAGCTCAGAATTGGCAGAAAACAGTGGGACCCTGGTACACCCATCTACTGTCCGGAGAAGTCTGGTCAGAAGTAGCCTTCATGGAAGACTTACGGCCAAAAAGCCATACCTCCCACGTGGAAACAAGGCCAAGCGAGTCACCTATGCACGAAAAACACAGGAACTGGGGTGCAGAAAAATGGCAGCAGGTGCTCTGGACTGATGAGTCAAAAGGTGAAATATTTGGCTGTGGCAGAAGGCAGTTTGTTCGCTGGAGGGCTGGAGAGCGGTACACGAATGAGTGTCTGCAGGCAACAGTAAAGCATAGTGGAGGTTCCTTGCAAGTTCGAGGCTCCATTTCGGCAAATGGAGTTGGGAATTTGGTCAGAATTAATGGTCTCCTCAATGCTGAGAAGTACAAGCAGATAATTATCCATTGTGCAATATACCATCAGGGAGGCGTCTGATTGGCACAAAATGTATTCTGCAGCATGACAACGACCCCAAACAGTTCTTAATGACTTTCGCTGTATCTTCAGCGTAAAGAAGAACAAGGAGTCCTGGAAGTGATGGTATGGCCCCCACAGAGCGATGGTATGACCATGAACCCAAAGGTCATTATGACAGAGCTCCAGAGTTTCTCTGCGGTCAACCATCTCTGCAGCACTCCACCAATCAGGCCTTAATGGTAGAATGGCCTGAATGCAGAGCGTCACGTCTGTAGGAAACCTGGGACCATCCCTACGGTGAAGCATGGTGGTGGCATCATCGAGCTGTGGAAATGTTTTCAGTGGCAGGGACTGGGAGACCAGTCAGGATTGAGGGAAAGATGAATGGAGAAAAGTACAGAGAGATCCTTGATGAAAACCTGCTACAGAGTGCTCAGGTCCTCAGACTAGGGCTCAAGGTTCACCTTCCAACAGGACAACGACCCTAAGCACACAGCCAAGACAACACTGGACAAGTCTCTAAATGTCCTTGAGTGGCCCAGCCAAAGCCCAGACTTGAACCTGATCGAACATCTATGGAGAGACCTGAAAATAGATGTGCAGAGATGGTCCCCATCCAACCTGACAGAGCTTGAGAGGATCTGCAGAGAAGAAAGGGAGAAACCCAAATGCAGGTGTGGCAAGCTTGTAGCGTCATACCCAAGAAGACTCGAGGCTGTAATCGCTGCCAAAGGTGCTTCAACAAAGTACTTAGTAAAGGGTCTGAATACTTATGTAAATGTGATATTTCAGTTTTATTATATATATTTTTTGTTGCAAAAATGTCTAAAAACCTGTTTTTGCTTTGTCATTATGGGGTATTATATGTAGATTGATGAGAATAATAGAAAATCCATTTTAGAATAAGGCTGTAACGTAACAAAATGTGGAAAAAGTGAAGGGGTCTGAATACTTTTCAAATGCACTGTAAAGAAGCCGATAAAACAGAATAATCATTACACAGGTGCACCTTGTGCTGGGGAGAATAAAAATACTCAAATGTGAATTTTTCATACACAACACAATGCTGCAGTTTCGAGGGAGTGTGCAATTGGCATGCTGACTGCAGGAATGTCCACCTGAGCTGTTGCCAGATAATTTAATGTAAATTTCTTTACCATAAGCCGGCTTCGAAGTCATTTTAGATAATTTGGCAGTATGTCCAACCGGTCTTGTGGTCATGCGATTTGCTGATGTCAACGTTGTGAACAAAGTGCCCCATGGTGGGGTTATGGTTAGGCAGGCATAAGCTATGGACAAAAGTGCTTTTTATCAATGGCAATTTGAATGCACAGAGATACCGTGGCGAGATCCTGAGGCCCATTTTCATGCCATTCATCTGCCGTCATCACCTCATGTTTCAGCATGATAATGCACGGCCCCATGTCGCAGGGATCTGTACACAATTCCTGGAAGCTGAAAATGTCCCAATTCTTCCATTGCCTTCATACTCACCAGAAGTGTCACCCAATGAGTATGTTTGGGATGCTCTGGATTGACGTGTATGGCCGTGTGTTCCAGTTCCCGCCAATATCCAGCACTTCGCACAACATTCCACAGGCCACAATCAACAGCCTGATCAACTCTATACGAAGGAGATGTGTCACACTGCATGAGGCTAATGGTGGTCACACCAGATACTGACTGGTTTTCTGATCCTGATTTTTCTTTAAGGTATCTGACCAACAGATATGTATTCCCAGTCGTGCGAAATCTATAGATTAGGTCCTAATGAATTTATTTCAGTTGACTGATTTCCTTATATGAAGTGTAACTCTGTAAAATCTTTTAAATTATTGCATGTTGCATTCATATTTTGTTTCAGTATTGATAGCTTTTGGTGTGAAGAAGAATGATTGGAAGGGGCATCTTACCATGCAACACACTTAGTTATTTCGTTTAGACTATTTACATTGTTAATAGCTGAACAGTACAGAAGCTTCAGTTGTGGAACACTCTAACGGAATTCTCTCATTAAAGGGATTTGTTAAGTGTGGCTTTCCACGCATTTCTAGGAATTGACTCCTGACGTCTCCGCATAAAGCCGGGTGTACACTACAGGACATGGGCCAGGACTTAGCTGCTCAGATACATTTTTGAGATTCGAGATAAAATCCCCATGTGGTTCACCGACGCTCGTTTAATTTGAGCGGGTCAAAGACGCATCCTGAAGAACTCTAAGTCCTTGTGATAGAGTACAATTACTGCTGCCTAGAACCCATAGTTTTTCCTGGTCAAGTCACATGGTCAGAAAGAATCCAGGGGCCCGAACTGAAAGTGTTACTGCAAAGATTATTCCAGCCATTTCAACTGTCAGTGATTAGCTAGGAAATCATTTTATTAGATGGTATTGGAACATTGCCAATGGTGTGTTAAGAGTAGGCTGTTCCACAAAACAGGCCTTGCAATGTACTGCATTAGATTAGAAATCTATTAGAAATCTAATGCTCAGAACCTTTGAGCTAGAGCAGAAGGAGTCGTTAGAGATGGCTGAGGGACTAAAACCAGAGAGCCCTGGGTCTGTCTGGATGTTGATACATTATCCTCACGTATGGGGACACCTGCTCATTGAATATCTCATTCCAAAATCATGGGCATTAATATGGAGTTGGTCCCCCCTTTTCTGCTATAACAGCCTCCACTCTTCTGGGAAGGCTTTCTACTAGATGTTAAAACGATGCTTTGGAGACTTGCTTCCATTCAGAGCATTAGTGAGGTTGAGGTGAGGGCTCTATGCAGGCCAGTCAATTTCTTCCACACCAATCTCAACAAACCACTTCTGTATGGAACTCGCTTCATGTACAGGGACATTGTCATGCTGAAACAGGAAAAGGACTTCCCCAAACTGTTGCCACAAAGTTGGAAGCACAGAATCATCTACAATGTCATTCTAAACTGACTTGTTGGAAAGTTGGCATCCTATGATGGTGCCACGTTGAAAGTCACTGAGCTCTTCAGTAAGGCCATTCTACTGCCAATGTTTGTCTGTGGAGATTGCATGGCAGTGTGCTCTATTTTATACACCTGTCAGTAACGGGTTTGGCTGAAATAGCCGATCCACTAATTTGAAGGGGTATCCACATACTTTTGTATATATAGTATATGTACATATAACTAGGAATAAAGTGACTAGACTACAGGAAAGATACACAGTAGTTACAGTGTATGAGATGAGTCAAAAAAGTTTGTATATACTTTTATACACTACCGTTCAAAAGTTTGGGGTCACTTAGAAATGTTCTTGTTATTGAAAGAAAAGTCCATTAAAATAACATAAAATTGATCAGAAATGCAGTGTATACATTAATGTTGTAAATGACTGTTGTAGCTGGAAACAGCTGATTATTAATGGAACATATGGAATTTAATATAATGGAATATATAATAATCATTTACAACATTAAAAATGTCAACATTGTGTTTCTGATCAATTTTATGTTATTTTAATGGACAAAGAATATGTGCTTTTCTCTCAAACTTTTGAACGGTAGTTTATATTGTGTACCTTGAATATAATTTATATCCATTGTAGTCCTCCATAAGTACTGAAGGGTGCAAATTCTAAATCAATACATTTCCAATACACATTACATCTGCGATGTTTTCGGTCTCCTGCATTTACAAAGAACTTTAGGATGAAACTGTGATCCTGTTTCTTACAAAAATGTATCCCTTCCTGGATCTATCTGTGCACGTAACCTTTGAAAAACAGCTGGTGTGGTTTTTCTCTTGACCTCATCCGCCTAGTCACTTTAGAAAATAATTGACTTATTGTCATACCAACAACTGAAACCAGTTGACCTTGTCCGAGCTCACCCAACTCTTCCACCATTAGACAGACAAATGATTAATCTTCTTAGCTACACTTCCAGCTATGCAAAGAAATATACAAATTACAATCATTCTGAAATGCTATTTTAAATGTTATTCAAATGCTCATGATCAGATGATGTAAAATGTTTTCCGTGTAGTTCACTAACAATGGTTATAATATAAATAATGGCTCAAAAGCAAAACGTCATGACTATGAGGCGTGTGAGTTAAGTTTGGGCAAGCAAATTTTCACCATAAAAATGCACCTTCATAATAAAGCATTCCATATGCATCATCGCATTTGCACTTATGCAAGCCTACTATTCGTAATGTGATGAGTAGATTGTATTGTCATAATTTAGGCAAATAATATAACTCAATACCTGTTGGATGTAATGCTGAGCATGTATAGCGTACAGTAGGCTTCGGACAGGGCAACTGGCGGCCCTCGGAATAGTAGAATGCACAAGGAGCAATTTCGAAATTTGGTTTTACATCAGCATTTTTTGGGGGGGATTGCTAAATTAATTTAGTGGTCAACTTGTCATGGTCAAATTACCAGCCACTGTTGTTTGGTTAGTCTCATTCATATATTAAACCGCAAGCATTTCTCTCCTCCCTATGGCAAAAATATATATATTATTGCAGGGAATTAATTGTAAAACAGCTAATCTTCCTCTCTGCCCCACAGCAAAATGTGTAGAATTGGAGGAAATTAACTCTTAAACGTTTTATTTTACTCACGCTGCTGTCAAGATGTCCACTAGCTCAATTAAGTTGATAATTGTTATAGTCAGATTAGTCTTTTCATTGTTTTCTCCTGACAGCAATAAAGGTTTTCTTCGGTTGTATTTTGAAACATTGTGAAATTCCTGGCTGGGCCTTTGCTTTTCAATGACAGTCACAACTAAACAATCATGCATTTGGTGTATGCCGTGTGCTGCCTTTCCTTCCGACTGCAGGCAATGCTTATGACCCGCTATGGGCAAATCATACTTTAGTAGCCCATTTGAAATGATTTTATTTATTTCTGTATAGACAGGAAAAGGCTAATTAGGCTATATCATTTTGGCCTTATGGACACCGCTGATTATGGTCATGCCTAACTCACATGGATTAAAGACCTGTGATCTGGAAGGGGGGGGGGGGTAAATCTATATTAATCTCTAATATCTGACCATTCACATCAATATTTTTGCACTTAAATTGATCCATGTGAGCATAAGAGACCAAACGGAATGTTTATTGCAACAAGATGAATGATCTGCAGTAGTAATAGTACAAGAAAATGGCTGTTGCGGTTGCCATAGATCCCAAGCCAGCATCAGGGGCGGGGCGTCAAAGGGGCGTGGTGAGGAGCAATGGGGACATCCAGTCTGAGCTAGCAGTCTTCCTGCCTTCAGCGCAGACCTTCATTAACATCACCTCACAGTCCATTGAGAAACCCACCTCAAACCTGCAGAGGAAAGAGACAAAAGTGAGTACATCAAGCGCATCCAAAAGTCCTTGAAGTTCTGTCAAAAAATGACGCCCTAACTTTTGATGGAAGGTTGAGTAGGTTCAGTATTCCTAAACTGACAACTATGGTCAAGTGAATAGAACATTTAAGCACACAAACACCATACCACATTGTAAATAAGTCTGAGATATTGTGTGTGTGTGAGAGATGGTGGTTCTTTCCACTGTGCAGACTGAGGTGGATAGAAGACGTGGAGGAGGGTTCCGTACGTGGAGGGGTCTATGGCTCCATCCGGGGGGGATGAGACAGGGTTAGGAGCGGTGGTGGGGGAGTGTGTCCATGGGTACATTCATCTTCATCTCGTTCTCCAGGATCTGGACCAGCTGCTGCATGGAGGGCAGGTGACCTGACTCCAGCTTGGACCACACTGGCACATCTGCCCAGGTAGGTACAAAGACATCAACTCTCTGCACTCTTTTCTGTGTGATGTTTTACAATGATGAAAGGTCCGTGGAGGATTTGTGAATACTCATGCAAACAAGTAATGTGGCAAAGTGAGCCTTACCGTTTAATGTGATTTCAAACGCTCCTGTTGACATACACTGGTTTTCAATCATGTTGCTGAAGAAGAACACCATCATGCAGGCATAAATCTGAAAGAGACACAAACAGAAACTCATTATCAACACCAATCGATGAGTGTTTTCCCATGGATTACATCTTCTCTGGTGTCTAACATGACACGTAGATAAATGATGTCTCCACATCAGGATTTGAGATTACTGGGGCAAAGTTCACTGGTTGTCAATTTGAGTTAGAAAGTTTGTATGTAACATGTATAGAAGTATAGATAATCTCAAATTGTTCCATAGCCTGTGTACCCCAGCTCAAGGATAAAACAGCAACATGTTGTAGCGGTAGGCAGAGGAACACACAAGAGTAATATAGTGCTCCCGTGTTACTGCTTACATAACCCAAGTACATTCTTATTTGCCCACAGTGTGTTTTGCATATATTGTAAGCACCAAAACTATTGGGACTGTTGTTTCGGCTCTGTACTCCAGCGCTTTGGAATTGAAATGATATAATGACAATGAGGTTAAAGCTTTCATTTGAGGGTATTTTCATCCATATCAGGTGAACCCCCCATTTTAGGGTACCAAAAGTATTGGGTAAAATTCACTTATGTATTAAAGTAGTAAAAAGGTTATTATTTTCATCCCATATTCCTAGAACGCAATGATTACATCAAGATTGTTATTCTATGAACGTGTTAGATGCATTTGCTGTTTGTTTTGGTTGTGTTTCAGATTATTTTGTGCCCAATAGAAATGTCATTTTGGAGTAAATTTAATTGTAAATAAGAATAGAATGTTTTCAAAACACTTCTCCAATAATGTGGATGCTACCATGATTACAGATAATCCTGAATGAATCATGAATAATTAGTGAGAATGTTAATCATAAATATCACAACCCCCCCCCCCCCAAAAAAAAAAAAATTATACCCACCCCTGGTGAGAGGTTAGCATGTCTTGGGGGGAGGATATTTGTGCGTCTAACTTTCTCGCTCTACTGTTGGAGCTCACTGTATATATGGATGGGATTTCAATACTGCGTGCACTCTACTTCAGCGCCACTGGCTCATGTTACCGTGGAGATCCAGGTTCATAGCCAGGTAAAACAACAAACAGTTGTTATGAACTCCCATGGGTAAGGTATGAGAGTGTGTGTGTCTCTCAGTAGGCACTACTCAGTAGTGACTTGCCTATGACTACTCTTACATTTTCAATGTATCTCTTAAGGACTGAGTTAAATAAACACATATCAACATGGCTATACTTAAACTGCAGAGTATTGTTATACAATAACATACGGTATGCCTGTGATGCTAACACCAAGTGTCATGTAGTATTTTTTTACCTAAGAGAGTCTCACCTTATTCTCCTGTCCCCAGACCCAGATGCCTGGGGCTTGCATACGGCAGAGTGCAAAAGGGTCCTTGCCGATGATGATCAGTCCGATCAGTGCCAGCTTGAACATGGACAGGAAGGAAGCAACATGTCTGAGGACAGCAAACAAGATGTCAACTTCCAGAGAGAGGGTAGAACACAGTGGCAGATATCAAGGTGTAAATCGTCAACAAAGAAAAGGGTTTTGCACCCGGCAGTATGTAGTGTGTTAGCCATTAGGCCCAGAACAAATGAAGACCTGAGGGTCAATTTGTTGTTAACAACCACACATGGAAGAATACATTGCAATACGCTTCAAATTTAAGTGTCAAGTGTTTCCATGGTATGGTGGCACACAGTGTAACCAGTTCTTTTGATATACACTAGATGTCTGATAGGGAGCGCTGTGTTGAAGCCACTGTACCTCCATCTTAGCACTCCTATAGAAATTAATTCATTAATGTTTACATTATTATAGACAACTCAATGCATATTGTAATGACATTATGAATTATTACATTGTAAGCTAAACATAAAAATAAAAGGTAAAAACATGTCAATTAAAGTAAAATTTTTTGAGATGACTAATGTAATGGTCCCCACAACAACACAAATATATAAATACATGTAATTTTGTTCTTGAAACATTGAACTAAAATACTGTAGAATTCCATTCATTCCTATGGAGGACTGCTCCTACTGGGGAGTGCCAATATGGCCGACCGGTGGCTTCAAAGCCTCTCAATGGCCAATACATAACATCAGCAATCCAGGGTTTATATACATCATTGAGTGTAATTTACCGGTAGAGGGGTAGAGGAAGGTAGTTCTCTCCCTCAATGCGGATGTCTGGGTACCGCTGGTACAAGACCTGCATGTACTCCTCAAACACCCTCTTGTACCCTCAGGAGATGCTGAGAGAGAGTCAAACAGGGCCAGAGTCAGGGGAACAGACAGTGGGGCACTCAGAATAACACACAGTCCTCAGAGGCAAGACTAGATACACTTGGTCACAGCCAAACATATACACAAACTAAAGTAATCTTTGATTGGTTGTTGCGACTTCCATGCTAATACTGGTGTTGCCAGTAAAGCATGTGGTGACATTTCATTGTATGGCACACGGTTACTCTATTGCACAAATGCATCATTAAACTACTGAACATAACAATTTCACATTCCAAACACAAATCTCCCTTGGTTTGAGTTAATACCATGCTCTTGATATGGTATAAATGAATCCAACAGTTATTGCCTACAAGGGTATGCAAATCACAGGATTAACGATTTGACAGTGGGAGTAGCTAACTAGATGTTTTTTCAAACTCTCACCTACAGATGATTAATTAACAACAGACAAAACACGGTTGTCATTTAGCTACATAAACATGTGGATGTTGTTAGCTAACCAAAAATACTGCGCTGAATAAGGTTATTTGACTGCACCCACCCAACTTTCTGAGCAGAAATAGTTAGCTAGTTACCTAATAGGATTTAACTAACTACAGTAGCTTTGCACTGCCGTAGCTAATTCGTTAGCTCGTTACTCCTAGCTAAATAATTAATTCAAGAAAAATAGGTTAGATAATGTTTTGAACAAAAATATGGGACGCTACACCAGTTTGACAGTCAATTCGATTACATGGAAATTATAACGATTCTTGTTCCGAGACAGGAAATGCAAATTCGGTTTAGACACATACAGGCAAGTAGCTAATGCTAACTGAACAACAGAGGTCTACTCAAAATGTATTGTACTCCTTTACCAGATTTGGAATTTAAGAAGTGGCCCTGTTGCAAATTGCATCTTCATCTTCTTAATGCCGCTGTTATCATCCGACGCAGCACAATACAAGGAGAGAACTCCTAGAAATATGATCGAAAAAGGTAGCCACCTCTCCGCCATTCTGCTACGATTTCTTCACTACTGCAATCAATCCGGTGCTCCCGTCCCCCACTCTGCTCTGTGAAACTATTGCCAGGTTCACGTTCTAGACGGAATTCGGAAATACTTACATTTCCGACCTGCTAACTGATTGAACGCGGCACGTAATATAACTGCAACCAGTTAGCAAGTCAGACATGTCAGAGTTCCGACTAGTATGAACGCAGCATATTGCCCGAGAAATTGAGTTATAAGTGAAACGTCACAGTTCAGTGAAAAATTAAGCACATGTTTAATAAATTATGTGATTTTTCTGAGTATGAATATACATGACAGTACACCTTCAAAGACACTTACAAAAAACACGTTAACTAGCCAATGTTAAGGCTCCTGAGTGTCGCAGCGGTCTAAGGCACTGCATCTCGGTGCTCGAGGCTTCACCCATTTTCACCTACCTCATCCCCACACTGTTTTTATTTATTTACTTTTTTGCTCTTTTGCACACCAATATCTCTACCTGTACATGACCATCTGATCATTTATCACTCCAGTGTTAATCTGCAAAATTGTAATTATTCGCCTACCTCCTCATGCCTTTTGCACACATTGTATATAGATAGACTCTCCCTTTTTTTCTACTGTGTTATTGACTTGTTAATTGTTTACTCCATGTGTAACTGTGTTGTCTGTTCACACTGCTTTATCTTGGCCAGGTCGCAGTTGCAAATGAGAATTTGTTCTCAACTAGCCTACCTGGTTAAATAAAGGTGAAATAAAAAATAAAAAACTATAGACCATGGTTCGATCACGGGCTGTATCACAACTGGTCGTGATCGGGAGTCCCATTGGGCGGCGCACAATTGGTCCAGCGTCGTCCAGGTTAGGGGGTAGACCTTATTTTTAAATAATATTTTTTTTCTTAACTGACATGCCTAGTTAAATAAAGGTTAAATAAAAAAGAGCGTTGCTCAACCAGAGAAAGCCTGTTTAGAATGTTGTATACTTTACCCTTTGCAAAAGTTTTTTAAAATGCCGTTGTTTACTCAGAGTAGGCGTTCCTTAACAGAAATATATTAGCACACGCCAATGGGATCTCGCTAGCTTTTGCGTGTTCTGCCCCTATGACTCATTTGCAGCCAATTGAAATGACAAGCTGTGGTCTATCTTGGTTTAGTTATAAAACTCTTTGGCATAGGTAAATAGATACACGTCATCATTAAAGACCGCATCACAAGAACATACGCTTTAAAATTGATGCGCAACGAGCGTTCAATGAGTAGGTGACCGTTTACCTGTACAATTGAATTATCAACAACCAAAAATATGTCAATTGTAATATTGAATTATCTTACTGCACTCAACCAAGTGCAGTGCCTTGCCTGTCATCTAACTGTGGATTGGATATATTAGTACTGTAACGACCCTGGGTTTATAAACGCGAATATCGACTCTGCCGCTTGAGTACATTCTGACCATTGTTTGTTTGGGTAACCATTGTCCTACCTTACATGTTCCCATATACAAAAATTAAGACACTACTGAAATGAATTTGAAATGAACATGTCTCTGTCAATGCAGCCATCGAAGTCAAGTGCATTAGGTTTGCATTTACTACATATATCAAAGTCGAAAGAGCTGAAGCACTAGCAAATGCAATAATATGGTAAGCGATCGTTTGTAATGGTCCAAGTGGGAAGAACTATATCGCCACACTGTGAGCGGCGGAAAGATATAGCAAATATACATTGCACGTTCGAAATGCGGTCTTCCTGTGTGGGCGGGCTTAAGACTTTGCATACGTAGACATTTGCCCTGCTTCTATTCTCCCTTTTGAAACATTTTGTACTGTAGAGTAGACGAGTGCCAGCTGCATACCAGTGAGCCAGATTAACAATATAACTAACATTCCACATTTTTGTAAAATAATTAATAACCTACTTATTTGGAAGATGGTCGCCAAACAGAGGATTCGTATGGCCAACGAAAAACACAGCAAGAATATCACGCAAAGAGGCAACGTAGCCAAATCTACGGTAATATTTGAACCATTTTATTTTGATTTAAGGAATATGTTACTTAAAATGAGTAACTAGCAAATGCTTAATTTTCTGATTGTTTGCTAGTTGTTTTTGTTTAGTTTTTGTCAACATTCACTTATGCTTTGCCCATAGTATATGCAAATTGCCAAGTTGCCCAGCTCAAGCTTTCAATCTTTAGTCAGCTGTTGCGATAGTATCCATGAAATGTAACATCATACAAAGTTGTTTAGATTCTATTTAAACAGCTGTATGTTTCTGATTACCGGTTTGAGAATGATACATGTTTTACCGTTGCCATGTTAGGTACAGTAGCATGACGTGTACTGTATTTGATATCACAGAGAAACCCTCAAGATGATAAGGTGGCTGTGGGACCATGGCTGTTGGCCCTCTTCATCTTTGTTGTGTGTGGATCAGGTGAGTTCTGTTGACTATTTGACTAATTTCCCAGTGATGATGAGCAGAACTCTGAAATTGATCCATACTTTATCCCAGACACTTTTGTTGATCTGAAAGGATTGGAAAGGTGTATCCAACATTCTGCCGAGCTTGTCATAAGGCCAGATGAAACCAAATTGCTTACCTATCTATACCTTTGAGGTCTACAAGTGTAGATTTGGAACGTGAAATCGTACTGCTGGGGCAAATTGTGTCCTCCCATTGCTTCTTTCTTCATATCTGAAATGAGCATGTTTCCTCTCTCAAGTGTGTGCAGGTGTTCACATTCCCACAGGTGTGATGTCTTGTACGACTTGTTATGGTGCTGAATATAACGTTGAAATAAAAAACATATCTCATAACCTTATCTCACAAAGTCTTTGATGTAGACCAGGGGTGTAATCATTAGTCCAAACTGTAGCAAACGGAAAATCTTTTGCAACAAAAATTTGTTTCTATTGGACAAATTCAGGTAGGTCCCTCCTTGTTTAGTTCTGTTTGGTTCCTAGTATACACCCACGTCTACAGTATGAATGTCCCGCCTACTTCCTGGATCATGGACCACTCAGTTTTTTAATGGCCTTCAAGACTATATCATCAAATTCCTATGTAAGATTATATTCATATTTGTGGAATCATTTATATTTACCTGATGCCTTTCATTGAGGTTTTTCAATGACATTTTATTTTTGTATAATTGAAAATGTTCAAAGGCATTGGGTAGAATTAAATAAATCCACAAATACTAATAGAATTGTACATATACAGTATCTTAAATGGTCACGGTTTCATGATGCTATAATAAGGCCATTGAAAAACAGTGTGGGACATGATCCAGGAAGTAGGCAGGACCTTCATACCGTATTCAAACCAAGCAATGGTCTCCTTTAGGGGTTTGTTAGGCTCTTTAGTATATGCCATATAGCAGACGCTTTTATCCAAAGTGACTTACAGTCATCCATGCATATGTTTTATGTATGGGTGGTCTCTGGAATCGAATCCACTACCCTGGCGTTACAAGCACCATGCTCTACCAACTGAGCTACGAAGGACCACTATATCTCCTCACAGCCATAGGGTTGTCCTCTGCACATTTATCTTTTTGTCAATATTTGCTTTTTGTCAGGCAATATCAATGCGCTTATTGCCTCTCAGCTAATATTAGGGAAAGACCAGTTTTGATAAGTGTTCGAAGAACTCCGCCTGCTAACTGTTGGGAGTCTGTTTTCGTCATTTATCCTGGGTCAGACAGAATGTTTGTACTGTTTCTGTGTGGTCTGATTTGACATTTTGGCTTTTACTCCCTTGTCCTCCCCTCCCGCTATTTGTCCCAGTCCAGGCTTTTAGTAGTCAGTGGGTTAGGCAACACTTTCAGAGATTCCAGCAGAACATAATAGAGCAATTACATTAGTCACCTTGGAAACATAAATTAATACTTTGCAGGAAAGGAGGGATATAGTCACACTGGCAAGTTAAAAGAAATGAGAAAAGGTAAACTATTCCAGCAGTACATACTGGTAAGTTCCCAACAGTGTTCCGAGCTTCAATGACGACTGCTGTTGTAAGTGAATAAAAACCTTCACTTAGGGGTCAGGGTTTTCTAGCGTCATCTGAGGGGTTCTTTGACTCAGCTAAATTCCTTGTCAATGAACTCCAGTGTAGATTTGTTTTCTTGACATTTGAATTCTCTCTCCACAGCTATCTTCCAGATCATTCAGAGCATTCGGATGGGCATGTAGGATGAAATGTCCACCCCGTTCATTCCACTCAGTATCCGCCCAACCAAGTACCACCTCTCTCAGCTCGATGACGTCCCATTATCCTTCACTCAACATTCTCAGTCTTCTTAAGTTGCACACAGCTAGGCCAAGGACGATGAGCCACTGTCTTGCACTTTGTGACTTTCTGTTCTTAATTTGTATTATTTTGTTTGACCTTTGTTATTTGTCTCTGGTTACGTTTGGCAAGCTCTGTCAAGTCATTCCTACCTTGTGCCTTAAATGATAGAGGTTAACAATTTTCAGCACACAACAAAAAGCCATCAAGCTGCATTCCAATAGTGGGGTTTCTGAAATAATAAGGTGATGTGCTCTGTCAATCTCAGGCAAGTTGGCCATCTTGTGGAATTGTGAGCTCTGTTTTTGGTGGTCGTTTCTAGAAGTCTTATTTGCCACCACTTTGTTGTAATTTCAGTGTGTAATATGAACTACAATTTCTACTTTAATTTAGTGTATTGAAAGAAATGTTCTGTTTTGCTTTGAACATGTTTTCTGTTTGGTAGAATGGCCAAATGCCTTGGTCAGACTGGAAAGAAATTCAGCAACACAAATCTTAGCACAAGATTTGAAGCTGGATATAATACTCATGCCAAAAGAACAACTAAATGGTAGAAACCAGAGCCATGTATTTAGAAAGTTAGGACATTGAAGTTATGGCATTATGATGCATTTACATGACACCTTATCATCAAACAGTTCCTGAATGTCTATAATTAAAATACTTGTCATACAAATGGAATGCTCAAAGCCGCTAACATGGCATTGGTTTAAGAAGTTGGGCAAACTCTATATGGTTTTGGTAGAAATTAGTGGTACGTAATGATAAGCAGTCCTATTGTTTTTTTGCGGTCTAGTCCTCATCTACTTTTAAAATATTTTGTATCTATTGATTGGCCCTGCCTATTCTTGCGGCTTTGGGATTGTCAACTGATCCACAGTCAGTTGAATATGGATCAGTAAGATAAGGACATCTTCAAGCTTTGGTAGTTGATCTGACGTCCTGTCCTCATGTTTACGGAAACAGTTCAAGGCTCAAGATTACTGGATAAAATGTAATTATCTTCACTAAACCAGTGTTTAGAATTAAATATTAAGGGCTGGATGAAAATTTCAACCTGGTTATTTTACTGTGCATAAAGTATGCTGGCAATGTAAGAGCGAAATTAATAAAATATGATAATTGGTACATTATTTTGTGCTTTTCTTATGTAAGATGCCAATCATCACCCGGAATAAATACTAACATATTTGCATGTACAGTTGAAGTCGAAAGTTTACATACAATTTAGCCAAATACATTTAAACTCAGTTTTTCACAATTCCTGACATTTAATCCCAGTAAAAATTCAATTTTAGGTTAGTTAGGATCACAACTTTATTTTAAGAATGTGAAATGTCAGAATAATAGTAGAGAGACTGATTTATTTCAGCTTTAATTTCTTTCATCACATTCACAGTGTGTCAGAAGTTTACATACATTCGATTAGTACATTATTTGGTAGCATTGCCTTTCAATTGTTTAACTTGGGTCAAACGTTTCAGGTAGCCTTCCACATGCTTCCCACAATAAATTGGGTTAATTTTGGCCCATTCCTCTTGACAGAGCTGGTATAACTGAGTCAGGTGTGTAGGCCTCCTTGCTCTCACACGCTTTTTCAGTTCTGCCCACAAATGTTCTATGGGATTGAGGTCAGGGCTTTGTGATGGCCACTCCAATACCTTGACATTGATGTCCTTAAGTCATTTTGCCACAACTTTGGAAGTATGCTTGGTGTCATTGTCCATTTGGAAGACCCATTTGCGACCAAGCTTTAACTTCCTGACTGATGTCTTGAGATGTTGCTTCAATATATCCACACAATTTTCCTACCTCATGATGCCATCTATTTTGTGAAGTGCACCAGTCTCTCCTGCAGCAAAGCACCCCCACAACATGATGCTGCCACCCCCGTGCTTCACGGTTGGGATGGTGTGCTTCACGGTTGGGATGGTGTTCTTCGGCATGCAAGCATCCCCATTTTTCCTCCAAACACAACTTTGGTCATTATGGCCAAACAGTTCTATTTTGTTTCATCAGACCAGAGGACATTTCTCCAAAAAGTACGATCTTTGTCCCTATGTGCAGTTGCAAACTGTAGTCTGGCTTTTTTATGGCGGTTTTGGAGCAGTGGCTTCTTCTTTGCTGAGCAGCCTTTCAGGTTATGTCGATATAGGACTCGTTTTACTGTGGATATAGATACTTTTGTACCTGTTTCCTCCAGCATCTTTACAAGGTCCTTTGCTGTTGTTCTGGGATTGATTTGCACTTTGCGCACCAAAGTATGTTAATCTCTAGGAGACAGAAGCGTCTCCTTCCTGAGCGGTATGACGGCTGCGTGGTCCCATGGTGTTTATACTTGCGTACAATTGTTTGTACAGATGAATGTGGTACCTTCAGGCGTTTGGAAATTGCCCCCAAGGATGAACCAGACTTGTGGATGTCTACAAAAAAATTCTGAGGTCTTGGCTGATTTCTTTTGATTTGCCCATGATGTCAAGCAAAGAGGCACTGAGTTTGAAGGAAGGCCTTCATTTTCTGTAATTTTCCAAGCTGTTTAAAGTCACAGTCAACTTAGTGAATGTAATCTTCTGACCCAATGGAATTGGGATACGGTGATTTATAAGTGAAAAATTCTGTCTGTAAATAATTGTTGGAAAAATTACTTGTGTCATGCACAAAGTAGATGGCGTAACCGACTTGCCAAACTATAGTTTGTTAACAAGAAATGTGTGGAGTGGTTGAAAGACAAGTTTTAATGGCTCCAACCTAAGTGTATGTAAACTTCCGACTTCAAATGTATGTACACACACACACACACACACAACAGTGGAGGCTGCTGAGGGGAGGATGGCTCAAAAAGAATAGCTGGACTAGTATCAAACGCATGGTTTGGATGTTTGATTCCATTCACTGCATTCCAGTCATAGCATTTCGTTCCAGACATTATGAGACTTCCTCCCCTCAGGAGCCTCCACTGGCAAGCATACATACATCAAATTGTAGTTTCCTAAAAATGAATTTGCCTGAATAGTTAGTTGCCTCAAGGTGGCAGAATAATACCGTTCTCTGACATCAGAGATTTCAGCGGAAAATTCACCGGAAACGTCAGGCCATCCATTAAAAAATAACGTCATTTCCTGGAAATATGTTCTGGTTGTTGTAGTTCCTATGTGGAGTAAACCACATACTGTAATGTCTTTGAGTAAACCTGTCAATCCGAGGACTGCAGAAGTACTGTGTTGATAATCCGTCTGCTCTTCCCCTCTACATATCGAGCTGCTGACACAGTTCGTGACATTGGACTAACGTTACCTGCTTGTTGGGAGTCGGTAAATTGTTATACTAGCTAGTTATTACATTTAGCGTTAGCCAACAGCTAGCTAGTTAGCAGCAGAAAGCGCACCAACTTCACAGTCAGTAAGATTTTCCTAGAACACTGCCTATGAGCTAGTTTTCAACAGTAACGTTAGCTACTTCTACACTGCAAAACCCAGGCCAGGCACAACGGTAAGTTCGTGAATCATACTACAGTAAATATTTTTAGCTAGCTAGCTATAGTGTGATTAGATTGCTTTCCCATAGTTATACCTGGTACAACTGGCTACCTAGCTAGCTACGTACTTTGTTGGATTGTCAGAGATAGTCAAGCTAGTATATGTAAGACCGCTTGTTATTAAGACTGGACATCTGCACTTCGAGGTCACTCTCTCTTTGTCAGTTAAACGAAGCTAGCTACGTGTGATAACCCCATACCTCCGCCTTTCTCTCTACTATCAGATGACAATCGATTGCTGTAGATTGTAGCCAGCAGATACGCCCCGTTTGCTTACAGCTGTACAAGGTCGGACAGGCTTCCCGTGTAAAGGCATCCATTGGCATACTTGCATCCAAACAGTTTGGTACATTTAAGCATATATAACGAAAACATATTGTGGCGTTTTGGTCTTCGGCTAGGTTTTTTTGGGCTGGTCGTGCACACACTTTTTTGAGTCTATGCTCCTTTATTGGTGATTGTTGTCAGTCAACAAGAGATGACTAATTTTCATGCAAATGTTTTCACCTATGAAATACTGCACCAAACATCCCCGTTTGATGTAAAATTGCGAGACTGAGATCTCCTTGGCAAAAACGTCAAACTTAATGATTTCTTGAGTTATCTTAGATTCATTCGGACTATTTTGAGAGTGGCTACACAGTGACTCAAGATGGGTAAATAGTAATATTGCTGCTTTTTTTCCTCGTTATTGAAGTATAGGTACTTTCAAGTGAAGGTCGAAGGTTCGTCTCGAGAAAATATTTTGTGAGCATGAACAACCGGAAAAAAAAACCTTGCCGAAGACCATAACGTCAAAGTGTCATCATAATATATGCACAAACTGAACTGTTTTGGATAGTAAGCATGCGAACGCCTTTACTCGACACAGGAAGCCCGTGAGTGACAACGTTGGTGATACATACACCCACCATACGTTTTACTATCCGTGTGTGGACCTAAAATGTATTTAACTTAAAAAAACATATTTTCAATAACCCCGAACTCGTATCACTATCCCCTAACCATAATTTAAACCCTAAACCTAACCCCTAAGCATAAAATAGCCTTTGTCCTCGTGGGGAAGTGGGAACTGTCCCAATGAAGGAGACTTTTCCTTGTTATTCTATCCTTTTGGGGATTTTCGGTACCCATGAAGATAGTAATACAAGCCCACACAGTCACGTTGCGAGATGATGTAGACTGGAATGGAATATTTTTTGTAGTCTAAAGTCGCTAACAGGTCCCATATGGAACATACACACGGGTAAATAATTATGGGAACGTTGTGTTTTAACTGTTTCCGTTTGGCAACAGTTTACATTTCAAGAAGCCTATCACTTTTTAATCGCATGTATCGTCCTTGGTCTTCTCCTTATCGCAACCAATTTCAGACATGACATGTGAATCTCTGAAACAGTCCAGGAAAGGCCGAGCTTGTTGCGCAACAAGCGCCCCCCCCCTTACATAAATCCAGTACTATATATATATAATATATATATATATTATATATAATATATATGCCATTTTGCAGACACTTTTATCCAAAGCGACTTACAGTCATGTGTGCATACATTCTACGTATGGGTGGTCCCGGGGATCGAACCCACTACCCTAATCCAGTAGTACTTTTTGACTAAAGAATATTACAGCCGTCAAACGGACTTTAACACTCGACTACCCTAAAAAGTGGAGTGAGTTCTTTTTTTTAACCTGTCACTGATTTTGTTAGTGCAAAGGCATGTCCGGAATTAGACGAGGCAAAAAATACATATCTTAAATTAAATTATTTCCTGAAAAATGTGCATATTTATTATTTCAACATCAGTCCGCACATGAAACCTGTACGGTATTAGTGTCGACTTAGTGTGGGTGATTGAAAGGCCAGTGAACGTGTTCACCGAGAACATGCCTGGGTTATTATGTAACCGCACCATTCGACCCTGCCGGCAGACGCAGAAACACACCACTCGACCTTTCTACCTCCTTGTAGTGCCCAGTGGATGGACGCCGCCTTGTGGTGGATAATGGAATTGGTGTGAATTGCATTCAATGTAGACTCATTGGGGAGAGACTGATCTATGACAGACAGGTAACTGCCAAAATAAAGGAAACACTTGAGTTAATGAGGGAAACAAGAAACATCCCATCATGCTTAGGGTCATGTATATAAATGCCCAGTTGCCCATTATTTTGACTACCATGGCTAGAAGAAAAGAGATCTGTGACTTTGAAACAGGGTGGTTAAAGGGTGTGTGTTTCAAGTCATCAGATTTAAAACCAATTGAACACTTATGGGAGATTCTGGAGCGGCACCTGAGACAGCGTTTTCCACTACCATCAACAAAACAGCTGATGGAATGTCTCATGGAAGAATGGTGTCACATCCCTCCAATAGAGTTCCTGACACTTGTAGAATCTATGCCAAGGTGCATTGAAGCTGATCTGGTGGCTCAAAGCCCTATTAAGACATTTTATATTGGGGTTTCCTTTATTTTGACAGGCTTATTTCTTACAAAAGTATAACATTCAGTAGCTGCAATAAGACTCCTTGTTTGCACATCCCGCTACAGGTGAATGTTGTTTTTGTCCATGCAGACAGCAAATTCTATTTTTTGGAATAGTGCATCTTATTGCTTTTTCTCTTTAAGCAAGATGATAGCTGTTACTGTGTGTGTGTAACATTTCAGCCCCGGGATGGAGGCCCACAGCTCAAGCCGGTCCAGCCTATCCAGGAAGAGGAGGAGAGATGGGTCTAACGGAGAGACCGAGGAGGTAGAACGGCCAGGGAAAGTCCCAAGATCCACCGTGGTGAGTGAGGAAGAGGTTTTATGTGTGTGAGCAGACTTCATTTACAGGGAGTTGATGTGTGTTGGTTAAGATAAGATAATGAGTCATGATTCTTATGAAGGAAACCCTTCTCATGGTTGTCATGGTAATAATGTGTATTCGTACACTAGGGTTTAAAAGATCCCGCCCCCTATGCTGATGAGCTGGAGTCGGCTGAGGACACTCCATACCTGCGAGTCAGTATGGATGAGGCCAAGAGGGGAACTCCATGTGAGTCGCACACACATCAACACACACATCAACACACACTCAGAAACACATCTCAATCACTCTCAAACTGTAGCAAGCAGTACCATTCAAAAGACATGAACAGTTCTGAAACTATAAGGAATGTTTCTCTATTGACGTGACCTGTTAATGACGTGACCTGTGATTGGCTGTCATCACCATCATGTCCCTCTCTCCCACAGTTGATAGGCCAGTTCGGGTGTATGCAGATGGCATCTTTGATGTGTTCCACTCAGGCCATGCCCGGGCCCTCATGCAGGCCAAGGGCCTCTTTCCGAACACACACCTTATTGTGGGCGGTGAGTGTCTCACTCTGGTTGTGTCAACCTTTCCTCGCTCAACATGCCTTGAGTGCCCTCTTGCTGGTTTACTGTCTGTCCATTTATTTGGTTCTTCAGAGGCAAGCACCCTCTTATGTAAAGTGCTAGAACTAATTCAAGTTTACTCACTTCCCCTGAACCGCCATGCTTCTTTTCCTCTCGTCTCAGTGTGTAGTGACGACCTGACACACAAGTTCAAGGGGTTCACGGTGATGAACGAGGACGAGCGCTACGACGCAGTCAGCCACTGTCGCTACGTGGATGAGGTCGTCAGGAACGCGCCCTGGACGCTTACGCCCGAGTTCCTCTCCAAGCACAGAGTGAGAGGGAGGAAGGATTGGGGGGGGGATGGAATGCAATGCAATGTTGTGCGTTCAGAGTGTATTTTGTCTGTGCGGTGTATAATGTATTCCTTCTCTCGTTCACCCCCCTCACCCCACCAGATCGACTTTGTTGCTCATGACGACATCCCATATACATCAGCAGGCCAGGACGACGTTTACAAGCACATCAAGGAGGCGGGTGGGTACCATAACAACCAGTAGGAATGTCCATTATGAATGTCCTGGGACCGTGTGTCACGATGACATCTCTCACCTTTTGGCCCTTTGTGCCTACAGGCATGTTTGCGCCTACCCAGCGGACGGAGGGAATCTCCACCTCGGACATCATCACGCGCATCGTCCGCGACTATGATGTGTACGTGCGACGCAACCTGCAACGCGGCTACACGGCCAAGGAGCTCAACGTCAGCTTCATCAATGTAACACTTCATGTTACTATCATTATTAGTAGTAATGATGGTATTTGGTTGATGACTTTTGAGTCCTAAGGAGCAGTAGTTGTGAGGTAGCTATTGGTCTATTTGTCATTACATTGCAGTGCTTAAGGTGTAACTACAGACCCGGTTCAATGCCAGGCTGTGTTACAGCCAGCCCATGACCGGGAGACCCATGAGGCAGCGCACAATTGGCCCAGCATCGTCAGGGTTAGGGGAGGGTTTTACCGGCCGGGATTTCCTTGTCCAATCGCATTCTAGTGACTCCTTGTGGCGGGCTTACTTCAATCGTCAGCTGGACGGTGTTTCCTTCAACACATTGGTGCAGCTGGCTTCCAGGTTAGGCGAGCAGTGTGTCAAGAAGCAGTGCGACTTGTCAGGGTCGTGTTTCGGAGGACAAATGGCTCACGACCTTCGCCTCTCCCGAGTCTGTAGGGGAGTTGCATCGATGGGACAATTGGATACCATAAAATTGGGGAGAAAAAGGGGTGAAAGGTATATTTGTCATGAAAGACAGTGGAATCAGAATTAGTTGTAGTACTAGTTGTATTTGAATAAAAGCTGCTAGGAAACATGATTTGTTTAGTGCAGCCTCACTTGCCAAGGTCTGGCATTATGACTGGTATGCACTGGTATGACACTGTGTCCCTGTCTTTCAGGAGAAGAAGTACCACCTGCAGGAACGTGTGGACAAGGTGAAGAGGAAGGTGAAAGATGTGGAGGAGAAGAGTAAAGAGTTTGTGCAGAAGGTGGAGAACAAGAGCATTGACCTCATCCAGAAGTGGGAGGAGAAGTCCCGGGAGTTCATTGGCAACTTTCTGCAGATGTTCGGCCCTGAGGGAGCACTGGTGAGACCTTTTTTTGTTTTGTGTGTGTATTTTAATGTGGATGAGAATGGTGTCTTTTGTGGCAATCCTAATTTACTGCTCTGAGGAATAATATAGTGAAGCGTTCAATGGAAGATGTCGTGCTGTAGATCAACGTGGATTTGTTTTATAGCCTAAGAGCAACAAATTAACTTGGAATCTAGACTGAGATGCTGCCTCTCTCTCCCTCTCTCTAGAAGCACATGTTGAAGGAGGGCAAAGGGCGCATGCTGCAGGCCATCAGCCCCAGCAGCAGCCCCACCCGCGAGCGTTCCCCCTCACCCTTCTTAAACAAGGCCTCACCTTCCCCTCCATCCCACCACAATGCAGCACGGGGATACCACATCAGCGAGGATGATGAGTCTGATGAAGATTAAGGCTCACTTTTATTTATTTTTCTTGGTCTGTTAATCCCGCCCATCAACAATATCAGCATTCAACCCCTCCAAACAAATCAGTATGTCCACTTATATATGTATAGCATTGTCTCTCACTTCATTTGCTCTACCCATTTAATTTTTCTGCTCCCTTTTTCAATTGATGTCCATTTCTTATGGACTGTACTACTGTCAGTCCAAGGAGGGTTGATGCAGTGTAGCGGTCACATCTCTTAATTTTATTCAGTCAGTAACCATTACCCTTCATGTCACTTCAATTTTAATTTCACATTATCAATTTCTCTGATGCACCGTTCCTACTCAAGATGTTAATCTTAGCAAGGTGATTTTATCTTGTGGAATTGGTGTTTGGTGCACTGTTGAATTCCTTCTCAGAGTTGAGTCTTTGCAATGTAGGAACCATCAGTCCCATGCTCTCCCCTCAAAGTGTTATTGTGCATGTGTGTAAACTGCTAGTTGTGTAGGCATGTCAATGTCCTCCATCCATGGACTGACCTGGATTCAGCTTGACTGTTTTTGCACATTGTAATAATGCTTAGTTGGTTTTGATGGTCAGTCTTTGGACAGTGGATTTTAAAGAATAGTGCCCAGCGTTTGAACTCCAGAACTAGATCTTGTTCAGTAGGGCTCAAGAACTTATTTTCAGGGGGTTCCTGTTTTTTGGGGTTTGACAATGTGCCCAATAACAAGACTTCATTTTAAAAACGACTGGGGAATACAATTGTCCCATCTCTCCCTCCTGTAGTTGGGCATTGCTTGTTTTTGGCTGTTGGCCCATCCCATACTGGGCTTAGTCTCCATGGTGGCAAAGCAGGATTTTAAAAAATGTATTCCCTATACAGTAGGCTAGCTGAAATATGGGATTACTTTAAGCATAGTATTAGATTTAAGAATCAGTCCATTAAAACTGCTTCTCATTAGGGGCATGGGCTATAGATCACTTGGTGGCAAGACTTGTCTAACTATATACATGGAAACAAGAACATTGTTTTAACCATTGTTTGTGTTGAATTTGTAGGGCTAAGAGAAACCAGTAGAACATAAATGGAATTTTTTTAAATTTACCCACAACCATGTAAATTTTCTTTTAAAAATGAGTTGGATCCTCCTGCTTATTGTAATAGCCAAGTTAATACACACCAGACCAGCCACACATTAAATCAGAACCCTGCTCAGTGCACTAGCTGGACCTATCCTTCAGGTTTTGGGAGATTGATTTGACAAGGGTCACAGCCCAATCAACACCAGGTGCATTGTTCAGAAACATCCTTTCCATAATGCATTATCACATTTTCAAAACTAGTTTTTACTTGGCAAGGCAGACACAGCACGTATGAGTTAAAGAGACGCCATGCAGCTATCCTAAGTCATTACTCTACATGCTTGACATTTAGTGTTCAGTGCCGGCTTTGCATTAGTTTTGTTCAATCACTTCTCACCCGGTACAAACTTGGGCCAGCTTAATCAAATCCCCCATTGGCTGCGTTCCGGTATGACTACATTGCAGATTTTTACAACACCTAGAGGTGTCGGTCATATCAGGTAACCACATAGCAATTTGATGACATGGCACACAACCATTGGTTGGATGCAGACTAGAATGTAGTCTGCCTGGAACACAACCTATCCTTTACTAGCACGTGTTCATGTAAATTGCAATAAGGCACAAGGGTTTGTGGTATATTGGCCATATACCCCAACCCCCCCGAGGTGCCTTATTGCTATTATAAACTGTTTACCAATGTAATTAGAGCAGTAAATAGTTTAACAGCCGTGGTATACGGTCTGATATACTTCAGCTGTCAGACAATCAGCAGTCAGGGCTCGAACCACCCAGTTTAGAAAAAGACAATGACAGGCAGAGCTGGTTACATGATGGGATTTTACTGGACAGTCACCAGGTTTTACAAACAAGGCAATGTGACCACCGGGGGGGTGGGGCGGGCTCTGAAAAGGCAGGTCAGCGCCAAGCCACTGTAGTGCTCAGGTTGTATTCCACCCAAAGAAACAAACTACCATTTACAAACAGCCAATTATCAATAAGCTCACTAGATGCATGTCACAGGTAAGAGAGGATGTTGGACTCAAAAGGCCATTTAGAAAAAGGGTGGATAACAAGTGGACGCTTCAAAGACCTGGACAGTAACACTTAACCCGGACCTTCCTCCACATTATGGACCCTTCAACCCCACCAGTTTTCACGTCATTCTTTCTATACAGGGGCAGATTGTTTGCAAGTTGAAGGTAGACTCATCGAAATGTTGCCATGAGCAGCACTGGCTATTGAAATGAGCAAGATGCAACACTTAGCTCTCACAGTGCAGGGCACCAAAATAGCAGAGAAGTTGAGCTTCAACGCTCTTAGTTGCTGCAGAAAATGACCCACTATGCTGTTTACTTTCTACATCATATCGTTGAGTCTACCTTTAACCATAGTAAGAGATGCCATACTATGGTTCACATTTTGCATATACAGTATCTGTATGTTATGCCAGTTTTTTTAAATTCATCCCTAACATTGCGGAATAAAGGGAAGAGAGATGGAGGGAAGAGAGAGGGACATAAGAAAATATGTAAAGTGTGGAGGGAGAATGCTAGGTATGCCTCAGCTCGCGCTCTAACATCGAGTCTCGTAGATGCCGCTTCGGCCAATGTAGCGCACCCATTTGACAACATCATGATCACTGTAGTTCAGCTTGGACTCAAACACCTTCAAGTAACGCACCTTCAGCCCTGAGGGGGCAAATGGAACCTGAGGGGTACAAAGACATCCAGGTTACAAGTTCTACACAACTGCATATTAATACTGTATGATAAAATGCTAAATTTATCATTACTGCTGAGAGGGTGAGTGTGACTGCAACCTTTACCTCAAAGTTCATGGAGATGGGAGGACGGGCCCACTTCTTCTTATCGTTGGTGGGCAGCAGCTCGATTTCAGCACTGATCTGAGATTCCTTCATCCCAGCCATGCGCTTGATCCTACATGCAGGAAACACACAACATCAGAAAGAGACATTCACAATCAAGGAAGGAGATACAAAATAAGAGTGTGATCTTTGGTACTGTGATGGGGAGAAGCAGAGGGTTGAAATAACACTAACTTCCATACGATGGCGTTCTCGCTGGCCTTGTACTTGGCCTTGCCTTTCATGCAGATCACCTGGACACCGCTTGTGTTGAGCGGTGTGGGAATGCGCACCTGGAGCAACAGAAAACAAGTCATAACATGATAAACAAATTCTCATACAGCAGTCTAAACCTGAACTTTATAGAATAACAATAGGTGAAATTCACAGACCAAGAAAATATAAGTTTTAGGAGACAAAACATAATATAAATTCAAAGAACAGGTTTACCCCAAGCTTACTAACCAAAATGTAAAAAGACAAAAGGCTGAATAGCTACCTCAATTTTCTGGGCCAGTAGCGAGGGTTTGAAGTTGGACTTGATGACCACTTTGACCTCCAGTTTGGTGCGGCCCACCTCCCTGACCAGCGGAATGACTCGGAAAGGTAGGATGATGTCTTTAGTGGTACGGTACCTGGTAAAACCACACCAAACTCATGTCAAAGCAGACACACGCAGGGGGCAACAGTACAAAGACGTCCAAAGATTGAGGGGCACAATCATTGGGCACATAAAATGCACACAGAAAGCGGGATGACTTACAAAACATGTGAGTTTACAGGGTAATATAGGTTTGAAGTTTAGCCTGTGACATACTTACCTCATGAGCTCATACTCTCCATCCGGGGGAATGAAGCTGATGCTGCGCTCCGAGTCAAACTTACTGAGACGCACACACTGGTTGAATGTACAGTCGTCGATGGCTATGGACTGCTTACCACTGGTACTACAGGAGCAGAGGGAGAAGGGTTGACTGTCTATGCACCATACACACCTGTTTATACAGACATTAAAAACTAACACACAAACCAGCCATTTAAAAAACACACTACTCTACATTCCCCACTTCCTAACACGTCACCACCACCACCCAAACACACAACACATAAAGACACACAAAAAGGGATACCACAGCAACCCAGTGGATGCTAATCTCCATCCCTGTCAAAGACTGGGTCAGGGTTAAGGGTCAAGCAGGTGGGTAATAAAGCTAACACTCACTGATGACTAAGAAATACACAACCATTGGGAAGTCCACTAAAGATTTGAGGAGGCTAGTTAGATTCTCATCAATTAGCAGTCACACTATTCGATTAATACAGTAAATGTTGGGAGCCTCCTCAAATGCTTAGTAAAGCAGTCACCATTAATGACACCATAGACAAGACAGCAGGGAGGTATGGGAGTAAGGCCAGATATCAATACAGTACCTTCCTCCTCCCCCTAAATCACTGAGGTACAGAACAAGAGAGGGAAAGAAAGATGTATCGAATGGAAAAAATGGTAAGTCTCAACACAAGCTCTATATAGAGGTCTTAGTCCAGGGACTGACAGTTGGTCTGATAAAGATCGCATTCCTATTTCCTACACAGAAGAATAAGTCATAATCAACACCACGTTTAAAATCAATTGAGAAATACATTATCTGATTCTGCAGCACAAGTCTCTTGTATTAAACTCTAGCCCTTTAATGACAAGCTCTGCCCAGAGTTGGAGTCAAATGCTTTTCAATTCAGAACAGGAACTAAAATGAAATTCCAATTCTCCTCATGAAATTTGCAATTGGAATTTCAGTTTACTTCCCAAATTGAAAAGGAATAAACCCCAACCCTGGGTCCATCCAAAAACAACCTCTTACTCACCTCTTTCCCACCTCATCAGTGACACCGCCTTTACCCGCCTTATCAATGACAATTTTGTCATTCATGCCAAATTTGCACTCCGGCATTCCACTGAGATAGCTCTTCATTACCACACGGCCGGACACGTGGGCACTCAGGACCTGACCTGGAGGAGATAAAAGTGAAAGGTTCAATCATTAGGGCCTTTTCTCAATCGCATACTCCTTGTGTCCTCTCTCCTCAAAAAACATTGGAAGAGAAGCTCAGAGGGGAGGGACCTCTGGCTCTCATTCCATGGGTTTTGAGGAGGCGGCGAGGAGAGAGGACGCGAGCACTATGTCATTGTGATTCTCCCATTGAAACAACATTACTCCTACACTTCCCCTAGTTATTTTTGCTCTTAGCATATTCAACACCTGTTTAGGTCGTTTACGGTCAAGTGTTATGACCAACATTCACCTTGAGGCGACATAAGCAGGTTGACACTCTCCAGCACATCTAAGAAGAGCTCATTGCGTCGATACTTGATTCCTTCGCGACGCCAACCAATCTGCCCAGTCACCTGACTAGTGATCTGAGACTGCTCTTCCTTTGTCTGTAAAAAGAGAGGGAGATCAACATGATATGAAGTTGAAAAAAACAGCATATAGTTGAAACCAGGCCCAATGTACCAAATAGAACTGAAATCAACAGCCCAAACGAGGCTCATCATTACCTGATGCTGCAGCCGGCAGTGTCCACAACCCCAGAGAAAGAAGAAACAATAGGAGAAACCTTTAGAAAACATTTGGAAAACAGACGGCACACAAGTTCTGCTACAGAGCCCATTGCAGAGGTCATCAGCAATGACAAGGGGATACTTCTCATCCTCACCTGGCCCTTGATGCCCTGCTGGGTGATGAAGGTCTTTAGTGCTCCAGTCTCAGAGTTCTGGGGATACCCGAAGTCCAGGATCTCTGCACACAAAACAAAGAAACCAAACCATGAATAAATGATGAAGGGTAAGAGATAGTAAAGAAGATACGAATGGCATGACTGTACGAAGTGACAGTTACCGTCGAGCAGCTCGTAGATCAGCACAAAGTTGTTCTTGATGTTCTCTTCGCTGACCTTGCCAAAGTAGGCGGCCATGACGTCGCACATCTTGTAGAGGAACTCGAACACCATGGCGGCGTTGACATTCTGCTTGGTGACCGCCGCCAGCCAGATGTTGGAGCGCTTGACATGGAAGAAGCTGGTACGTGCAATGTTGGTCACAGGAGAGCGCACCTGCTGCCGGGCATGGATCACATTCACACGGAATGCGTCCACCGCGTTGCGCCTGAGAAAAGGAGGTAGAGAGAGCAAGATACGGATTACTTTCATGTCAGGAGTAATGAGCAAATGTGGAAGAGGATGTTCCTCCATCTGCAATTGATCACAACAAAAGCAACCTCATATCACGCTCTTGGTTAATACGCATATACATAAGTAGTCTAAAGTAATGTGTATAAATTACCAGTCTCCGACTAGGCTTTCAGAGGGATAGTCACACACTAATCACCTACACTACCTTCCATACATTCCCTTTTCAGACCTACTTGACATCCAAGATGTATAAATCACTACAGTTCTTACTACAGATGAGGCAGCATGTCCAGACAAGACTGTCGATTCTCAATCAGTGATGTGCAATATTCTGGAATAGATCCTTAGGTGACGGGTCCACAACTTCTGTGAGCTTGACAGTAGTGAAAATGATATTGACCACAAAGCTACTGCCTAGTAGTTAATCATACCTCTATTTGGAACCAGAGCCGATCCAGGGAAATAGTTCCCAGAAATATGGATCTCTGGAACCAATTTCAGATTACGGACTCCGCAGAGTCAGGACTGCACTAGTTAAGACAGATGGAGGTAAAGATGGAAGGTGCACTGGTACTATACTTGCTCATTTAACAGTCTGTCCTGCTGTTTTTTCAGAAGGTAATGTCCATTAAGCAGGGGAGACACATATACACACACACAAAAGTATGTGGACACCCCTTATTTAGTGTATTTGGCTATTTCAGCCACACCTGTTGCTAATAGGTGTATAAAAATCAGTGAGGCATTAGTTGGTTGTAATAATTAACTTTGTTTTCTTTGGTCACTGATATGTCAGGTGACATGCTGAAAGTGTCATCAGGTAGTTGCTGTAGGTCAGAGGTCATGCATTGAGAGTCAGGAATTGGTTACCATGGGTCAGGGGACATGCTCGATAGGCTGGTGCATTGCTTACCTATTCCTACAGTGGCAAAGACAGCGATATGGAGGAAAATGGCAAACAGATAAAGAGATTATGTAAAGGAGAGAGACAAAATGCACACAAATACATTTTTGTGCATAGAGCGAGTAACTTTGTGTTGAAATACCATCCATGGTAGAGGAACACTGTAGTCGGCAACCAAATGCAGTTTCAATGTGTTAAATGAACTACTTTTACCACCAATAGTGGTTGAATTTAAAACTAGTCTTAAAATCTTAAGCAGCTTGAACGTGTCGAGTCTCCTCTGGAAAATCTTGGCAGTTGAATGTATTGATTCTGCATCAATCCGAGCTGTAGTGGTGTGGTTAGATAGTTGGTTGAGCATTTGCTACTCCAGAGAGGTTGCAATGTCAGACCTGATTCAATAGTGATTATCCACAATATGATAGTCTGGTATTAGCACAGTTATTTTCTTTGGTGGGTGCGAAAATCAGTGGACCCATCTGTTGAACTCTTCCTGTTGGATGAGTTGTTTTGTTTATCAAAGAGTCAATTTAGAGTATGTTTTTCTAAATTTTCAACTGACAACCAAGGTTACGATAAAACATTCCCAACGCAATATTTATAACTTTCACAAGATATTTGTAATGCTGGTCCAATATCTCAGTAGTAAAAACATTGTACTCAATTTCAAAAAAGACAATTACGCCCATGTTAAAAAAAGGCTTACAAGGCTCGACTGTACTTCTAATAACCGGTTTACACTAATTCCTCTACATGTAAAAACTGCCTTCCACCTCACTTTCCTAACCACTAGATAAAGAGGAAGGACATGAAACTAATGAAAGCAGCTGCCCATAACTATGATCTTGCAAATTAGAGGTTAGGTTTGACAAAGAGCTAGAATTAGAATGATTGATACACAGTGCATTGAGGTGATGCCTGTAAAAAAAAATGCACACTCCATCACCATTTGGAGGAAAAGACCAATAACTTATAATAGCATTACACTTGTTTTAAGACCAAAGTTAACATAAGTAATTACAATTATATATTTATTTATTAGGCTGACCCCATTTAGTTAACTGGTCGATTGTTTGGTCAATAGTCTGTTGGTCGACAGATTTCTTTAGTCGAGCAGTTGCAAAAATGTTTTTTTTCCTGCTAAATATCATGGTGTACAATTCACCTCTGGCATCTGAGTACCAATCCATTGTGGAGGCCATGGGGATGGCACAGTACATTAGTCTAAGGAAATTGTATATAGTTATATTACATAAGAACAATGGTGCAACAATAATACAAATAATATTTTATAACAAATGCCCGCGCGTTTGATAGCGGTTGCTCTCCGTGGTTCTGAAACACATCAATGCGCTGTTGAATTGGCATCTTTTCCTAGACCATGTTGCTATGTGCATAATATCAAAGTTAACCAGTATATTGGTGTTGAGAACAGTGCAGTGGAGGCAGCAGCAGAATGAGGAGATCAGAAAACAGGCCTTGCCTTATTGACTAAGAAAAGTGAGGAGAGAGGAAACCCCAACTAATGTCTATAATCAATAGCCTAACTGTTAAATGTGCCTGGCATTACAAATCATCCATGTATATCTACAGAAATAAGCAAGATCCTGCTTCTGTTGCCTGTTTGTGTGTTTAATAGCCTACTGAATCCGTGAGCACGAAGCCTCACGCAACGACATGTCAAGTAAACAATTACACAAATGTAGTGGTTTTTAAACTTTGCTATAAAAGCGTTACACTTATTTTCATTAGAACAGCTTCTGGTATTATTTATCATATATTTAGTGTTGTTTACATTGTTCCAAATAGTCAGAATAATTACATTACTATAAATATAATTTAAGTATGCTCCTTTTTCTTGATCTCCTTATTGTTAATATTATGATCATTATAATAATAGGTAACGTCATTATCATTAGTAGGCTTAGCATAGTAGTCTTGTATTACCACTGTCAAGCTGTAGGCATAAGAGTACATTCTGTTTTGTCTTAATACCGTAACTTACTTAGGCCTATATTTCAATACTTATAGGCTACTGTATCAATAAATCGTCACACAGCATACGAGTCATTCGTGATTTGAAATGCAATCAAGCATTTTAGTTATTTAAAAAAAAATGGCTTAATATATAAACCATTCCATTTTGGAAATTGCATTCACGAATGAACGAACGTTCAGAGTTTGTTGTAAGCTATTTATTGACGTGATTATGATATGCTATAGGTCAGGCCCTATTGGTCATGTGCACACGATGCATACATGTATTTTTGTAGAGAGCCAGGTTTGAGGGAATAGGGAATGTTTTTCCAAAAAACATATGAGGGATTTCAGTAACAGAACTTATCAGAAATAGCTGTAATTAAGTTTGCAGCTTAAGCAATACAGACCGCGCGGTAAGTTTGAGCCCGGCACAAAAAAAAAAGATGGATCTCTGACATTTACATAAGTATTCTGACCCTTTACTCAGTACTTTGTTGAAGCACTTTTGACAGCGATTACAGCTTTGTCTTCTCGGGTATGACGCTACAAGCTTGGCACACCTGTATTTTGGGAGTTTATCCCATTCTTCTCTGCAGACCCTCTCAAGCCCTGTCAGGTTGGATGGGGAGCGTCGCTGCACAGCTATTTTTCAGGTTTCTCCAGAGATGTTCGATCGGGTTCAAGTCCAGGCCCTGGTTGGGCAGCTCAAGGACATTCAGAGAAAGATCCTCAGCCTGGGGGCGAAGGTTCAAAGCGCGTTGGAGCAGGTTTTCATCAAGGATCTCTGTACTTTGCTCTGTTTATCTTTCCCCTCGGTTTGGACTATTCTCCCAGTCCCCACAGCATGATGCTGCCATCACCATGCTTCACCATAGGGATGGTACCAGGTTTCATCCAGACATGACACTTGGCATTCAGGCCAAAAAGTTCAATCTTGATTTCATCAGACCAGATAGACCATGAAAAACAAGATTGAGTCCTTACATGCATTTGGCAAGCTCCAAGCAGACTGTCATGTGCCTTTTACTGAGGAGTGGCTTTCGTCTGGCCACTCTACCATAAAGGCCTGATTGGTGGAGTGCTGCAGAGATGGGAGAACCTTCCAGAAGGACACCATCTCCACAGAGGAACTCTGGAGCTGTGTCAAAGTGAACATGGGGCTCTTGGTCATCTCCCTGACCAAGGCCCTTCTCTCCCGATTGTTCCAGTAGGCCAGTTCTAGGAGTATTGGTGGTTCCAAACTTCTTCCATTTAAGAATTATGAAGACCACTGTTCTTGGGGACCTTCAATGCTGCAGAAATGTTTTGGTACCCTTCCCCAGATCCGTGCCTCGACAATACTGTCTCGGAGCTCCACGGACAATTCCTTTGACCTCACGGCTTGATTTTTGCTGACATGCACTGTCAACTGTGGGAACTTATAGAGAGGTGTGTGCCTTTCCAAATCATGTCCAATCAATTGAATTTACCACAGGTGGTCTCCAATCAAGTTGTAGAAACATCTGAAGGATGATCAACGAAAACAGGATTCACTTGAGCTCAATTTTGAGTCCCATAGGAAAGGGTCTGAATACTCATGTAAATAGATTTTTTATTTTTAATACATTTGGAGAAAAAATCTAAACCTGTTTTTGCTTTGTCATTATGGGGTATTGTGTATAGATGAGGGGAAAAGCAATTTAATCAATTCTAGAATAATGCTATAATGTAACAAAATGAGGATATCGTGAAGGGGACTGAATACGTTGAATACACTAACGTAAACTCGTACATCGCCTTGGTTTGTACAATTGCCCTTATTTTAGCGCCCCAAAAAAGTAAAACTTCCAGATCAACTGTAATGTCAATACCATTGTAAAGCACAATTTCTCCCCTTTCCAACAGAATCAATTACATGACCTAAACGCTGGCCATTTCCGCATAATTCAAGCAGGCAATGACCCGTCGGGTCTTTTTAAAAATGGCGAGTGGGGAAGTGAAACTAATGCGTGACAGTGAGAAGGACAGTTGTGTGGGAAAATTGCTTTTTTTCCACTCGATCGGTCCAACTTATCACCTCTAAAATGTAAATAAAACTAAATATTTTATATAATGTGTCATTACATACCTATTTGAAGGTTTGTGTCGAATGTTAATTGGGTTTAGGGCGGTGCTACAGTGATCTTCGAAGTAAACGGCGGCTTTGAGAATGATGATCGCATGCAATGACGACTAAAAAAAGTGACTAGGTATCCCCCTTACCCCCGTCACTGTCCATTTCTTGTTTTTAAATGAGAGAAGTGCTACACCTGGTGGAGAGAGATTTTAAGACAGAAATAGTTGCTTTATGTGTGCTGTACATTTTGACATGACACATCAAGATGTAACGGAGGGTCAGTTTTCAATTTTTCTCCAATTCTATAGAGCCATTACCCTGTCGATCAACGCTTGAATAGAAACCTAGTTCAAACAACAAAGAAAACGAATGGGACTAGCAACTGTGACGTCAAAATTGGGGGATGTGAATGTTGCGGTTGCGCACATTTGTACGGAATGGGGTAAGTTTACATTACTTGACTTGATTAAAACAGGATGTCTACATAGAAAAATACACTTTAAAATTTCGACCAATCGGTGGGTCGAAAGAACAGACTCTTGGTCGACCAAAATTTTAGGGTGTTCTCCCTCTCATACAAATGCATCCTTCCCTGATCAGACAGGGCTTGACAGGTGAAAGCTGTGTGATTACTTACACTGATCAGTTCACATTAAACCTCAGTGATCACTTCAAGGCAGAGCAGTCGGGAAGTGAGCTGGCAAGCTAGGGGTTGGGTCTATCAAATTCTAGATTCTATTGCCAGCCGTTATGCCCTTGAGCAAGACACCTAACCATCCCCCCCAACAACTATTCCACGGGTCCCCCGTGTGGCAGCCCACTGCTCCAACCTGCATGTGCATCTTTCAGAGGGGTTGGGATAAAGTAGAAGTCAAATTCCTGTTGGACCTTGTGTACAATTTTTTTTAAAGTGATATTATTCGTCTCCCTAACTTACCTGAGGCCAACCAGGCGGACACCATTTCCTATCTCCTTCTCCCCTCGTAACAGAACCCACTTCTATAATCCCCAGAACCAATTACCACCTTACTTACCCTATGTCATCGCGGTAGACACGAGAGATAAGGA
Source organism: Oncorhynchus gorbuscha (assembly GCF_021184085.1). Classification (NCBI taxonomy): domain Eukaryota; kingdom Metazoa; phylum Chordata; class Actinopteri; order Salmoniformes; family Salmonidae; genus Oncorhynchus; species Oncorhynchus gorbuscha. Next base: position 64,284,594 of record NC_060180.1, read on the forward strand.
CCTCCCCTTTGTGGTTGTAGATAAACAGTCCTCCAATCATCGTGGCTGCTCCTTAGTCCAAACTGGCCATGGTGAAAACAACACCCACCTAACGAAGAGTGAATGGGTGATGACATTTCACCAAGTCAAATTCCTGTTACATGCAGTAGTAGCTTAGATATGATAATGAGGGCCATTTTAGTTAGTCTTAATGTTTTGCAAAATTCCCTATTAATAACCTATGAATAGTATGGGGGTGGTTTCAAGTTCATATGGACGGTTGCTGGTATTGGATTGAAGAATACAGAATTTCTTTATTATGCCCATTGCGGTGGGGGACAGAACGTATTAACGTTAATCATTTGCTGTAGTTTATAATATAATGAGGCGTACGAATAATATGCATTAAATGAAAGACATTCCTGGAATTCTAGCTGTGACCAGGTACGGTAACAGAAGGCGAGACAGTTTCCCGTGCCAGCACATGCTTTTACTTAGCTGGACACACATATAGCTGGATTAGCAAGATAATTTCCCTTCCACGAAACGAGGATGTTGTTTGACTTGGCGGACACGCTGTGCATGGCATGAAGCCACTAACGTTAAGCGGTTTACTCGCTGTTTTATTGCCCCACCAAGATGTCTGCCTGACCGGAAAAGATAGCTCGCCATCTCGACAATTTCATAAATTGTTTATATTCTCCCTTCACTTTAACGCACAACTGAAAACGTATACTCCACCATGTCTTGCTAGCTACACATACAACTTTAGTGGATAGTTGACCTTCGGTTTGGGATAAACAGGATGGAGAGTTAGCAAGACAGATACTATAGTTAGCTAGCTGCCAGCCAGCCTAAAATGAACGTTAGCTAGCGCCTTTCTGGTATAAACGCCGGTAGCTAGCTAGACTGTGTTTACTGTTGAATATGTTAAGACTAGTTTGTCTTCGATATAACTACAATCTTACCTCAGTCTTCTCACACACCTAAGTCCACGTCCCTTTTTACTCCGATATATTTCAGGGTTCGTTAGCAAAAGTTCTACAACACACACTCACTAATTATGCTCCTACTGCTTTCCCCTCCTCTTTATAAGTCAGTTGACCAGCGTCGTCTTCTTCTTGGTGAGTACACCGCCACCAACTGTACTGGAGTGTGAGGCCAGTCACGACCCAGTGATTAGACTAACTTCATGAGTCCTCTAAGAAATAGAGCCCTGAGGGCCACGCCCCTTTCCTCCCACTACACCACTCAAACTGGAACGAACTACAAAAATCTCTGAAACTGGAAACACTTATCTCCATCACTAGCTTTAAACTTCAGCTGTCAGAGCAGCTCACATATTACTGCACCTGTACCTATCTATAATTTAGCCCAAACAACTACCTCTTTCCCTACTGTATTTATTTTAGCTCCTTTGCACCCCATTATTTTTATTTATACTTTGCACATTCTTCCACTGCAGACCTTCCATTCCAGTGTTTTACTTACTATATTGTATTGACTTTGCCACCATGGCCTTTTTTTTGCCTTTACCTCCCTTATCTCACCTCATTTGCTCACATCGTATATATACTTGTTTCTACTGTATTATTGACTGTATGTTTGTTTTACTCCATGTGTAACTCTGTGTTGTTGTATGTGTCGAACTGCTTTGCTTTATCTTGGCCAGGTCGCAATTGTAAATGAGAACTTTTTCTCAACTTGCCTACCTGGTTAAATAAAGGTTAAATAAAAAAATATATGAAAAAACCTGTCAAAGCCTCTCGAACCAGTGATGCCAATTTAGCAATGTTGTTGTTAGATTTAGCAACTTTTCAGACTACCCTGGCAACTTTTTTTTCAAACAGCACCTAGCAACAAATTTAGCTACTTTAAAACATTTATTTGGAACTTTAGCAACTTTTGAAATGTGACTCAAATTCTAAAATACACGCATTTCCCTATAAATGACACAAAAACGATTTTCTGTCACACACTCAGTCACAACACACGTGCCTGGCTGCAAAAGTGCATTGTGAGTGACGTCACCAGCAGGCGCTCAGCTTGTGCACAGGCAGCAGCAATTTCAGCAAATTGCAAATCATTGTTGGCTGACTGCAGCAGTAATAGTACGGGTTCGACGAGGCAAACCCAATGAATATAGTTGGTCACGAATGTTTGATCTTGAACAGAACTTACAACATCAATTAACATGTCTCAATCAAAATTGTGCAGCCAGAAGTACAGAAAATAGTGGAAGTCTGTCTGTAGCTGAACAATTGTCAAGTCATATTTTTTGCAGAGATGGCCAGTCAATTTGAGTAACGTTACGGTGTATTCTACGTAATGACGCAGTTTTACATTATCACGCAATGACATCACAGCGTTATTTAGCCATTTTTAGCAACAAATCAACCTGCCTCAAGCAATTTACCCTGAAAATGAGTTGGCAACACTGTCTCGAACCCCTCACACAATCTCTCCCTATCTACATCATACAGCTCCCAAAATATCAACACATACTCCATCGTTTCCTCCCCTTAACACTCATCACACAGACCTGTTTCACATCCACAACGTGGCATTCAACCCTGTGTGCCCAACCCATAGTCTACTCCACACAACTTCCTACATCCCATACTTCCCACCTCTTCCTTTACTGACCAGTGCACAAGGCAAAATTGTCCCTACTAGCCTATTGTGTCACACTCGCAAATGCTTCACAATGTATTTCTTTGTAGGCTATAGCCTTAAAAGAATTGACATAATTAATGGTCGTTCCTCAGGCTCCCTGCCTGGTTTCTGACCTATTTGGATAGTTTATATGTTGTTTAATATAACATGTAGCCTATTTGAAATGATGAGTGCTAATGGGGCGGCAGGGTAGCCTAGTGGTTAGAGCTTGGACTAGTAACTTGAAGGTTGCAAGTTCAAACCCCTGAGCTGACAAAGTACAAATCTGTCGTTCTGCCCCTGAACAGGCAGTTAACCCACTGTTCCTAGGCCGTCATTGAAAATAAGAATTTGTTCTTAACTGACTTGCCTGGTTAAATAAAGATACAATTACATTCACCTTTTCATGTTTATTAAAGTACTTTTCATTCATGTCATATGGTTTGGTTTCAATACTTTAAAACCAAATGGTAGGTCCAGGTAGTCACACAAATAGATGGCTGTTGGTTAAATTGTGATTTTTATGAATTGAATGAATTTGGAGAGGCATTTTATTTTCTTTGAGCAAGGAGGCGGAGGCCCCAGCGCACCACTGAGCGGGATTTCCGACTGCTCAATTCTGCTCATGTACCAGCATCCCACTAGCTGACCATTGATACTCCTTCTTCTTTGTTGGTATCATGGTGTTCCTACCTACAGTCAGGTAGTGTGTGGTCAATCGCGTTACATTTTGTGATATGAAAATAGAAAGTGGAATAAGGAAAAAAATTGCACCACCAACTAGCCAACACCTATACCACTATTTAATAAAATAACAATCCCTACCCCATTCCACTACTTTGACCCTAACTGATCCTACACTAAGCTGATGGCCTGGGAGGATGGGATTCTAAAAAATATACTGTAGATGGTCAGGACACATGTTGGTGAAATTTTTGAAAAATGTGTTTTAAACGTGCTTGGTTTAAATCACACGCTGCAATAAAAGACTGCTTCCGGGTGAGAAGATTCTTACTGGTTAATGATTTTCAAATAAAATCAAACTTTATTTGTCACATGCACCGAATACAACAAGTGTAGACTTTACTGTGAAATGCTTACTTACAAGCCCTTAAGAATCAGTGCAGTTAAAGAAGAAGAAAATATTTACCAACTAGAATAAAATAAAAAGTAATAATAAAAAGTAACAACAAGAATAATAATAATGAGGCTATATATAGGGGGCACCGGTACCGAGTCAGTGTGTGGTGGTACAGGCTAGTTAAGGTAATCTGAACGTGTAGGTGGGGGCGAAGTGACTATTCATAGGTAACAAACAAACAGCGAGTAACAGCAGTGTACAAAAGTGGGGGGTCAATGTAAATTGTTCGGTGGCGATTTTATGAATTGTTCAGCAGTCTTATGGCTTGGGGATATAAGCTGTTGAGGAGCCTTTTGGTTCTAGACTTGGAGCTCCGGTACCGCTTGCCGTGTAGTAGCAGAGAAAACAGTCTATAACTTGGGTGACTGGAGTCTCTGATAATTTGATGGGCTTTCCTCTGACACCGCCTATTATATAGGTCCTGGATGATAGGAAGCTTGGCCCCAGTGATGTACTGGGCCATTCGCACTACCCTCTGTAGCGCCTTACGGTCAGATGCCAGGCAGTTGCCATACCAGGCGGTGATGCAACCGGTCAGGATGCTCTCAATGGTGCAGCTGTAGAACCTTTTGAGGATCTGGGGACCCATGTCAAATCTTTTCAGTCTCCTGAGGGGGAAAAGGTTTTGTCGTGCCCTCTTCACGACTGTCTTGGTATGTTTGGACCATGATAGTTTGTTGGTGATGTGGACACCAAGGAACTTGAAGCTCTCAACCTGTTCCACTACAGCCCCGTCGATGGAAATGGGGACCTGTTCGGCCCGCTTTTTCCTGTAGTCCACAGTCAGCTCCTTAGTCTTGCTCATATTGAGAGAGAGGTTGTTGTCCTGGCTCCACACCTCCCTATAGGCCATCTCATCGTTGTCGGTGATCAAGCCTACCACTGTTGTGTCAACAGCAAACTTAATGATGGTGTTGGAGTCATGTTTGGCCACGCAGTCGTGGGTGATCAGGGAATGCAGGAGGGGACGTAGTACACACCCATAATGGGCCCTAGTGTTAAGGATTAGCGTGGCAGACGTGTTGTTGCCTACTCTTACCACCTGGGGCGGCCGGTCAGGAAGTCCAGGATCCAGTTGCAGAGGGAGGTGTTTAGTCCCAGAGTCCTTAGCTTAGTGATGAGCTTCGTGGGCACTATGGTGTTGAAAGCTGAGCTGTACTCAATGAATAGCATTCTCACATAGGTGTTCCTCTTGTCCAGGTGGGAAAGGGCAGTGTGGAGTGCGATTGAGATTGCGTCATCTGTGGATCTGTGTGGGCGGTATGAGAATTGGAGTGGGTCTAGGGTGTCCGGGAAGATGCTGTTGATGTGAGCCATGACCAGCCTTTCAAAGCACTTCATGGCTACCGACGTGAGTGCCACTGGGCGGTAATCATTTAGGCAGGTTACCTTTGCTTCCTTGGGCACAGGGACTATGGTGGTCTGCTTGAAACATGCAGGTATTACATACTCGGTCAGGGAGAGGTTGAAAATGTCAGTGAAGACACTTGATAGTTGGTCCACACATGCTTTGAGTACACGTCCTGGTAATCCGTCTGGCCCAGCGGCTTTGTGAATGTTGACCTGTTTAAAGGTTTTGTTCACATCGGCTACCGAGAGCGTGATCACACAGTCATTCAGTACAGGATGATCTTGTTCAGTTCGCTGAGTGCTACCTTGGTATTTGCTTGTGGCAGTAAACACAGCTGTGATAACACACGTAAATTCCCTCGGCATATAGTGGGGTCGGCGTTTAGCATCAGAAACTCCAGGTCGGGTGAACAGGAACTCGAGATGTTTTCAACTTCGCTACACCAGGAATTGTTAATGAGGAAACATAACCCTCCCTGCTTACTGTTACCAGAAGCCGCCGTTCGATCCATTTGGAAAATGGGATAGCCGTCTGGTTGAATAGCTGAGTAGACTGTATCATCCATAAGCCATGTTTCTGTAAAAACACACACAGCACTCCCTGATGTCCCTCCACGATTGAAGCCTCGCTCTGAGTTCAAAGTTTATTTTCCAGCAACTGGACATTAACCATCAGGATACCAGGAAGAGGTTGTGTATGCCGTCTTTTCAGCCTAACTTGGAGTCTGCCTTTCATTCCTCTTCATTGGTCATCTTGGTCAGCAGCAACAGGTAAACACACTGTGCAGGGAACAAAGGTACAAATGTAGTATTCCTGATCTGGAAGGCTGAGAGATAAGTGTGTAGCTTCCAATTCATGATCTAGAAAGGTTTGTCAGTCATAGAAAAGTATTGCCTGAACATGAGCAAGCAAAGTAAGAATTCATGCAAAAATAGCCATAAAAAAGCTAAGCAGAGGAAGCTAGGAACGGAAAGAGAGGCGGAAAGCAATCTAGGATAGAAAATGAGTACATGTATTTTAGGCCTCAATCCCTTCACCCATTCTGCCAGTCACATTCTGTTAAAGGTCCCCAGAGTGCACACATCCCTGGGTCGTTCCTCTTTTCAGTTCGCTGCAACAAACACTCAAACTGGACAGTTTTAACTGTCTCTTCATTCAAAGACTCAATCATGGACACTCTTACTGACAGTTGTGGCTGCTTTATGTGATGTATTGTTATCTCTATGTTCTTGTCCTTTGTGCTGTTGTCTTTGCCCAATAATGTTTGTACCATGTTTTATGCTGCTACCATGTTGTGTTGTCATGTGTTGCTGCCACGCTGTTGTCGTCTTAGGGCTCTCATCGTGGTGTTTTGTCCTATATTTTTTATTTTAATCCCAGCCCCCGTCCCTGCAGAAGGCCTTTTGCCAGTTAATAAGAATTAATTCTTAACTGACTTGCCTAGTTAAATAAAGGTTAAATAAAATCAAAATAAATGTGGTAGGGATTAACCACGACCAGTAGATGGGGTTAGTATTGGTTTTAGTCACAGCTACTTCAGTGTTGCAGCTGGATACCATTGGAAAAAGGCACCGATAGTGTTTTTTTGTTTGTTTATTTGCAATCTCTATTGCACTTCACACTGACCTTTCCCACCTGGACAAAAGGAACACCTATGTGAGAATGCTATTCATTGACTACAGCTCAGCGTGTAACACCATAGTACCCTCAAAGCTCATCAATAAGCTAAGGACCCTGGGACTAAACACCTCCCTCTGCAACTGGATCCTGAACTTCCTGACTGGCTGCCCCCAGGTGGTAAGTGTAGGTAACAACACATCTGCCACGCTGATCCTCAACACATGGTCCCTCAGGGGTGCATGCTCAGTCCCCTCCTGTACTTCCTGTTCACTCATGACTGCACGGCCAGGCATGACTCCAACACCATCATTAAGTTTGCCGATGGCACAACAGTGGTAGGCCTGACCACCGACAACGATGAGACAGCCTATAGGGAGGTGGTCAAAGACCTGGCCGTGTGGTGCCAGGACAACAACCTCTCTCTCTCTCTCTCTCTCAATGTGATCAAGAAAAAAGGAGATGATTGTGGACTATGGGGAAAAGAGGACCGAGCACACCCCCATTCTCATCTACGGGGCTGCAGTGGAGCAGGTTGAGAGCTTCAAGTTCCTTGGTGTCCACATCACCAACAAACTACCATAGTCCAAACAAACTAAACCAGTCGTAAAGAGGGCACGACAAAACCTACTCCCCCTCAGGAGACTGAAAAGATTTGGCATGGGTCCTCAGATCCTCAAAAGGTTCTACAGCTGTACCATCGAGAGCATCCTGACTGGTTGCATCACTGCCTGGTAAGGCAACTGCTCGGCCTCCGACCGCAAGGCACTACAGAGTGCGAACGGCCCAGTACATCACTGGGGCCTAGCTTCCTTCCATCCAGGACCTCTATACCAGGCGGTGTCAGAGGAGGCCCTAAAAATTGTCAAAGACCCAGACAGTTCTCTCTGCTACCGCATGGCAAGCGGTACTGGAGCACCAAGTCTAGGTCCAAGAGGCTTCTAAACAGCTTCTACCCCAAGCCATAAGACTCCTGAACATCTAGGCAAATGGCTACCCAGACTATTTGCAGTGCCCCCCCTCACCCCCTCTTTACACCACTGCTTCTCTCTGTTGTCATCTACACATAGTCACTTTAATAACACTACCTACATGTACATATTACCTTAACTAACCAGTGCCCCCACACATGGACTCTGTATCAGTACCCCCCTGTATAGTCTCGCTATTGTTATTTTACTGCTGCTCTTTAATTACTTGTTACTTTTATTCTTAACCTTATTTATTTTTTTGAAACTGCATTGTTGGTTTAGGGCTCGTAAGTAAGCATTTCATTGTAAGGCCTGTTGTATTCGGCACATGACTAATATAATTTGATTTGATGCTACAGCAGTCCTACCAACTTCATCTCAAAATATGTATCCTGGAACTGCATGATCAAGTCATGCTCCCTTAAGATTTTCCCTTCATAAAGTGTCATATCCAGACATTTACATTTGAAAGCTTTTTGATGCAGTGGATCAACCAGTTAAAAGGAAGCGTAAACACACACAAATAATGTCCGTCCCCAGGTTTCTTGACACACACACACACACAAAAAACACATTAGTCATAAAACTATATTTATATAAATAAAAACACATTTCTCAATAAAAGAGTAGTGAGAGTTGGTAAGAAAACCTTTTTCTCTCCACTGTACATTATCGCAAGACAGAGACACAAATATACCTCTGATTAACAGACAAATGTACTTTAACAATGAGTCTAAACTGGAAGCTCATGTTTAGTGTTGGAAAAGAAACTACATGTATCTGCAACCAGCTATGATAAACACAAGAGAACAGAGTCTCTTGTACTACATTTTCATAGTCAAACAGAGTCATACAAATAAAAGTCCATTTAAGATTAGTGTTAATTTTCTATTTCTTTCACTTTGCAAACATAAATCGGTTGTTAAGGGACCATTTTAGGTGAAAGAAAGTACGTAGGGAGGGAGGAAGCTTTTTTAACCTTTGTCTCTGATGGACTGGGGTTGGAGGGGGACAGAGGACGTACAGATAAGGAGAGGAAAGACAAAACAACAAATTAAAAACATCCATGTAGAAAAGCGCCGAGTCATCCTCAGCTGTTTCCCCGGCCTCCCTCCCGGTCACGACCCAAACACAACTCGCCTCACAGGGAGGAAACTGACGGGGGGTTTCTTCACTGAAGAAAGTAGAGCAGAAGAGCAAGAGGACATTTCCAGCAGGGTTGGGCTCAATTACATTTTAATTCCGCCAATTCAAAAAGGAAATGGAATTGACCCCAACAATGATTTCCTAGAGACCTCCTCCTCCTGTCTGTCCCTCTCAGCACTAAACAAAACAATTCGTATCCACCATTTTGTGGTGTGCCTATGACATGACCTGCATCACATGACATCGACAAAGAACTCGCCAGAGTTGCCGACGGCTATGCGCAAGGACTGGCGGGAGCCGGTGAGCTCTGGGGCAGCGTTGGCCAGCTCTCGGCCTGGGGGTGCTCCAGGGGCAGCTGTGGCCAGGTGGAGGGGCTGAGGGGGCAGGCCAGGGGGGGCATAGACCAAGCCAGGGCCGTAGGACAGTGAGTGGGCGCTTCGATGGCTGTAGGAACTGCGGGTGCTGCGCTCGCTAGGGGCCACAGAGCGCTCACTGGGGGCCCGATGGCTCCTGATCTCTGACTCGCTGCCACTACCACCCGACTTGTTGGAGCCCCCGGCGCCGCCTCTGCCCTCGGGCTTACTGCAGTTGGAGCCGCTGCTGCCTGGAGTCAGGGGAGGAAAACAAACAAAGTGTATGAACATCCAACTATTTGTCCTTCATACATGACTGCAAATGTTTTATATGATTGACTGTGTGTAAGTTCTGGCTTTGCTGCGTGCATGACTTAGATAAATTAATTTGGATATATATACATTAGAGCAACACTCCTGTATAATCTTAAAATCTCCTTGAGGTTTTTCTACATAATTTATTTACACTGTGAACACAAGTCAGTCCTGGTAGTGCTGATTCATGCCGGGGCCAACACATATCATTGATATTGACTGGCCAATAAGATCAAATGTGCCAGATAAATAGCTCAATAGCTTTTAAATCAACAGGAATTATTGTTACGATTGTATTATGATGCAGTTTAATTATTTTTTACAATGTGTGTTAACTCAAAGTGTTGCATTGTCCTAGGCTGTAGTGTTGGTTAACTGAAACTAGTTCCCCATCTCTCTGTGTCTGGGTTTGACTGAATTCTGCTGGTGAGACCCAGCTTTCCTCACCGTCGCTGTGCTGGCTGCCAGCGCTGCCCGCCCCTACCCCCGGGAAGCCCTGGGGCAGGTCGGGTTGGGGCTGGGGGTTGTAGGGGTGGGCGATGGGGAACTGGTAGGGCAGGGCCATGGGCCAGGGGGCTGCCCCAGGGTGGGGCAGAGGGGGCAGGGTGTCCTGGTCCGACGCCCCTCCACTGGAGCCGTCGTGGTCTTGCAGAGACAAGTGGGCCATGTCTGAGAGAGAGAGAGAGACAGAGAGAGGTCAAGAACATAAATGTTGTAGTTTTGGACTAGGGGTTGTTTTCAAACTAGGAAATACGAGGATCTACTGAAAACACTCACTGCCACAGAGGTCTCCGAAGATGTAGTAACACTGCTCGGAGAAGGTGATCTTGTTGACGGTGTGGCGGATGTAGCTGGCCTTGAGCAGGTTACTGGCGTACTTCCTGGCTTCCCTGCGGTCCGAGAAGCCCTCTACGTGATGGAAGAGCCAGTCCACGACATCTGAGCCTGGGAAGACGCACACAATGAGTCTCGACACAAACATACACATTCAATGGCAATTAACCTGCAAAAAAGAAAGAACACAGGGAATTTAGAAAGAATTTAGACTAAATGAGAAAGTGAAAAACCGGAGAACAGGAAGAGAGACAGAGGGGTAGATAGAAAGAGAGGTAGAGGAAAAGTGTGAGTGTACCTATAAAGGCATTGGCGATGGTGATTTTTAGCCACATCCTGTCTCGCACCTCCAGGCCCGACTCCGGGGAAGCCATGGCCTTGGCAACGGTTGCCATGTCGCTGTGGATGGACAAGTGGAAATCGTCGAAGCCTGTGAGGAGCAAATGGGAGGTGTGGGTTACTGGGTTTAGCCAGGGTAGTGACCATAGCTTACAGGTTTAGAATGGAACAGTGGGACTCTTTAGTTAGGATGCAGGTTTTCCCCAGTATGACAGTTGTGGGTTCGTTTCAAAGATTAGTAGAACTTAAAAGGCATTACATTAGGATCTTGTTCACATACTAGACTGTTGATTGCTTCATGACGCAATAAAAACAAGAGGTATTTTAGAGTGTTTCCATGAGTTTTGATGGAACCCAGGTGTATGTGTGACTCACGCTCAGTCTCAGGGATGGAGCTGCTGATGGAGGAGCTGGTGGAGGTGACCGTGGTCATCGAGGGGCTCATGCCATAGGCAGGGTACACCCCCGTCATCGCTGCAGTGTGGGACACCCACGCAGCAGGGTCAATGGGCCGGATCGGCTCACCTGGTGGGAGAAAAAGGGGGTTAGACGGACATAGTACACAGATATCACAAAACCATTCATAAAACCTCCACAAATATTCACAAACATTAACATATTTTGAGTTGTGTGTTGCATGAGGAAGACACAGCAGGAGAATACTCACTTCTAGGCAGAGCAAAGCAGCTCCGGGGGTTGGGGTCCCAGCACTTAGCCACAGTCAGAGTGATGGGACTGTAAACAGAGTTCACACACACACACACTTAACACAGAGCTGGCTAGGCACACTACACACATATAGAGTGGGGCAAAAAAAGATTTAGTCAGCCACCAATTGTGCAAGTTCTCCCACTTAAAAAGATGAGGCCTGTAATTTGCATCATAGGTACACTTCAACTATGACAGACAAAATGAGAGAAAAAAATTTCAGAAAATCACACTGTAGGATTTTAAATTAATTTATTTGCAAATTATGGTGGAAAATAAGTATTTGGTCAATAACAAGTTTTTCAATACTTTGTTATATAACCTTTGTTGGCAATGACAGAGGTCAAACTTTTTAAGTGGGGGAACTTGCATAATTGGTGGCTGACTAAATACTTTTTTGTCACACTGTATAAGGCAAAGCAAAGCAAAACTTACACCTGTCTTTTTACAGACCGAATACAATACCAAAGAAAGTGAAAGTATAAAATACAACATTCTTTCTATGTCCTAAGACTGTGGTTGCAACTTGTGTGTGTTTGTAAATGTGCTTGTGAAAGAACACAGGTGTGTGTGTGTGTGTGTGTGTGTGTGTGTGTGTGTGTGTGTGTGTGTGTGTGTGTGTGTGTGTGTGTGTGTGAGAGAATCACCCTGGCTTGTGTACGATGTCCCTCAGCACTCGAACCGCATCGTCGTTGTTCATATTCTCAAAGTTGATGTCGTTCACCTGTTAGGAGTGAGGAGACGATGTCTGATCTGGTTGGTACGCATTAGGTTTCACCGTAGGAAATTATAGCAAAACAAGCATTTCTTATTGGACATATTCAGGTAGTTCCACCCTGTTTCAGTCCATTTAATGCATCATGAACTCAACCCTGAATACAACTACTTGATCACCCTGCTCCAATGTTGAATGGGGGCCACACATTTCTGGAGTCACAGACACACCTGCAGCAGCATGTCTCCGGGCTCAATGCGTCCGTCTGCAGCCACAGCCCCTCCTTTCATGATGGAGCCGATGTAGATGCCTCCGTCTCCCCTCTCATTGCTTTGCCCCACGATGCTGATGCCCAGGAAGTTATACTTCTCTACAAGATAGAAATATAGAGGAGGCACATTGAGACAGTGTAGGATTTCTACTTCATATTTGTAGTTAATTAGTTAATAACCCAGTTTGTCAAAAAACGCTTTGAGAACTACGAACAGAGACGACTATCCAAAGTTTTATTACAATTTATCAGGAAAAGTGAGAAACACAGCAACAGAAATACTTACCCATGTTCAGTGTAACAGTGATGATGTTCAGAGACATGGTGGAGTCTGTGATGCTGCTGAAGGATGAAGACTACAAAGAAGGAGCGGGAGACAAAGAAGCGTGACGAAAGACGTAAGGTCATTTACATATCAAAATACTGTGTGCGTGTCCGCCCATCTCACCCTTTCCATGTTGGACGTTTTGGGTTTCCGCCGGCGCCGGCGGTGTCGCCTCATCAGACGAGAGGAGCTCTGCTCTGTGGAACTGCTGAAGCTGGGAGGAGAAAGCCCAAAAGGGTCACAGTATACATAAGGCAAAGGTTCCCACTGGAAGGAGGCAAGAAAGTGGAGGTTAGACAAACGTTGCATGACGGTTAGGTGGAGGGCCTCACCGGCTGGTGGCGTCGTCGTCCTCAGAGTCGAAGCAGCTGGTGGACTCCAGCTCACTGCTCATGAAGGACGAGCAGCTGTCATATTGGCTCAGCTCAGCCCCTCGGCCCACTCGCGAGTAACCGTTCCTCCCACCTGCAGGGGGCGACACGGCACTCAGCGAAAGGCCTCACGCTATAGGCCCAGGCCCTAGGAACGTCATGTAGTTTGGATAACTATAAAGCTGGATCGGTTAAAATGGTGGTAATAGCTTCCCACTGCCCCTTGATAGGTGCATAATCCACCAAGCTTATCCAAAAACTGTCATTTGTCACATCATCCACTAGGAAGTGGACAGTAGAGTTAAGAGAGTATGTCAAAGAGGAGTGGAAGAGAGATGCTGAGTGAGTGACTAAAGAGAGGAGTGGAGGGGACAGACTGCTCTCAGACCAGGCTGGTGAGTGGGTTTCCGGCGAGGTCGCTCCCTCTCTCTCCTCTGGGACACCATTGAGCCCGTCTCAGTCTCGTTGTCCAACGAGTCTCGTCCACCTGTGGCCTTCCCACTGCAGTGCGACATGGTGAAACGGATGGAGAAAGGGATGAGGGAGGGGGGAGAAATTGAGAGCGGGTCAGAGGGGAAGAGAGAAAAGAGTGGCGTGTCACAAAAGTAATAATTATTCCATTGAGCAAGAAGTTGTGCTCACGGTTTTTAGGCAGATGTTAGAAGCACAAAAACATTATTTGTAAATTCACCCTGTCAATCTACACCGACTTCAGAGCTGGTTTGATAGAGCTAGAGCACAGAATAATTTAGGCAGGCTTAAGTAAACATTGGCAAAAAATATATTTGTGGCCAGTAAGCACGTTTCTATCCACAGTTCATGTGAGTAAAGTCATACCGTATTTTAAAGAAAAATCACAACAGCTATGATGGAAACAGGAAGTTCCGGTAGAAATTGTACATGCCATCAGGTAATTTGTTCGTTCGACATGGTGGGGTCTTTTTGTGTCTGTAAAATAATTATGCGAGAAATGGAGGTGGAAACACCTTTATGCACCATCATATCAAAGTAGACTTGGAAGTCAAGCGATTATATGGTGTTCTTTCATTGTGTCGGGAAGCTAGTAGGTTTTGCAGTTAGCGTTGGGCCAGTAACCGAAAGGTTGCTGGATCAAATCCCTGAGCTGACAAGGTAAAAATCTGCCGTTCAGCCCCTGAACAAGGAAGTTAACCCACTGTAGGCCTTCATTGTAAATAAGAATTTGTTCTCAACTGTTAAATAAAAGGTTAAACAATAATATATATTTACTATATTTAATTGCCACCTTTAGCCAGTTAGCTTGGGCGCTTGACTGCCGTTGTTCCGAGTGTTCTAAACCTCACAATGTCCACCTCGGTCACTCTGACCGCACCAAGAACGAAACGCTGTGAATTTATGAATGGGCCCAGAGTGCACTCTGACACTTTAGGGTGATTTTACAAACACACCCTAAGACATATACAGAGTCTTGGAGAGAGACAAAAACACACTTCTTCACAAGCACACACACAACCAAAAAAATAACAGTCAAATAGATGTGCTGTCATGACTGTACTGTGATGATCCAGATGGGTCGGATCAGCTTTGCATCGGGTGACTTCAACCAAACCCTCTCTCACCTACAGAGGGGGGAGAAGGGAACTGATGTGTGTGTGTGTGTGTGTGGGGGGGGTGACAGCTCATACCCTGCTGTAAATCAAGGATTAGAACTTTCAGCTGTCTCCCTCTCCAAATTCACACAGGAGTGTACCTTTGTTTCACAGAGGTTTTCTCGACAAAACTCTAAAACATCCTAGAGCAAATACTGGAACAACATCTCATAAACATAAAACGTGGGGGATGGTCAGAGGCGATCTAAAGAATAATAATAATGTCATTTTGGTTGTCATTTTGTGACGTCATTAAATATTGTTATAAAGGAAATACTGTAACTTGGAAAGTCTACATACTACATGTACAGTGTCCATCCTCTACATTGTGTATGAAATAGGACAAACAGAGTGTTTTTGTTAAGAGAGGGATGTGATCTTAGAAACTATGAGGAAATTATTTCTATAACTTTGAACAAGTAAGAAGTCACCACCTCCTTGAGTGAGGTCAGAGAATGTGTCAGCCGCAAGAACCGCCCCTTTTGAACGAACCATCTAAAAAAGGTGGGTTAAGAATTAACATACGAGACCAGAGAGGCGTTAAGCTGCAGCACACCTTCCAAAGTGGTTCGAACTCTGAAATCTCAACAAGGTAGTCACCTCCCAGACAATCACTGGTACGGCTGATTAGCTATCCTAAGTATCTAGAAAAGTGAACTTATGTGGGAGCATTCTACTACTCTTCTCAAATCACCGTATTCTATTACTATCATCACCAATGGTAACCATCGACACGGCTGGCTAGCCTATCTTTCTCCTTTGTAACAAGCCGCCATATTGAGTCAGTCCACTAGGGACCCGTTTCTAATGTATTAAGTGTATATGTTTATCCTGTAGTTAGCTAGTAAATAAATAATTAAACTAACTTGTGTAGTACTGAATCATAAGGCTGGGTTTTTTGCAGATGCAGGAGGGTACGACTGTTCAGAATGATGATATGAGGTTATGATTAATCCGTTGACTGTTTATGGAGGTGATAGCTAAAGACCTTTAGAGTATAATTCGGGACATGGTAACTTTCGTGGTGCCCAAATTCCTAATGAGTTAATTGTTACATGATTACTTTAAAAATCGGGTAACAAATAAACATAGTTGATTAGATAAATAACAGTCATCAGAATAATGAAAGTAAAGTCACAACAGTACATTGCGCACACATCTGAACAGGCACACACACACAACTAACTGGTAGGATGGTGGTCTGGAGTCCCCGATGCCCCCTGTCCTCTCCAGGGGGGCTGGCGGCAGCTCCAACAAACTCTCAACCACCGAGCCCCCGTCTGAGTGAGCACCGTCCCCCGACACCAGCTGAGGACAGAGACCAACGATGAGACCCCAACAATCATGCACCCTCAAATTATTTGCATTCATTATACAGCTATTTTTAGAAATGCGTTTTACAGCAAACCAGGCCTGTAAGCCCCAAAGACCAAGCAGAGAGGCGACAAACAGACATACACTGGAAAATAATTACTAATAATTTGTAGACTGAAAATTGACTGCAAAAAGCCCAAACATATGTTTGACTAAAACAATCATTTCAAACCTTGCTTACATGTGTATACAATCACGTGGGAATACTTGGGAACAGATTTCTTAAATTAAAATAATTTGGAGCGGATTTCCTGGTGTTTGTACAGTCTTATGTCCAACAAGGGGGTCAGAAAACTTGGGGGGCCAAATTAAACCACCCGGGGGTGTCAGTTGGGGAACCCTACACTAGTTGTTAATGTCTCCAAAACAAATTTCTCAGTACACACACCATTTCCTTCTTAAACAAACCACCCTTTCACTCCTCACTTTCTTTTGCCACTCTCTGTGATTTAATCTTCTCATTAGGTGCAGTGAAGTTCTTTATTTGAGAGTGATGTCTATGATCCTGTGATTTCAGTTTGTCTTAATCAGAACTCAATTGAGAAAAAGAGGACAAGCAAGGAGGTGCAGAAAAACATCTCAGTCATGAAGACACACACTGGTCTGTGTGTACTGAGAATGTATGAGTTGGAGACAAACAACAAGTGTGTATTCGGAAGACAGCTAAAAAGATTGACGAGAAGTAAAGAGAATGAGAAACAGCGCGTGTGTGTGTAATTAGGGCCGGGACGATACCAGTATTGCAATATTTTTTTCAATGGCAAAAATGAAAACACGAAGCAGATTCAACTCTTTGGTCTTTTAAATCCCCTGCTCTATGTATACTTAACAAAAATCTTAAAACGCAACATTGAACAATTTCAACGATTTTACTGAGTTACAGCTCATAAGAAAATCAGTCAATTTAAATACACATTTTAGGCCATAATCTATGGAATTTACATGACTGGGCAGGCATAGGTCCATCCATTTGGGAGCCAGGAACACACACTGGAGAGCCTGGCCCAGCCAATTAGAACGAGTTTCCTCAGTTTCATCAGCTGTACGAGTGGCTGGTCTCAGAATATCCCACAGGTGAAAATGTTGAGCGTCTTCACTGCAAGTAGATTGCATGTCTTAAAAATAAAACTTTTAAATTATATTTTATTAAGAAGCCTGGTGTGAAGATCCTGGGTTGGCGTGGTTACATGTGGGCTGCGGTTGCGAGGCCAATTGGGCATAGTGACAAATTCTCTTAAGGAATGTTGGAGGCAGCTTATGGTAGAGAAATAAACATTCAATTTTCTGGCAACAGCTATGGTGGACATTCCTGCAGTCAACATGCCCATTGCACGCTCGTTCAAAATTGAGACATTGTGGCATTGTGAAACTGCAATTTTAGAATGGCCTTTTACTGTCCCCAGCATAAGGTGCACCTGTGTAATGATCATGCTGTTTAATCAGCTTCTTGATATGACATTCCTGTCAGGTGCATGGATTATCTTGGCATAGGAGAAATGCTCACTAATAGGGATGTACCGGTATACAAATGTGCAAACCAAATTTGAGAGAAATAAGCTTCCTGTGTGTATGGAAAATTTCTGGGATCTTTTATTTCAGCTCATGAAAGCAACACTTTACAAGTTGAGTTTCTAGTTTTGTTCAGTATATAATATTGTGTGCTATAGCTAGAAAAAATAAATAGATATGACCCTGGAGGACAACATAATGTTGTTTGTTTCCAACAAGAAAACAGGCCTAATAAGTTAATTATGCTTTGTGTTGTTTCATTGCCACAATACTAATGAGTATCGCAATACTGGTATCGTCCCGGCCCTAGTAATAATGATATTATCAAACAAATGAGTGAGGCTCCTCCCCAGAGACAGAGTGATGTTCAGAGTCAATAGCAGCCACAACAGATGGGTGTCATTGACAAACACTTAAGACAAAGGTGGTGTGTGTGTGCTTACCCAAGATACCACACGACCATTAAAACAAGGGAGTTTGGCATTGTCATCAGATATCTCTTCTTTCACCACCCTGCGAGGAAAAGAGAGAACAACATTTACTCAACATTTACAGCAATATTCTAAAATGGATCCAAAAAATAAACATCTCATAAATCTACACAAACACAATACCTCATAATGACAAAACAAAAACTGTTAGACATTTATAAAAATAAACTAATATTACATTTACGTAAGTATTCAGACCCTTTACTTAGTACTTTGTTGAAGCACCTTTAGCAGCCTCGAGGCTTCTTGGGTATGACACTACAAGCTTGGCACAACCTGTATTTGGAGAGTTTCTCCCATTCTTCTCTGCAGATCCTCTCAAGCTCTGTCAGGTTAGATGGGGAGCGTCGCTGCACAGCTATTTTCAGATCTCTCCAGAGATGTTCGATCGGGTTCAAGTCCGGGCTCTGGCTGGTCCACTCAAGGATATTCAGAGACTTGACCCGAAGCCACTCCTGCTTTCTCTTGGCTGTGTGCTTAGGGTAGAGACAACAGGTCATTGTCCTGTTGGAAAGGGAACCTTTACCCAAGTCTGAGGTCGTGAGTGGAGCAGGATTTCATCAAGGATCTCTATGTACTTTGCTCTGTTGATCTTTCCCTCGACCCGTTCTCCCATTTCGTGCCACTGAAAAACAACCCCACAGTATGCTTCACAGTAGGGATGGTATTGGCCAGGTGATGAGAGGTGCTTG
Source organism: Oncorhynchus gorbuscha (assembly GCF_021184085.1). NCBI lineage: Eukaryota > Metazoa > Chordata > Actinopteri > Salmoniformes > Salmonidae > Oncorhynchus > Oncorhynchus gorbuscha. The sequence goes on from NC_060180.1 coordinate 64,303,379, forward strand.
GCATTCAGGCCAAAGAGTTCAATCTTGGTTTCATCAGACCAGAAAATCTTGTTTATCATGGTCAGAGTCCTTTAGGTGCTTTTAGGCAAATTCCAAGCGGGCTGTCATGTGCATTCTACTGAGGAGTGACTTTTGTCTGGCCACTCTACCATTAAGGCCTGATTGGTGGAGTGCTGCAGAGATGGTTGTCCTTCTGGAAGACTCTCCCATCTCCACAGAGGAACCCTGGAACTCTGTCAGAGTGGCCATTGGGGTCCTTCAACACTTCAGAAATGTTTTGGTAACCTTCCACATATCTGTGAATCAAAACAATCCTGTCTTGGGGCTCTGTGGACAATTCCTTTGACCTCATATATATGCCATTTAGCAGACGCTTTTATGGCTTGGTTTTTGCTCCGACATGCACTGTCAACTGTGGGACCTTATATAGACAGGTGTGTGCTTTTCCAACTCATATTCTATCATTTTAAATTACCACAGGTGGACTCAGGTGGACTCTCAATCAAGTTGTAGAAACATCTCAAGGATGATCAATAGAAACAGGATGCACCTGAGCTCAATTTCAAGTCTTACAGCAAAGGGTCTGAATACTTATGCAAATAAGGTATTTATGTTTATATCATTTTTATTTTTTGGCAAACATGTCTAAAAACCTGTTTTGTATTTGTCATTATGGGGTATTGTGTGTAGATTGATGAGGATATTTTTTAGAATAAGGCTGTAGTGTAACAAAATGTGGAAAAGCTCAAGGGGTCTGAATACTTTCCCAATGCACTGCATCTCAGTGGTGCATTCAGTCCCATTGCAGACCGGTTTGAGATCAAATACATAACCTTTCCTGACTCTCAATCTGAAGAGTTGGACTTCTACCAGGAGCTCAATCTGGCAAAGCCCCTTGGGAGTTCCCCACCGTCCGGATAGACAGTTAGACCTAAGCCATTCTCTATAAAACAGGCCATTGAGGTGTTTCACTTTTTAAAAAACATTTTACTCAACGAAAGTATTCAACACTGATGTTACCCATTTCTGACATGCACTGTAGGAACACAATATCTATCCAAATCACCTTACTGATAAGTTTAAGGCCATTTTCAGTGATTAATGGGACATGGAATAATTTCCTTTACCATTTCACACGCAAAGGGCTGGCTTGTAAACTTGCCAGTGAACAACAGCGCATTCCCGAGTAAGTGACCGAACGTAATGTCCAACCATCCAGTCTACTGCATCCCTTTTTTGACAACAACAGCAGGAGGAGAGAAGAGACCATTGACCTGGTCTGTTGGCCTTCTCCCTGATGTTAGCCACTTCACTTTACTGGCTATTATACAACCGATAGGTAACTAGGTAGCCCACCTCTCTCAATTATCCATACTTGAATCTTGTGCAATAGGAAAATTGACAATGTTGCCTAGTTTCGTAAATAATTTGAACGTTAGTTAGCTCAAATATATAACGGTTACAATAGCTAGCTAACTAACGTTAACTGTGTAATATATATATTTTTTAAAGCGACGAATAACGTTAAAACAAAGGAATAACAAACTCAAGCCATGATTACCATGAAAACGTTGATTAGCTAACGTTAGCCAACCCGTTTTGACAAATTATAATTTAATTGTGAAAGAATTAGTTAACGTTCCCGTAACAGACTGTTTAGATGCTAATAATGCTCACCCAAAATCGTCATCCATAGATTTGAAGAAGAACTTGTAGTTCGGTTTCTTCAGAACATTTTTGAAGTCTGCAAGTGTGACCCTGTCCGCGGGCACTGCCAATTTGACCAGGTAAGGTGTTTCCTGGTCGTCGAGGTGATATATGACTTTGGTCTCCCCCATTGTGGGCTGCTGGGGCGAGGCAGGCAGGGTACATCAAGCCGCGGTCCTGGAAAGCTCCTTTCGGGCCTCGGCTCCCCGCGGTGCTGCGGTGATTCCCCCGGCTTTCTGGCCAGCCGGCTGGCTACCAGTTGTTATTTTGAATCCTTTTAACTCGCTACTGTAGCAACCTAACGTTAGCTAGTATTAGCTAGCTATTTAGAAGCACCTTGCTCCACAAAGGTTCAGCCAGACGAAGACTTTTATGTACCCGGATATTATGTTACCAATTTGAAAAGGCGCAACCTTCCAAATGTATCTACATTCCAATCTTGACTAAATGTGAATTTAGGCAGTCGTTGTTCACGCTAGCTGGCAGTTACTTTGTTGAATAAACACGAAGAATCCTTCCTCCTGAGTTCAGAATGCAGTCTACAACAAACAACCACCAACCCTAAAATAAACGTGCTCCCTCTACCGGAGAGGAGGAAAGAAAAATAATCGTAACGGTTTTTCAAGGAATAACCTTACTTCGGGATTTTGGCAATGAAACCCGTTTTCTACTTCCCCAGAGTCCATAAACGAATGTATAAATGTTTATGTCTCTGCAAGTTAGAGGTAGTTTCGCGAGTCAATGCTAAATTGTATGTAGCTATACCACAGATAGAACAATGTCGAGACAGATATGTCACTGGATGTATAAATGTGTAGCATAAATTTGGAGGAAACCCACTGGCCAGCAGTGGGAGAAGATGGAAAGAGATGGATTTTGGCCGATATTCTGAACATTTTATCATTGAGGAAACATTTGATCTCAAAACAGCTTTCTGTTCCCAAAACTATAATGTGTTATGAACAGAGTGGACTAAGTGTTGTAGACTTTACCCTTTGCAAAATACTTATAAAATCGCGTTGTTTAGGAGTGCAAAGGCAAATGTAGTTATTCCACACGCTCACTTCATAGAGAAGTTGTTCCCTAACGGAAATACGCAGATTATGTTAGAACGCGCCACTAGGATCTTGGGCTTGGCTCTTTTATTTAACTAGGAAAGTCAGTTAAGAACAAATTGTTATTTACAATGACAGCCTATCCTGGCCAAACCCTAGCCCGCTCTATGGGACTACCGTCTGACATTTCCTCATCTCCCACCGCTTCTAATGTGACTATCCCTGTTGCTTCTCCCTCTTTTTCCCCTGCCCCGCTACAAAGTTTCTCCCTGCAGGCAGTCACTGAGTGACTTCTCCTTTCCCCCAATGTCCTGGTATCCAATTGGTAGTTACAGTCTTGTCTCATCGCTGCAACTACCGTACGGACTCGGGAGAGGCGAAGGTCGAGAGCCGTGTGTCCTCTGAAACACAACCCAGCCAAGCCAAGCCGCTTCTTAACACAATGCACACTTAACCCGGAAAGACACCAATGTGTCGGAGGAAACACCTGGTGACTGTGTCAGCATGCACTGCGCCCGGCCCGCCACAGGAGTCACTAGTGCACGATGGGACAAGGACATCAATGCTGGCCAAACTCTCCCCTAACCCGGACGATGCTGGTTGATGCTTATTTATTAAACCCTCTTAGGCCTCACTCCCTCCTATCTGAGATATCTACTGCAGCCCTCATCATCCACATACAACACCCGTTCTGCCAGTCACATTCTGTTAAAGGTCCTCAAAGCACACACATCCCTGGGTCGCTCCTCTTTTTAGTTCGCTGCAGCTAGCGACTGGAACGAGCTGCAAACACTCCAACTGTACAGTTTTATCTCAATCCCTTCATTCAAAGACTCAATCATGGACGCTCTTACTGACAGTTGTGGCTGATTTGCGTGATGTACTGTTGTCTCTACCTTCTTGCCCTTTGTGCTGTTATCTGTGCCCAATAATGTTTGTACCATGTTTTGTGCTGCTACCATGTTGTGATGCCCCACATGCTATGTTGTTGTCTTAGGTCTCTTCTTTATGTAGTGTTGTCTCTCTTGTCCTATATTAATATTTTAAACTGTATTTTTACTCCCAGGTCCCGTCCCCACCGGAGGCCTTATGCCTTCTGGTAGGCCGTCACTGGAAATAAGAATTTGTTCTTAACTGACTTACCTACTAGTTAAATAAAGGTTCAATTATTTTTTAAATCGGCAAGGACTAGGGAGTTTAAAAAAATAAAGAGAATATAGCTATAAGCACAGGCAAAATCCTGGAGGAAAACCTGGTTCAGTTTGCTTTCCAACAGACACTGGGAGACAAATTCACCTTTCAGCAGGACAATAACCTAAAACACAAGGCCAAATATACACAGGAGTTGCTTACCAAGACGACATTGAATGTTCCTTAGTTTTGACTTAAATCGTCTTGAAAATATTTGGTAAGACATGAAAATGTCTGTATAACAATGATCAACAACCAACTTGACAGACCTTGAAGAAATGCAAATACTGTGCAATCCAGGTGTGCAAAACTCTTAGTGCCCGATTCCGACAGAGGAATGACATCTTATGCACCCCTTTCCTACACACTTCTCAGTATTTAGTATATTGACTTACCTTATGAAGGTGCGTAATGGGCTTCGCAAGTGTGTTTCCCTTGCGTGTGCTGAATAAAATGTAATTCAGCTGCTGAAAACCCACCTTGCTGGCCAACAGAATTTCTCATGTTTATTACATTTATCTTAAGCCATCCCTTTAAATACAGTGTACCTTCCAATTAGAATTTTGTTGACAGATTAGAATATATTGAGAGAACGGGTTCAGAAAATAGGCATCAATGAAAGAAAGACATCCAGTTATATGCATATTCATCTCAGTGTTAATACCAACTGGTAAATTAAAACAAATAACAAGATTATTTTGGCACATTTTAGGGTTAGGAAAGTATATACACTGCTCCAAAAATAAAGGGAACACTAAAATAACACCTCCTAGATCTGAATGAATGAAATATTCTTATTAAATACTTTTTTCTTTACATAGTTGAATGTGCTGACAACAAAATCACACAAACATTATCAATGGAAATCAAATGTATCAACCCATGGAGGTCTGGATTTGGAATCACACTCAAAATTAGTCCACACTACAGGCTGATCCAACTTTGATGTAATGTCCTTAAAACAAGTCAAAATGAGGTTCAGTAGTGTGTGTGGCCTCCACGTGCCTGTATGACCTCCCTACAATGCCTGGGCATGCTCCTGATGAGGTGGTGGATGATCTCCTGAGGGATCTCCTCCCAGACCTGGACTAAAGTATCCGCCAACTTCTGGACAGTCTGTGGTGCAACGTGGCGTTGGTGGATGGAGCGAGACATGTTGTCCCAGATGTGCTCAATTGGATTCAGGTCTGGGGAACAGGCGGGTCAGTCCATAGCATCAATGCCTTCCTCTTGCAGGAACTGCTGACACACTCCAGCCACATGAGGTCTAGCATTGTCTTGCATTAGGAGGAACCCAGGGCCAACCACACCAGCATATGGTCTCACAAGGGGTCTGAGGATCTCATCTCGGTACCTAATGGCAGTCAGGCTACCTCTGGCGAGCACATGGAGGGCTGTGCGGCCCCCCAAAGAAATGCCACCCCACACCATGACTGACCCACCGCCAAACCGGTTATGCTAGAGGATGTTGCAGGCAGCAGAACGTTCTCCACGGCGTCTCCAGACTCTGTCACGTGCTCAGCGTGAACCTGCTTTCATCTGTAAGTGGCGAATTTGCCAATCTTGGTGTTCTCTGGCAAATGTCAAACGTCCTGCACGGTGTTGGGCTGTAAGCACAACCCCCACCTGTGGACGTCGGGCCCTCATACCACCCTCATGGCGTCTGTTTCTGACCGTTTGAGCAGACACATGCACATTTGTGGCCTGCTGGAGGTCATTTTGCAGGGCTCTGGCAGTGCTCCTCCTTGCACAAAGGCAGAGGTAGCGGTCCTGCTGCTAGGTTGTTGCCCTCCTACGGCCTCCTCCATGTCTCCTGATGTACTGGCCTGTCTCCTGGTAGCGCCTCCATGCTCTGGACACTACGCTGACAGACACAGCAAACCTTCTTGCCACAGCTCGCATTGATGTGTCATCCTGGATGAGCTGCACTACCTGAGCCACTTGTGTGGGTTGTAGACTCCGTCTCATGCTACCACTAGAGTGAAAGCACCGCCAGCATTCAAAAGTGACTAAAACATCAGCCAGGAAGCATAGGAACTGAGAAGGGGTCTGTGGTCACCCCCTGCAGAACCACTCCTTTATTGGGAGTGTCTTGCTAATTGCCTATAATTTCCACCTGTTGTCTATTCCATTTGCACAACAGCATGTGACATTTATTGTCAATCAGTGTTGCTTCCTAAGTGGACAGTTTGGTTTCACAGAAGTGTGATTGACTTGGAGTTACATTGTGTTGTTTAAGTGTTCCCTTTATTTTTTTGAGCAGTGTATATGAATCATTTAAAAAAATGTATGCACAAAAATACAGATTAATCAAAAATACAGTGGTTTAATTCATTCTGAAAATTGCCACATTGTTATTTAACCCACGGTGATGTTGGAAGATTAGTGTACATATAATTATAATAGGGAGAATAATTTACAATAATAGTTTACAATAATAATTTACTATACCCTCTATTGCCTGCACTAACCATGGAACTGTGGGATGACACAGTCAATGTGTTGCGCCATGGGTCAGGATGAAACTGTAACTGCTTGGTCCATAAATACTATGTATTATTTTAATGTTAGAAACTGTTACTAATGACCCTCAGCAACAACCACATGGCCGTGACAGCATTTACAGAGGAAATTAAGCAAGTTAGGCTATACCAACTGAAGGGAACTAACAGTAAATTGGCAGTTAAATGTGTTATTAGGCCTACTGACAGTCGATACTGATAGTGGCTAATATTTAACACAATAGAAATAGGAAACAGAGAAAGCTGGGGTAGCATATAATTAAGACATTTGATAGTGCCCATTGCTGTAAGTTAAAAGGCCATACAATTTAAATTCTGCATAATGCCACAGCATTTCATAAAGTTCACTGTGGGAAAGTTGATATGCTTCAGTTTGCTGCCATATTACTGGTTTCACATCTGTCTCCACCGATTACAATATAAAATAGATCTAAAACACAATTTATATTTACAATTCCTTTATCCAAACAGATGACTCATTAACCTAACTCTTATCGTTATAAATTACAGTATATGGAGAATGCTGTAATTTCTATCTGAAAAATAAAGTTGATGCTTTTTCCACTTGAAACCGGCAGATTTGCTCAACATGGTTTCCTCTTGCTTAAAGGTGGTGGAATTATGAGGGAATTAAGTCACGGTCAGAATACGGCGTATCTATTGACACCTCCGCCATACCTTCATTTATTTGATCTCCACCAAGAACAAATAGCAAGTGAATAGCGTGCTATTCTCGTGCTTAAATTCAAGGTAGGAATACGCATAGAGAAAAGTGCATAATAATGTAATAACATTCCATTTACGCGCCCATAACTCGGGTAGGAATCAGGGCCTTTGAGACTTACCCAGAAAGACTCACAGGTGTAACCGCTGCCAGAGGGGATTCTAACATGTATTGATTCAGGGATGTGAATACGTATGTAAATGAGATATTTCTGTACTTAATTTTCAATTAATTTGCAAATATTTAAAAAAAAAAACATGTTTTCACTTTGCCATTATAGGTTAGTGTGTAGATGGATAAGATTTAAAAATAATAATATTTAATCGATTTTGAATTCAGACAAAATGTGGAATAAGTGAAGGGGTATGAATAGTTTCTGAAGGCACTGTATATACCAACTTTGCACACAGGCTTGGGGCAATATTAATCTAATACTTTTTTCTATTACGTCCCCATGAACTTGCAAAATATTGCCAAGTTGAACAATACTCTTCTATTACCTATTTCAGAAAGCTTGTAGTCCAGGGAAAAAACATATTTTCATCAGTCTGCTCATTGTCTTTAATCATATTCCATATTTTGAAGCAGTTTCTGGCAAGACTAACTCAAAATAATCTAAATAATCATTGCACAAATGACACTTCATGTGTACAGTACATCTGTGAGAGATTTTAAGAGTGCTGGGATCATTCATGGGCACAAATATTAATAGAATAAACTAAAATAATAAAACAATACAAATAATAAGCCTAACCATAATAATAAACATTACCATAATCATCATCCCACTTGAGACCACTGGTATTATCAGGGGAACTGAAAAGTTGTGCCAGAGACATTCTATTGAGCCCTATGCCATCCTCAGAACCGGAAGCAGTTCCAGTCTTCTATCATACAGAGCGGCGCCTGACAGGTCTCAGTGCCAGTTGGTCTTGCACGGACAACAGTTCTTCCTGCCCACGGTTTCTCTTTGAGAGATGCAATAGTGGTTTGATCATTAGTGCGCACAGGATAGCAAAATAGTTTCACTTCCTGTTGTTCCTCAAGCCAAAATGGCATTTAATGAAACTCTGGGCCTGTTTTTGAGACTTGAACTCAATTTTTTTCCCTCCATATTCCATCCAAGGATGGGTAGGGTATGGGTTGTACTTTATATGCCTCTTGAAAACTTCTGCTACGAGATCCTTTTTATTCATGTGCCAAACTCTGAAGCAGTTTCTGTCTGGTATCATACAGAGTGCTACCTGACAGGACTCACACTGCCAGTTGGTCTGGCTTTCCTTGCACAGACAACATTTCTTCCTGCCGCCAGATTTTCTTTGAGAGGAGTCAACAGTGGTAGGATCAATTATGGGTACAGGGTAGCATGGTCGCTTCACTTCCACCAATTCCTTCTCTTCTTCTGGTTGTTCTTCTTCCTCCTCCTCCTCCTCTGAAGACTCTTCTTCAGCCTCCTCCTGCTTACCAATGTCAGCAAGCTGCAGGCACAGCTGCTCCCTGAACTGCTTGTGGGTCATGGACTTTTTCTTCTTCATCTGGGCCATGTCCTTCTGCAGGAGGAAGCTGTTCACCACAGCAATGTCTATAAAGTGGAAGAAGAAGGTCTTGTACCACTTCATGGTTTTGTGGGCCACACTGTAGCATTTGATAAGGGAATCAGACAGGTCCACACCCCCCATATACTTGTTGTACGGCTTGATTGCCTCTGGGACGGGTATGCACTGTGTTGTCCAGGATCCATTTTTGCTCTGTTTCCTGATTTTGACCTGCTCCCCTGCGAATGCCTTATGAATGGTGGTACACATGGTGACAGGTTGTGCGCCCATCCACTTGGTGAAGAGCAGCTCCCCATCACGGAGCCAGCGGATGGTTCCCTTCTCTGCTCGAGCAGGCATGCTGTTCTCTCGGATGCCCACACAGATTTCACGTATGGTTCCGCATGCTCCCAATTTCTTTTTGTACAGGTCACGGAAGAAAGTTGTGCTGGTGAAGAAGTTATCAACATAAATGTGGTATCCTGTGCCCAAGTAAGGCACCTTCAACAGGTTCATGGCAACATCATAGCTCTCCCCTTTGCCTGAAGCAGATGGGTTTTTGGTCATAAAGACATTGAAGTCGCAGGTGTAGCCATTTCTTGAATCTGCTAAAACATACAGCTTGAATCCATACCTGTAGGACTTGGATTTAATGTATTGTTTGAGGCTGTGGCGGGCCTTGGAGTGCACCATGCGCTCATCAATGGAAAGGTTCTGGAATGGGTGGTAGAAGGCTCTGCATGCATCCAAAATCTGGTCTTTTAGAGGTTTGATTCTCATGAGCCGATCATAGTCCGCAGTCCCCTTCTTCTTGTCGTTTTCCTCATCCTCTGCTGGGTCACTCATGTGCAGTGAATAGGTGATTGCCCGAAATCTTGTCATAGTCATGACTGTACAACAAAAAGGAAGGCAATATATTCTGTTTCGATTCCAGTAGTCTGATACAGTGTGTACATTCAGCAGACCCATATAGATTACAATGCTGAGGTATTTGTACATTTCCTCCACAGATACAGGTTTCCATGGTTCTTTGATTCCATGTTCTTGTCTTCTCTTGGCATTCTTGTTGGTGTTTGAGCAGAGAGTATCAACAACGTCATTACTGAAGAAGAGCTGGAAGAGCTCTAGAACAGTGTAGTTCTTTGAAGTGTCTAGCTGGGGTCCAGGAGTCCTAGCTGGTTCGAAAGGTAACCATTTATGCTCTTGGTCTGGTTCATCCTCAGTCCTCCACTTCCTCTCTGACCCACTGAAAAGAGGTGTGGCTGCATGAGCTCTGTTTTTGGATTTGGCAGGGCTGGGTGTCCAGGGGGGAGAGGATGGAGGCCTGGCCTTCCTTTGCGGTGCTGCTTTGGGGCTAGAGGTGAGTTTTGTTCTTTTTGAAGCCCTGCTCTCGATTACTTCTGTATCAGGGGGAAGGTCTTCTCCATCTTCCTCACTTGACTCTGAAGCTTCGATCTTAGGGCGAGAGGAGATGCCCCTTACCCTGAGTCGTGTCATAATTGGAGGAGAGTCATCTCCCCCTCTAGTCTCTGTAACTTCTGTCCCATCTGGAGGGTATTCACCCTCCACTATAGTTTCTGTAACTTCTGTTCCATTGGGAGGGGATTCTTCCCCCTCCATAGCCTCTGAAGGTTCCGTCAGATAAGGAAGGTCTTCATTCTCATCTCTGAAAAACAATTAATAAAATATGTTTTAGGTGGTGCCATACATATAAAACAGCATCATTGTGACAATCTGGTTTCTATCAACTTACTTAGAGAAAGGTTGGGTTTGTTGATAAAATTCCATATTTATGCAAATAATACGGAATGGAGAGCTTGACAGTCCATAAGGCCAATATGATAGATTTTCTAACCCGTTTAATATTGTTTGTTTACAAATACATTTTATACAGTTTAACTAAGCCCATGAGACATTAGTGTTATTTTTCAAGAATCAATAGGTATACACTACCGGTCAAAAGTTTTAGAACACCTACTCAAGGGTTTTTCTTTATTGTTTACATTGTAGAATAATAGTAAATAAATAAAAACTATGAAATAACACATATGGAATCATGCAGTAATCAAACAAAAAAAGTGTTAAACAAATATTTTAGATTCTTCAAAGTAGCCACCCTTTGTCTTGATGACAGCTTTGCACTCTCTTGACATTCTCTCAACCAGCTTCACCTGGAATGCTTTTCCAAAGGTCTTGGAGTTCCCACATATGCTGAGCACTTGTTGGCTGCTTATCCTTCACTCTGCGGTCCAACTCATCCCAAACCATCTCAATTTGGTTGAAGTCGGGGGATTGTGGAGGCCAGGTCATCTGATGCAGCACTCCATCTGCTTCTTGGTAAAAATAGCCCCTACATAGCCTGGAGGTGTGTTGGGTCATTGTCCTGTTGAAAAATAAACCAGATGGGATGGCGTATTACTGCAGAATACTGTGGTAGCCGTGCTGGTTTAAGTGTGCCTTGAATTCTAAATAAATCACAGACAGTGTCACCAGTAAAGCACCCCACACCATCACACCTCCTCTATGCTTTACGGTGGGAAATACACATGCAGAGATCATCCGTTCACCCACCCCGCGTCTCACAAAAACACAGCAGTTGGAACCAAAAATCTCCAATTTGGACTCTAGACCAAAGGGCAAATTTCCACCGGTCTAATGTCCATTGCTCTGGATTCTTGGCCCAAGCAAGTCTCTTCTTATTATTGGTGTCCTTTGGTAGTGGTTTCTTTGCAGAAATTTGACCACGAACGCCTGATTCATGCAGTCTCCTCTGAACAGTTGATGTTGAGGCTACAATCTGAGGTAAAGTTAATTGCCGATTTCTGAGGCTGGTAACTCTAATGAACTTGTCCTCTGCAGCAGAGGTAACTCTGGGTCTTCCATTCCTGTTGTGGTCCTCATGAGAGACAGTTTCATCATAGCACTTGATGGTTTTTGAGACTGCACTTTAAGAAACTTTCAAAGTTCTTGAAATGTTCCATATTGACTGACCTTCATGTCTTAAAGTAATGATGGACTGTCATTTCTCTTTGCTTATTTATGCTGTTCTTTCCATAATATGGACTTGGTCTTTTACCAAATAGGGCAATATTCTGTATAACACCCCTACCTTGTCACAACACAACTGATCGGCTCATACACATTAAGGAAATCAATTCTACAAATTTACTTTTAACAAGGCACACCTGTTAATTGAAATGTATTCCTGGTGACTACCTCATGAATTTGGTTGAGAGAATGCCAAGAGTGTGCAAAGCTGTCATCAAGGGAAAGGGTGGCTTGTTGAAGTATCTAAAATATATTTTGATTTGTTTTAACACTTTTTGGTTACTACATGATTCCATGTGTTATTTCATAGTTTTGACATCTTCACTATTATTCCACAATGTAGAAAAAAAATAAAGAACAACCCTAGAATTAGTGGGTGTTCTAAAACTTTTGACTGGTAGTGTATATAATTAAGAAACTATAAATATCACACTGGGTGTGGTAATTTCAATAAATAAAAATGCAAATGACTCAATATCAAAATGTGTAAAATGGGTGTTAGAACGTTAAAGATATTTAAGCAAACAATACTGAGCGGATGCTTAAATTAAAATGCTATCCACTCTGAACAATGTAATAGTTCAACTCACAGGTCCAAAAGTCGATCCAACTCCTCTTCAAAGATGGAATCTAGAAATGAATCGTTGCTGCCACATGCTTGAAATTCTCCATCAGAATTCATTTTTCCTGCTTCCTTTCCATTGTCATCTTGAACAACACTGCTGTTCTCAGATTGCATTGCCTTTTTCCTGGAAGGTATTTCAGACAAAAACAATGGAAATTAATTCACACAATTTAAGTGGGAGCCCAAGACTGGAGCACAGAGAAAACAATTGATCATATGATGCATGTTCTCAACTCATTAACTGTGTGTGCCATATTTCTAAATGCCAGTAGATTGATCAACATCAAATGTGGAGAAGGGGAGCAAAGACTGGAGTCATACCAGATTTGTAGCTTGCAGTAATAGGAGTCAAGGTGCAGACAAAAATCACAAGAAAGTCAAGAAATATAGGTGTGACTTTCTCACAGGACCACCCTATGAAGGTTAAATGTAATGTATTTAATCAGCAAGGTATATTAAAATAGATCCATCTGCATTTAATAGTGAAGCTGTGACTCACTATCTTTCTTGCTGTTTTGTGCAATCGTTGATAAAAATTAGCTTTTTCTGTTTGTGATAAATGACTTTCATAGATAGTAATGCAGAACCATTCATTTGCATTAGAACACATTTTTACATTTTATGTGACGTAATGGTTTTACATGGTCATTTTTTGGAATACGTGTTCTTTGGGAGAAGTATTTTAACATGATTGCAATTTATATTAAAGTACTTCAGGCATACTACCTCTTATCGCATTCAGAGAGGGAGCGTTAGTTCTGCACCTCCTCCAGCTCCATCTTTGCTGTTTGTCCACTGGTTCTGCCTGAAGCCAAAACACATGATCGCAGCCATTCTACCAAACCCATATGGTTCCACAGCAGCACTTGGGCCTTTCAGTTATATATGCTTAATATTTACGTGTCTAACAGGTTACATAACCCAAACACCATCCCAAATTATTACTAGAGATATGCACCTCTGTTATTACCTCTCTCTTCCGCCGTTGCTCAACACAGAGTTCGCACAACAACGCAACCAAAAACAACATATAGCACATACACGTCAGCTAACAATTCTACTTCTTTTTTGGTATTTTGACTGTCATCAAACAAATGTAATAGGTACATGCCGCCACCTACTGTATTGCCTATGTATCAGCCTACTATTCGGAGGTATGAATTCATAGAGGACCGCAGTATGAGTCACAACACCCGTAAAACCTAGCGGTCAAACAAGGAAATTGTTCCAATGAGGACTATGTTTTGTGTAGACTTACCCTGGCGTGACGTTTTGATAACCAACTAAATCTCTCTAGGACAAGGTGATTTATCAGTATATTCGCCTGAATTTACCCCGACAAAAATGAAACGCTATTTAGGCTATCATAAAGAACTACAAATGCCATGATGATCTGGAAGAGACTGATGAATCGAGGTAAGAATCTGGATGAACTATCTAATGTTAGCTACATTTTGTAATTAATAAATCAGCTACATTTCTTTAAATTGGTAATTCTGTGAACTGCCTTGTGCAAGTTTTAAATTGACACTACCTGTTAGGAAGGTGTCAGCTAGGGATGGCGGGCAGGAGCTCGCAGGGATTTATTGCATTATGTCTACTTTGATACTAGTTAGCACTTTCGATTTGGAGAGTAAGTAGTGCCGAATATATGGATAAAAATCACCTTGTCCGAGAGAGATTTACATGGTTATTAACGTCATGTCAGGGTAAGCTAAAAAAAAAACACAGCCCTTATTTGAATTGTTTCTAAAATTCCCTATGAGAACAACGAATGGTGGAAAAACGATTGGAACCATTTTGGTTCAAAACATCATGTAACTCTTCTGCAGTAAAATCTTATACACCAAAGTACTTCTCTGCAGCTGCCACCACAACATCTATCCTCTGATTTTATGTTCCATTCCTGCGGTACAATTGACAACCATGGCCATGAATGCCAAAAAAATAATCTTATTGAAGCACATGTTGTTTTATCACTCTCTATTGGCCTCGTCCTACTCTTAGAATCCCTCACCCTGGATCTATCTTCCTCTCTTCACTGCCTTAGCAGTCGAACAGGGCAACCTCAAACAGCCTTTCTCTCACCGGACACCTCTGATCTCCAGCACCATGGGTACCCCCACAATTTACACATAACTTTTTCCACTGATACTAAACATTCCTTTGTCTCATGTCCTCCTGCACACTTCTCACATCTAGGAATCTCTCTCCTACACACTGCTGTCACATGACCATAAGATTGACACTTAAAACACCATAATGGGTTCGGGAAAAAAGCTCTCACGGGGTAACTGACACATCCTAAATTCACTTTATCTGGTAAAGACATACATCAAAATGTAGTAGTACAGACAGTGTATTGTCTGTTTAACCACGCTCTCCACCGGTCTGCGTCACACCAAACGGCGGGCGTCAAAGACACCGGGAAACTTCTACTTCAGCTGACCTTCCTCAACACTTAACTTCACTCCAGTTATCACTCCTTTCAACGGCACCCTGGTCTGGAGAGGAAAGCAAGTCACAGTTCTTCTCCCCAATCGCGTGGTGGGGAGCGCACGCTCCTACTGGACAGCAGAAATGCAAAAAAATAGACATGATTCTGCTTCAAGTCACTTTCACTGACCCAACATTCCCCAACCTTTTCTCCACATATGGATCTGCCAGATGTTAAGGATCCATTGTCTCCAGACATTTCTCTCACTGGGCCAGAATAGCTCTTCCAAAGGTTCTGTGTGATCCATATGAACTCAAAACATGTTCCACTTTTCTCCTTTTTTTCCTGTACGCGGTCCATGCTGTCCCCCCCCCCCACACATCTTCCAGCGACCATACCGCCATCATCTTCTGCTTAATCAGATCTTCCAGAAGGCATGTGCATTCCACCATTCCATATTATTTACTTATATGTTCCACTTTTCAATTTTTTGTTGAACATTGCAGATTGAAATAACATGAATAGAGCCGATGTGATTCCTTATTCTATATGTCAGAGAGGCATGTTTGTGCTACATAGCCTATTTCTATCTGAATGTTCCAAAGCGTTGCGTCCTGCTGAACAGGGGTATAATCTTTAGTCCAAAGAGTTGCAACGAAAATGAGTTTTCATGTAGTTCATTCCCCGTTTTGTTCCATTTGCTTTCGTTTAAGATAACATTTTGCAACAGAATCGGTGTAATGAATACATCCCAGTTCTTTGGGGTCGAAGAAAGCTGTAAAAACAGTCAATGTGTGCGTCTTTTATTGCCTTTGAATTATCTGTAATTTGTTCTTGTTTGTTTGTATACTGGTCTTTTGTGGGGTGCAACTAACCTTGGCATGACCCTGGACAACACCCTGTTGTTCTCTGCAAACATCAAAGCAGTGACCTGCTCCTGCAGCTTCATGCTCTACAACATCCGTAGAGTACAACACTACCTCACACAGGAAGAGACACAGGTCCTAATCCAGGCACTTGTCATCTCCCGTCTGGACTATTGCAACTCGCTATTGGCTGTGCTCCCTGCGTGTAACATCAATTTAATTTTTAGTTTAATTTAACCGTTATTCAACTAGGCAAATCAAATCCCTGCAATTTATCCAGAACGTTGCAACCCGCCAGGTTTTCAACCCTCCCAAGTTCTCCAATGTCACCCCGCTACTCCATGGTGCTTGCCTACAAAGCATCAAGAGGAATTGCCCCTCTCTCTCTTGAGGCTATGTTCAAACCCTACACCCTAAACAAGATCAATAAGGGAGCTTTTTTGAGAACGTCTTCACTGTTCTTTCATGCTCAATGACACACCATGGCCTCTCCGCTTATATTGGAGCAGTTTTGAATGATTTCATATGTGGTATGATTACTAGTTAGGATATTGCAGATCTGGACAACTATCCACCTACCACTATTGTCATTAAGAATGATGGATAGAGGGCAGGATAGGCACCGGTAGACTACATTGACCTGTGTGGTATAGTTAGCGGACAGGAAAGCATAGTTCATAAGGGAAAACCAAAACACCTTGAAATAGGAGAGAGATATACATGTTTAGGGATTATTATCCTACCTAGACTAGCCTACAACACTGCATTGCAATGAATAATTGAATTAGGCTATTGTTTACAGGTGAGTACAGCATTTGACTCTAGGCATGTATACTGCAGGGAAATTGTCATTTGAATAACGACAAAAGCCCTGTGATTTTCTAGATTTCATTCCATTTGCATCAGTTGTGGGTCTGCTCTCAACCGTTTATAAAGTAGAGAAAGGCACAGTAGCAGCCCAGTCTGGCTGTATTTTAAGTTCTGACACTGGGGCAGGTAGCCTGGTGGTTAGAGCGTTGGGCCAGTAGCCGAAAGGTTGCTAGATTGAATCCCCGAGCTGCCAAGGTACAAATCTGTCATCCTGCCCCTGAACAAGGCAGTTATCCACTGTTCCTAGGCTGTCATTGAAAATAAGAATTTGATCTTGACGGACTTACCTAGTTAAATAAAATATAAAAATGTATAGTAAAACCTGCAAAAGAACAAATGTTAACATGGGGGGAAAACGCACTACACCCTCTGCCCAATAAAAACAAAAACTCCCCAAAGCAAAAAACAAAACAAAGTTAGACATTTCTTACTGTCCCTGTGTAGATAAATACCATTTAGTGCATATTGGTTTTTAGTCAACCTAAGGATAGTATTCATCTAAGCAAAATGATTGAAACCCAAAGGAAGTCACCATTGTATTTTAGATACATTTGGTCCACAAAAACTCACCATCTTCTTCTTCTTGCATCCAACAAAAGTGCGTTTGGCCACACCACCTTTTGCTCCATCATGGCCGCCGTTGGCCACAACCTGGAACAGCACAAACACACCCCCGGCCGAAGTAGTTCAGATGATATCCCATACAGAAGGACCACAAACCCCATTTTCACTCATCCATGGAATCCCAAGTCATCTCGATATCTTGTTAATGTCAGAACATTGCAAGCCAAACCCTTCGCTGCTGATCTGGCCGCTATTCCGCTTGTTGTTGTAGCTAGTAGTAGCCAATGCTACCTGTGCCTCCGCCGGAACACAAAATGTAAACAATGTTGCTACTTTAGGCAGATAAAGCCATCTCCTTATTTGCTGTAGGCTGTAAAACTCCGGCTGTGGACATATAAGGTAGCTTGTTTGAACGATTTTATCTTGAGAAACACCGGATTTTCAGATTAAAACGAAAATATAACCCTGAAAAGCTCTGTATAAAAGAGCGCGCCATGAGACCATTGTGCTTAAAGCCAAGAGCAGACAAAGCTACACGTGTTTACTGAAAGTGTAGGATGTCACTTGAAGACGGAACATTTGAGATCGACTACAGTTAAGCTGCGCAGACACACACTACACTCTTTTAGACGTGGTTAATTGCTGAATCAAACGTTGAATCCGTGAGGGATTTACACAAAAATATGATAACGCTAGTGTTCTACACATTTTTTCGGAATATTCCACAATTGTGTGGCCTGCTGAACTGAAATAGATGCCGGTACTGCTTATATTTAGGTGCAGCTAATATTCTAAGAGGTGCAGGAACAAGCAGTAGAACATGTGAGGTACTGGTACTCGGTTCCGGTAAGCCCTTGGTCAAGTCAAGCAGTGTATCTACTGGTCAAAGCGAAAACATACTTTATGATGGCTTACTGGCAAGTTATAATAATGGTTGCTTTAAAACAATTTGAAGTAATATTCAAAACCAGCTAGTTTTATACATGAGGAACGACAAATGAAGCTAAAAAACGGAATTAACAACTCAAGTCTACTGTGAAAGAACGCTGATAAACACAGCACAAATGAAATATTGAACTTTTTAGAGGTCAGTTTAAAAGCCAGCGTCTAATGATTACACCCCCGATGGATCAAAAAGGTCAAACTGACAACACCAGTGTTTGACATACATGTACATAATTTGCAATTTATTTGGCGTAAATGAACACTGATTTGCCATTGAACACATACAGGGGTGAAAATATATAACTCAATGCACAGATAATTAGTGAAGGTCCTGGATGAAGTTTAAAAAAATCTGCTTTAAGATTCAAGACATGTATAACTCTCCTCTTTCCCTCGCCTGGGAATCAGCATCATGATCTACTTAGTCTTCCAAACACTGTAGGACAACAATAACACAGGTAAAGTAAAAATACAAAAGTGGGTTTGGTCTCTTAAATAAATTGATAGCATGAATGAGAGAGAAGGGGGGGGTTCTCAGTCATCCAGGAAGTCCTCGTCCAGGTTGACGTCCGAGGTATCAATGTCGTCCAGCTCCATGTTGTCCAGGTCGTCTTCAAGTTCGTCCAGGACCTGGGGAAGTAAACACACAACGTTAACAGCTGGCCCATAACACAGCTAATGGTACTGATATTGCAGCAGGGTATGTTCATACATCTCGATTTCTTCTCACTGGGTAAAGCGCCTCACCTACTGAACATTTGTCTATTTCTAGGGAGGCTGTTGCCTACCTTGTCCTTCTGTGACTCAGATGAGCTGGGGTTTTCCTCCTCAGGTGCAACCTCAGGCTCTGCCTCAGAGGGGATCACGGCTGCAGCCACGGGGGCCACTACCGCCGCCAACACGGACGCCATCACACCTGCGGCCAGCACGGTCTCCTCGCCGCTGTCTTCAGCCTGCTGGTGGACGCACGCACACAGACATGAGCAGGACTCCACACACCAGGGGTGTGAGATCTGTTTTTTAGCATCTCCCCTGTTTCCATCTTTAATCCAGCCAACATGTGAGGGCTTTTCTAGATGTGAAACTCTACTCTTCCACTTCTAGGTCTGTGATATCAAAAACATATTGTCTGTGTAGAACTAGAACTACAAAGCCTTTAATCAAGTTGACTACCAATTAGTCTTTGTAGTGGAGGTTTCTGAGAAGAATGAAGACTTACCAGTACCGGTGTAGCGAGGGAGAGTGGAGCTCCTTTGGGCTCGTAGCCCGTGGCCTCCTCTAGTATATTACGTTCTTCATTGGGCTGGAGAAAAGAGACATGAGGAATGGGTGTTGTGTGTCAACGATCAAACAAAGACAGCAATGGATGAGATAAGGATGAAGAGAGTGGACAACTTCTGTGATGCAAATATGCATCCATAACTATCTTTCAGATTTGAGATGTGAACGTCAGATTATTCACATTTATTAAAGTACCACCTCCAATCCCCACCACTCACCGTGATGAGAGGGTAGTTGGTGGCGGGCATGGAGTTGCCCAGGCAGGTCTCACGAAGGAACTGCTCGGCCACGAACGACTCCTTCAGCCCGGGGAACAGGTTCTCATACTCAGTGGGGTCAGCCAGTGACTCAGCCGCCTTTTGGTTGACCTTGGCCAGGCTCTCCCTCCACAGCTTGACCACTCTGGACACCTGGCTGGGTAGGTAGGTGCGGGCCAGGAAGGCCGCCTCGGGCAGCCGGTTGGTCCGGATCAGCAGCTCTAGACAGTGGTCCAGTCTGAGGACAGACAGCCAGACACCAGTGTCAGAGAGAGGTCCAATACACTCCTACTAATCACATGTTCTATCATAAAGAGTAAAGTTATGTACTTTCCAAGAGCTTATTTTTGCTCATTGTTAACAGCTACAACAAGTAAGTCTGATGCCTCACTGTCATGGATGAAGGAATAGGGCCGGTGACAGAAAGATTCCAATGGTAATACACTGAACAAAAAAACTAAACAAATATAAATTGTCCGTCCCATGTTTTATGAGCTGAAATAAAAGATCCCAGAAATGTTCCACACACAAAAAGCTTATTTCTCAACATCCCTGTTAGTGAGCATTTATCCCGTGTCAAGATAATGCATATCAAGAAGCTGATTAAACAGCATGATCATTACACAGGTGCACCTTACGCAATAAAAGGAGAGTCTAAAATGTGCAGTTTTGTCATAGAACACAATACCACAGATGTATTTTGAGGGAGCAATTGGCATGCCGACTGCAGGGATGTCCACCAGAGAATTGAATGTTAATTTCTCTACCATAAGCAGCCTAAGCCGTTGTCTATCAACAATGACAAGCCACCAGGGTCTGACAACTTGGATGGAAAATTACTGAGGATAATAGCATACGATATTGCCACTCCTATTTGCCATATTTTCTATTTAAGCCTACTAGAAAGTGTGTGCCCCCAGGCTTGGAGGGAAGCAAAAGTCATTCCGCTACCTAAGAATAGTAAAGCCCCCTTTACTGGCTCAAATAACTGACCAATCAGCCTGTTACAAACCCGTAGTAAACTTTTGGAAAGAAATGTGTTTGAACAAATACAGTGCTATTTTACAGGAAACAAATTGACAACAGACTTTCAGCACGCTTATAGGGAAGGACATTCAACAAGCACAGCACTTGCACAAATGACTGATGTTTGGCTAAGAGAAATTGATAAATTGTGGAGGCTATTTTGTTAGACTTCATTGTGGCTTTTGACATTATCAACAATAGTCTGCTGCTGGAGTTGTAGTTTTATTTAACCTTTATTTTACAAGTCAGTTAAGAACAAATTCTTATTTACAATGACGGCCTACACTGGCCAAACCCAGACGATTCTGGGCCAATTGTGCGCCGCCCTATGGGACTCCCAATCACGGCCAGTTGTGATACAGCCTGGAATCGAACTAGGGTGTCTGTAGTGACGCCTCTAGTACCGAGATGCAGTGCCTTAGAACGCTGTACCACTTGGGAGCCAAAGCCTCTCCAACATAATCTAGATAGAATCAGGAATTCCCCAGGGCAACTGTCTAGGCCCATTACTTCTTTCAATTTTTACTAATGACATACCACTGGCTTTACTTTATATGCTGATGACTCAACACATGTCAGTTACTAGAGCGACTGAAAGGACTGCAACACTTAACAAAGAGTTGCAATTAGTTTGAGAGGGTGGCAAGTAATAAGTTAGTCCTAAATATTACTAAAACTAAAAGCATTGTATTTGGGACAAATCATTCACTAAACCCCAAACCTCAACTAAATCTTGCAATAAATAAGGTGGAAATTCAGCAAGTTCAGGAGACTAAACTGTTTGGAGTAACCCTGGATTGTAAACTGTCATGATCAAAACATATTGATTCAACAATAGCTATGATGGGGAGAAGTCTGGCCATAATAAAGTGCTGCTCTAACTTACATTTACATTACATTTAAGTCATTTAGCAGACGCTCTTATCCAGAGCGACTTACAAATTGGTGCATTCACCTTATGACATCCAGTGGAACAGCCACTTTACAATAGTGCATCTAAATATTTTAAGGGGGGTGAGAAGGATTACTTTATCCTATCCTAGGTATTCCTTAAAGAGGTGGGGTTCTTCTTAACAGCACTATCAACAAGGCAGATCCTACAGGCCCAAGTTTTGTCGCACCTGGACTACTGTTCAGTCGTGTGGTCAGATACCACAAAAAGGACTTTGACATGCTTATTATTATTAGCTCCATCTCTCCTTGCTCAATGTGGACGAGAGATTGACTTAATCACTGTTTTTATGTGAGGTATTGACATGTTGAATGCACCAAGCTGTCTGAACGAACTACTGGCTCACAGCACAGACACCCATCATTACCCCACAAGATATGCCACCAGAGGTCTCTTCACAGTCCCCAAATCCAGAACAGACTATTGGAGGTGCACAGTACTACAAAAAGCCATGACTACATGGAACTCTATTCCACATCAAGTAACTGATGCAAGCAGTAAAATTATATTTAAAAAATGAATACAAAAAACACCTTATAGAACAGCGGGGACTGTGAAGAGACACAAACAAAGACACAGACACATGCACACAATAACATACGCACTATACACACACATGATCACATTGATTTTGTACTGTAGATCTGTGATAGTGGTGGAGCAGGGGCCTGAGGGCACACAGTGTGTTGTGAAACCTGTGAACGTATTCTAATGTTTATCTATGCATAGTCACTTCACTCCCACCTACATTTAACATTACATTTAAGATATTTAGCAGACGCTCTTATCCAGAGCGACTTACAAATATACAGATTACCTCAACTAACCTGTACCCCCACACACTGACTCGGTACCAGTGCCAAGTGTATATCGCCTCGTTATTGTTATTCTTGTTACTTTTTATTTTAGTCAACTTGGTAAATATTTATTTTCTTAACCCGTCTTCAACTGCACTGTTGGTTAAGGGCTTGTATAGTAGGCATTTCACAGTAAAGTCTACACTTGTATTCGGCGCATGTGACAAATAACATTTGATATGATTTAATGTTGTAAATTTTATAAACTGCCTTAATTTTGCTGGACCCCAGGAAGAGTAGCTGCAATGGGAATCCAAAATAAATACAACATTGTTTTAGAGAATTTAGCAGTACGTCCAACCGGCCTCACAACCGCAGACCAGGTGTTACCCCGCCAGCCCAGGACCTCCACATCCGGCTTCTTCACCTGCAGGATCATCTGTGGGGGGAGGGGTGCTGAGGAGCATTTCTGTCTGTAATAAAGCCCTTTTGTTGGGAAAAACCCATTCTGATTGGCTGGGCCTGGCTCCACAGTGGGTGGGCCTATTGCCCTCCAAGTCCCACCCATGTGAAATCCATAGATTAGGGCCTAATGAATTTACTTAATTCCTTATATGAACTGTAACTCAGTAAAAATGTTAATTGTTCCATGTTGCGTTTATATTTTTGTTCAATGTAAAATCACATGATGTGCTCCATCCACCTGCCTGTTCCCCTCTTCTGTACTCACTTCCCCTGCAGGAAGTAGGTCATGAATGCCACGTTGTTCTTGCCGTCCCGCTCGGCACCCTCGGCCAGCTTGCCCACCATGGCGGCGTTGCCCGAGGCGGTGGCCAGCAGCAGCAGGCCACCGTAGTCCTGGGCGTGATGAAGGCACTCCTGGGCCAGGCTAAACTGGCACTTACTGATGGCCAGCTCTGCCAGCTGCTTCCACTTCTGCTCCGACTGCCACCAGAGAAAACAATGGTTCTAATGTTTACATTCACGTTATACAGTACTGTCAGTTAGACGGATATGGTAGGAAGTTGAAACCTCACTTCAAGCTAAAATAATTACATAGTTAAGCATCGTTTAGTGCAGCTTAGCTGAAGGACAGTTAATTAATTCAATTTAACTACACAGTCCATTCAGATCTAAATCAGATGTTGACTAAATATATTTAAGCCTAGAAGATAGTCTTCAGTATTGAATAACTAATTGTAGAATGACTGACATATATTCATCTTTAGTCTTTGAACTCTTGTAGTGTGTGCAGTGGTCTCTCCATAGCCTATTGTACTGTAGGTCTCACCTCTGCCTCCACAGCCAGCTGATAGGCGATCTTCAGCTCCCCCAGCTGCAGGGCAAGCTCAAACCTGTGCTCCGAGTCTGATGACACGGCCAGAGCCTGCTGCTTGAAGCCCTGGATGACCAACAAGCACATATCAGTAAACATAGTAACATTTCATGCAAAGACACAGTCAGTTCACACAACAGCAGCCACATACAATTTTTGTTTTGAAATGGAGAGCCCAGAAATGCTAGCATCCCATAGTCTAGCTAGAATTCCCGTTGCACCCCGGCTCCACCATAGGTTCAAAATACTACATTTTACTTCATCTATTCGCCTCACTTCCTCTGTGAACAGGAAGTTTCTGACCTGTTTCTCCAGGAAGTGTGCTACGCGGGTCCTCTGCTCCTTGGGGATGGTGGGCAGCACTTTGTCGGCCATGCCAAAGTCCCGGCGCATCACAGCTGTCTGGTACTCCAGCACAGACACCAGTAGGGAGTAGCTGACGATGTTCAGCTCCTTGTCACCCAGGTACAGGCGGTCGTCCTTGGGGATGTAGCCCAGGAGGTACATGGTTCTACGGATGGAGCAGATAGACCATATGTAATAGGGATTTAAAAGGAAACTGATCACACTTTGAGATGGCGTTCTAGGACTGGTTTCCAATGCACAGATAAAGCCTAGTTGTCGACTAAAAAGCATGCTGAATGAAGGAAGATCTTTTCATAGGAAGATCTTTTTAGTCCAGGACTAGGCTTAACGTGTAACTGACAGCGTTTTAGCAATGTGAAATCTGATACAAATCTGTTCATATACACCAGGGAAGAATGTTGCCTCCTTATTTATTGGACATTTTCTGAGCACTTTCATAGAATGTTTGGGAATGACGTAGAGTAAGGCTTTTGGGAAAATTCTACAGCAATATATAGTGAGAAAGCGTCTGTGCGTTTGGACAATTAATAGACACCGCAGTAAATAAAACCTAATAAAGATGTCGGCCCTGTCCTGGACCAGACTCTACACAGACCGGTGCGCCATAGACAATCAGAACTACAATAGACGTGTATGCAAATAAGCCATATGGGCCTGCCATCATTCACTTTCAACTGGACTGTGTGTTTACAGGCAGTAGGGTCTGCCATCATTCACTTTCAACTGGACTGTGTGTTTACAGGCAGTAGGGCCTGCCATCATTCACTTTCAACTGGACTGTGTGTTTACAGGCAGTAGGGCCTGCCATCATTCACTTTCAACTGGACTGTGTGTTTACAGGCAGTAGGGTCTGCCATCATTCACTTTGAACTGGACTGTGTGTTTACAGGCAGTAGGGCCTGCCATCATTCACTTTCAACTGGACTGTGTGTTTACAGGCAGTAGGGCCTGCCATCATTCACTTTCAACTGGACTGTGACAGGCTGGGCCTGCCATCATTCACTTTCAACTGGACTGTGTTTACAGGCAGTAGGGCCTGCCATCATTCACTTTGAACTGGACTGTGTGTTTACAGGCAGTAGGGCCTGCCATCATTCACTTTCAACTGGACTGTGTGTTTACAGGCAGTAGGGCCTGCCATCATTCACTTTCAACTGGACTGTGTGTTTACAGGCAGTAGGGCCTGCCATCATTCACTTTCAACTGGACTGTGTGTTTACAGGCAGTAGGGCCTGCCATCATTCACTTTGAACTGGACTGTGTGTTTACAGGCAGTAGGGCCTGCCATCATTCACTTTCAACTGGACTGTGTGTTTACAGGCAGTAGGGCCTGCCATCACTCACTTTCAACTGGACTGTGTGTTTACAGGCAGTAGGGCCTGCCATCACTCACTTTGAACTGGACTGTGTGTTTACAGGCAGTAGGGTCTGCCATCACTCACTTTGAACTGGACTGTGTGTTTACAGGCAGTAGGGCCTGCCATCACTCACTTTCAACTGGACTGTGTGTTTACAGGCAGTAGGGCCTGCCATCACTCACTTTGAACTGGACTGTGTGTTTACAGGCAGTAGGGCCTGCCCTCACTCACTTTCAACTGGACTGTGTGTTTACAGGCAGTAGGGTCTGCCATCACTCACTTTCAACTGGACTGTGTGTTTACAGGCAGTAGGGTCTGCCATCACTCACTTTGAACTGGACTGTGTGTTTACAGGCAGTGAACTGGACTGTGTGTTTACAGGCAGTAGGGCCTGCCATCACTCACTTTCAACTGGACTGTGTGTTTACAGGCAGTAGGGCCTGCCATCACTCACTTTCAACTGGAACTGGGCCTGCCCTCACTGAACTGGACTGTTTTTACAGGCAGTAGGGCCTGCCATCACTCACTTTCAACTGGACTGTGTGTTTACAGGCAGTAGGGCCTGCCATCATTCACTTTCAACTGGACTGTGTGTTTACAGGCAGTAGGGTCTGCCATCACTCACTTTCAACTGGACTGTGTGTTTACAGGCAGTAGGGCCTGCCATCATTCACTTTCAACTGGACTGTGTGTTTACAGGCAGTAGCAACAGTTCGACTTTAGACCATTAAAAAGCATTTGCACAAGCCACAAAATAGACCTGAATGGGTTTCTGCAGTAATGTAAATGCCACAGGAGTCCTCTTATATTTGGAAACTTTACAGTCCTATTGATCAAACCACTACGAACAGGTAGGCTCTCTTCCTCCCTAAAATCAACAACAGAAGTTAGCCAGAGCAAGATGAGCTCAAATCTAGAGTGACAAACCCTCTTCTTCAGCTTAAAAGTTGGCCGTCAAAATTGCACTGATAAACAATGGGGAAAAGTAGCTTGCCCTTCTGCAACTTGCCAGCCAATGCAAGCTCGTCCCAACCCACATTTTGCCAATTGAATGGGAACTGCCTGCCTGCCCATTTGATCAATGCCAAATACATGATTGACAACTAAGAGATATTCATTCTGTGGAGAATAGTTGTTCAAGGTCAGCATAGCTAGCAAAGCAATTCACATTTCTTGCTAGCTAACCAAATGACACCTGCATCTTTAGCTGTAGCCACTGAAAAACGGTGAGGGGGAAAAAGTCAGTCACTCACCCACTTGTCCAATGACATGACATCCTCCCAGCAGCTAGCTCACTAACATTGGTCTCTGTATATTTAGCCTCCTAAATAGATACGCTAGCCTATTAGGCATGTTATGACTGACTTGTGATCATTGCCCTTGCTAGTTTGATTATATTGACATTCCCAGCCTTAGTTACATTCATACGCTTTTGTCCCAAAAAATGTAGTAATTGAAAGTGAAACGGTGCATCCCAAGTGGGTGGAGGCAGCAAACAATGTACCAGGCCAGCTTCCATTTATAACCTGATAGGAATGTATTGGTGAATTATATTCATCATGTTCTGAACATCCATCTATTCTGCAAACTATGTCTACTGTACGTCTTTTAAGTTTGTTGGTTTTGTAGCATAAACTGGGAAATTTATATTTTTGGCTGATATGACTGTCTGTTTGATATCTGCAAAGTAGTTAAAACTCTGTCAGTTCCACTTCAATCTCTGTCCAGAACAAATAAATACACTTAGGTTGTTGAGTAAGTTAGTGGGCCCCCCGTTTATTCAGTTCAGTTATTTGTTGGATAGTCTTGTTGTAGAATGAATGTCAATGTAGCCCAAGCACATATGCTGCTTTCAATGCAAAAGGACTTGACTGATTCAAATGTTGCCCTAAAGAGGACACTAGTGGGGACTTTTGGCTTTACATTAGCTGACATAACACAAACATTTAGCAAATCTACAGAGGTTATTGTTTCTGGTCTTATACCCCCAACACCAGTGCTTACACAGCCAGCAAGACAGGGGTCGCACTCAAAGCAGCACTAAGCTCCACGTATTCTTCAACTCCAGTCTCTTACTCCTGGATCGTATTCACTATGAACCAAACAGAGAGGGACCTACCTCAATTTGCCCAATAAGAAATATTTGTTTTGTTTTCTGTTGCAAAACGTATTGCTACGCTGTGCTCTAATAAATATAACCCTGGTTCGCCGTACCTGTCCAGGTGAGCGATGGTGACAATCTCTCCCCCTACAAAGTAGTTGAGTCTGTTGACAGAGCTGGTGTAGATGAAGCAGTCTCCCACCCATAGGCCTGTCTTCACCACCTCCTGGATCTCCCCCTGGACCTGGAGGATCAAAACAGACACAAAATGGCCGACAGATTAGGGAGGAGGAAGGGAGGTGGGTGTTCACTGGCGTTATGTTGTCAAGGGCACCAGAGTATTTGCCTGTCACACACACACACCTCAAAGGCGTCTTCGATGCCATCCTCGGTCACTCCCTCGTTGTTCTCTTGGGAGGCGGCTACTTTCTCTGACAGGTAACGCAGGATGAAGAAGGAATCCTCTGTGGCTATACACACCAACTCCCCTGAGTCTGACCAGAATATCTACAAACAGAGAGAGAGGGAAAGAGAGAGGAGGATGCAGTGTTATCTCATGCTTCGCTTACGGTCCTGATGTCATGATGATGAAAACGTTAATGTCATATGCACATTTCTATCAATACGATACGGGGTAGAAAAGCAAACATTCACCGAAACAGACCCTTGTACATGCTAGGATGCTCCTGTACATATCTATATTCTGATAAAGATGCTATTTTCTCAACAGTACTCACATGTTTGGGCTGGATCTCGACGCGGCGGATCAGCTCTGTGTTTTCCCAGTCATAGAAGGCCAGACCGTTCACTGACCTGACGCCTAGCAAAAAGCCTCCATAGATACCTGCAGGGAAATTTATATCAGGGTCATATTCATTGGGCACCAGTTGGAAGAAAACACACTGAAACACATATGGACTACCTGGATTTGTCCAATAAGAACGTTAATTTTATTTTCTGTTTTCATTACCTGGCGGGTTCCATCAAAACTGTCATAATTTGTTTGCAGTATCTTTGTTCACTACTAACTACCTGGGCCGGCCTTTTCCACTTACCTTCAGCACCAAAGTCTGGCTTGAAAGACTTCTTCTCCTTGAAGTTCTTGAAGATTTTGACCACACTGTTGCTTTCCCTGATGGCATACCTATGACAAGACAGACCATGGACATTTGTGAGTGACAGAAAGTAATCATCCATTCTTGGAAGAAGAAAATAAATACAATTACATCATTTGATTGGTTATTAAATTAAATTATATAAAGCTAAATCCCAATTGCTGTGAATAAATGGTAAGGGTGTGTGTGAGATGGACTCACTCAGAGGAGTCGTGTGCCCAGACAAACTCCTGCGCTGAGCCGAAGCTCTTGTTCCTCAGGGCCATAGCAGTGTAGATGATGTACTCTCCGTCTCCACACACCACAACAAACCTGACAACACAAACAACAATGCATATGGATTAGAGAGGGGCTCAATAAAACTTACAGATTTTCAACAGACTCTGAAGTTGAGGTGTGTTTGGAGAAATAGCTATTTATTTCTGGAGATGTGGAACACGTTTTAAAGTATTATGTGTGTGTGTGTGTGTGGTCCATATGTTTTCTAACAAATTATTTTTTTTGATCTAACATTTGAAAACAGCTTTGCCTTTAAAGGTGTGGCACACAAATATGCAGTTGTTGTGCAAGACATTTGAATCTATTCCCTGAATAGCTGACACGGGAGTCCAATGCAGTGCGGACTGACCTTCCGTTGGGGTTGTGCTGGATGGTCTGGGGGTAGATCTCACAGCTGCCCATGTCTTTGACGGCCAGCGGCAGCCTCTCTCCATCCTTGATCTCCGTGTCGCCCATGGCCTTCAGGTTTGCCTGCTGCACCTCCGAGTGCTTGGCCCAGATGATCTTCCCACTGGTGTCCATGGACATGGCTGGCTCCTCACGCCCCAGCTACAGATCACAGGAGAGGATGGAATAAAGTACCAAGGCTTTCAGGAGCGCAGAGGAGATGTCACTGAGTAGTTGTTTCAACATAGAAAGGTAGTTAAAGAGTACGTGTGAAATATGTACAAACAAATTCTATCAAACTCAGTGGAAACCCATCAGTGTGAAAATATATATTTTTTTCTTGAGTTTGACTCTTATGCACAAATATATAGTCATTGACGTTTCTATTGAACACCTTGATGATGATGCTGCCCTCGTCGTAGCCCAGCGCCACGTTGTTGGAGCCTCTCAGGCCACACACACACCACACGCGCTCCATGCCGTAGTTCAGCGTGCTCTCCAGACGGTATGTACTCGAGTGCCAGATACGCACAGTGCCTAAGGAACCAGAGAATGGATTTAAAAAAATATTTTTTGGACTTGTGTGCATGTTTTTATTTAACGGTTTTATTTAACGTTTGTATTTTTCCATATGTAAAATCATCCAGAGTGGAGCAAATATATCTGCTCAGCAACAACAGAAGAAGTACTTTCAGACGATCGGAATATGATAGAGTGTGTATCAGGAATTTCCTCACCGTCCTCTGAGCCTGTGATGATGATAGGCAGCTCTGGGTGAAAGCTGACACACGACACATTCTGGGCGTGGCCCTCCAGGGTCTGCACACACGTCTTGTTCTGATGGGAGGAAATAAAGAGAGAGAGTGATACTCTGCTACAAACATCTACAATACATATTTTTTATTTGTTGAGAGACAAGGGGACGAGAACGGTCAGCAAGACTAAAATAGTCATGCTCAAACACACAGTCCACTAACCCCGCCTCCATTGAGTAGGTGAGGCACAGGACAGCACTCACCCTTAGTAACGCAGTAGTGAATGGATGCTTTGCATAGTGTCTTACTGCATTTACTACTGAGTTACACAGAATTTGGCCATGCTCATCTACATATAAATCTGAATCTACTATAGTAGAATGTCATTTCACTGCTTGTTATGATCTGGAAGTGGCTACAATGTTTCATCCCACCTCTGTCTTACCTGGTAGTCCCAAATCTTGACCAGACGGTCATCAGCACCTGATATGAGGTATGGCTTGTCCCCTCCGCTGTAGTAGTCAATGCAGTTGACTCCTTTCTCATGGCCCTCAAGGGTGAAGTTAGGAGAGGAGGAGCCCAGCTGCCACACCTGGGATAAGACAGACCATGTGTCAGAAAAAAACAACACTCACAAACATCGACACTATGGTTGTTGTAAGCACACAACTTTTGTTAAGCACAACTTTTGTTAAGTCATCACACACACACACACACACACACAGTGTCTGGTGTTACCTTGATGGTTCTGTCCAGAGAAGCGCTGGCAAACTGGTTGTTGTCTTTAGGGTTGATGACGATCTGCATGACGTAGTGGGTGTGGCCCTCAAACACCTGACTGCAAGACCACTTCTTCTCCCAGTCCCACAGCTTGATTAGCATGTCGTCTGGACACACACAGGAAGTAACAGTCACTTAATATCATACTTGTGTGACAGAGAATTAGTATAAAAAGTATAAAAAGATGGGAGTCAAAAAAAGAAAGAGAAGAGTTACTGATTGCGCACCACTGCTTGTGAGGATGTAGGGCTGGGTGGGATGCACGGCGATACAGCGGATGTAGTCAGAGTGGGCCTCAAACATGTGGACCCTCTCCAGGGTGTTGTAGTTGAACACACGGATCTGCATGTCATCCTACAGAGAGGAAGGAGGAAAGACATTGCAAATGCAGTGAGCACGTAATCTCCATTCTACAAGTCATCACAAAGTGGTGGAAGAAAGACCATAAGTAGTTCTCGTTTCTCATTAGCTAGATGCTTGTCCTGAATTTTAAATCAGCATCACTCACCGCTCCGGTTATGACCCAGTTCTTCCTGGCTACAAACTTCGATGCTCTCACTGGAAGGTCACACACTTCGAAGGTCTTCACCAAGGTCTGGATTGGAGATATTTACAAATCGTACATTTTAATTGCATATACGTTTCGCTTTGAGTTGTTTATCTCCATGGTGCAAGTACTCAACATCAAACTGGAACCGTGTGTGTTTGTTTACCTGCGTTTCGTGGTTCCAGACACAGACACTACCATTGTACAGGCTGGCCAGCATCCACGGCTCGGTCGGGTGGAGGTCCACGCTCTTCACACGGTCTGACCGGGCTGTCAGCTTCCGCTTGATGTCCAGCCTGAGAGGCTGTGAGACAGATGAGATGCTGTCAAGTCAATCCAAATAAACTGACAGAGCAGTGCACAGTGTACTGTTCTGGGGTGTAATCATTAGTCCAAACAGTTGCAATTTGCAACGAAAAAAGTCTATATTGGACAAATTCAGGTAGGCCCCTCCACGTTTCATTCCGTTTGCTTCTATTAAAGAAACGTTTTGCAACAGAATCAGCTTAATGAATACACCCCAGATTGCAGATCATAGCTAGTTTGCAAGCTAATGGTGATAAAACTCTAGCTAGTACACAATTACTAATCCTTCCAAAATCCCCAAAAATGTAAACACAGCACAGTGGCTAGCAATGCAGCTACCGTACCATCAAATAAAAATATTTTACATGCAAAATATAGAGATGGCTAGCTAGATAAATATTGACTACAATATTGGATATTGATTACTGCATTGTTGGGTTTAGAGCGTGTAAAAAGGGCATTTCACTGGAATTATGCATGTGACATTAAACTTGAAACT
Source organism: Oncorhynchus gorbuscha (assembly GCF_021184085.1). Lineage (NCBI taxonomy): Eukaryota > Metazoa > Chordata > Actinopteri > Salmoniformes > Salmonidae > Oncorhynchus > Oncorhynchus gorbuscha. The sequence continues at coordinate 64,335,610 of NC_060180.1, forward strand.
GCTCAACGTAACGGTAGTAGGGAAATGTGATATTTAGTGTAGCTAGCTAACGTTAACTAGCTACGAGGACAAGAGCATCTTTGCCAAAGGATAGCTAGACAAAAGGCTTCTTAACAGCTTCTACCCCTAAGCCACAAGACTCCTGAACAGCTAATCAAATGGTTACCCATTTTAACACTGCTGCTACTCTGATTATTATTCATGCATAGTCACTTTACCTCTACCTACATGTACAGTACCAGTCAAAAGTTTGGACACACCTAATCATTCAAGGGTTTTTCTTTATTTTTACTATTTTCTACATTGTAGAATAATAGTGAAGAAGTCAACACTATGAAATAACACATGTGGAATCATGTAGTTGTCACCAAAAAAGTGTTAAACAAATCAAAATCTATTTTATATTTGACATTCTTCAAAGTAGCCAGCCTTTGCCTTGATGACAGCTTTGCACACTCTAGGCATTCTCTCAACCAGCTTCATGAGATGAGTCACCTGGAATGCATTTCAATTAACAGGTGTGCCTTGTTAAGTTAATTTGTGGAATTTCTTTCTTTCTTTTAATGTGTCCAAGTCCATATTATGGCAAGGACAGCTCAAATAAGCAAAGAGAAACTTTGAAAGTTTCTTCAAGTGCAGTCGCAAAAACCATCAAGCGCTATGATGAAACTGTCTCTCATGAGAACCACCACAGGAAAGAAAGACCCAGAGTTACCCTGCTGCAGAGGATAAGTTCATTAGAGTTAACTGCACCTCAGATTGCAGCCCAAATAAATGTGTCAGAGTTCAAGTAGCAGACACATCCGCAAGGCTCTCCAGAGGGTGGTGCGGTCTGCACAACGCATCACCGGGGGCAAACTACCTGCCCTCCAGGACACCTACAGCACCCGACGTCACAAGAATCCCAAAAAGATCATCAAGGATGACAACCACCTGAGCAAAGGCCTGTTCACCCCGCTACCATCCAGAAGGCGAGGTCAGTACAGGTGCATGAAAGCTGAGACCGAGAGACTGAACAACAGCTTCCATCTCAAGGCCATGAGACTGTTAAACAGCCATCACTAACACAGAGAGGCTGCTGCCTACATACAGACTTGAAATCATTGGCCACTTTAATAAATGGATCAATAGTCACTTTAATAATGCCACTACTAATGTTTACATATTTTGCATCACTCATCTCATATGTATTTACTGTATTTTATAACATCTTTTGCATCTTACCTATGCCACTCTGTCATTGCTCATCCATATATTTATATATTCTTATTCCATTCCCTTAGATTTGTGTGTATTAGGTAGTTGTTGTGGAATTGTTAGGTTACATGTTGGGACTAGAAGCACAATCATTTCCCTACACTCACAATAACATCTGCTAACCATGTGTATGTGAACAATAAAATTAGATTTTTGGTTAAGGGCTTGTAAGTAAGCATTTAGAGAGTTGGACTTGTAACCGAAAGGTTTCAAGATCAAATCCCCAAGCTGACATGGTAAAAATCAGTCTTTCTGCCCCTGAACAAGGCAGTTAGCCCACTATTCCTAGGCCGTCATTGAAAATAAGAATTTGTTCTTAACTGACTTGCCTAGTTAAATAAAAGGTCAAATAAAATTAAAAATGTCACTGTAAGGTGAAATACCTTCTGTATTCAGAGCATGTGACAAATACAATTTGATTTGACTTGATTATCCTTTCTACTTAGCAAGTGTTTGGCTAGCTATCATCATTCCCAAAATATAATAATGCATTGGAATAGTTTAGACACAAGGACGAACAGCACTACCGCACCTGTTGTCTAGACCTCTGAATTCTCGGCTATGAAATGCAAACTGATTTTACTCGTGATATAACTTCTGACCTGTTGCACCCTCTACAACCAATGTGATTATTATTATTTGACACTGCTGGTCATCTATTAACACCATATACTCTTATAATCTCCACCCGGTACAGCCAGAAGAGGACAGGCCACCCCTCAGAGCCTGGTTCCTCTCGGTTTTTTTCCTAGGTTCATGCCTTTCTAGGGAGTTTTTCCTAGCCACCGTGCTTCTACATCTGCCTTACTTGCTGTTTGGGGTTTTAGGCTGGGTTTATGTATAGCACTCTGACATCTGCTGATGTAAAAATGGCTTTATAAATACAATTGACTACCGTTAGTAGGTGGACAAATTGTGAGCTAACTGACTAGCAACAGGCCTAGCTTGTTTTGCTAGCTATCGTTACCTTAGCTAGCATGTCTCAATCACTACCGCGCCGTCTTTACTGACATAAACTGGTGACATGTCACCAAACATTACAATTCAGACTACATATCTGTACGTAATATATAACTTTCAATATCGAATGTAAACTTGTCTCACCATGTTTTATCCCTGGATTGTCTCTCTTTATGTGAATGAATTACGAATAATTACAGTCGGTGCTGCGTTTTCTGTGGACGGACTGTCGAGTAGTGACGTGGAACCCATGAAACTTCCTGAAACTGCGTGCGATGCTAATCGATGACGTGTGGTTTGGGGTCGTGGCACTTTTTCCAAGGTGCCCTGCTGTAGTTTAGCTATAACTTTGTTAAAATTACTATTTCAAACATAGCATATACATGTTGTGCACATTAAGATGTTTCTGCAGTTTATAAAAATGTTCAGACGGTTATTTCCCGAACTAAATTAATCACTGTGATGGCCCAAATTGCGGTATACTTGCTGCATTTGCCCAACTGTAACCCATCTTTGTAAGACTGGTGTTCAGTCCAGGGTAGAAAGCATACCCACTAGTTTATGTTCCTAATCCTATATGGTTTAGGAGTCTTCGCTGTGTATCAGCTATGGCCATATGGAATTGTCTTTGACCAGGTAGTAGTTTCTCAAAGTTTTTTATGCCAGTTGGGACCAGCAAGCTATGGTCCCTCTTGTGTCAGAGCTTTTTCTGCTTGGGGGACCGCTCACATTAAAACTAGAACTGTAAAACTGACTCCGTTGTAAATTCAGCACATCCCTCAGACTGACGCTGGCCAATGACACAGAGGTTAAGAAACACTGGGCTATACAAATGAGTCTTATAAATTATCAGCCAGAGGGACGTTTAGCAATAATAGTGGGTTGCCATGATCAACTTTGAGAGGTTTTAGGCTAACACATGACGGATTCAAGACTGACAACATTGTATTAGAGTTATGGAATATTTGCCCAACAAAAACAACATATATAAGGCTGAAAAGAGGGAACAATAAACAATGCTTTATTCAGATTTGCTTGTGTTATGATATGAGTTTGAAACAGTATGACAAAAGAAAGTGGTGAATCCAGTAACTTATATCCAGATGTCCTTTATTATTTTTTCTTAATGTTTAAACCCCTACAAGCAGACTATGTCCTCACAGGTCAGTTTCTGTGAATTCAGATAATACATCTAAAGTGTTTGAGGTCAGATATACATTTTTGTGTTGGGAGCTTGGGCTGTCATCTTCCTCAACTTATCTCATTCCCTTTGAAGAAACAGGATAGGTCTAGGTCTTGTCCTGGTCGATCAGTGCAAACGAAGGAAAGAATCATTGAGATGCTACCTTGGAATGGCGTTCTCCTGTCAGTCTGTAAAATAAGCTGCACATCCACTTATATCCTGCAGGTGACGATATCTCTGTGCTGTTCATCAGCTCCTGAGGAAGGTGCAACATTTCGATAACATTCAGATACAGTAGAAGTAACATGTTCTCTGTCATGCACAATATGGAATCATTTCAGGTCCACATTAATATTTCTATCTGCAATGTTAAGGATAGAGATGCTATACTGCCATTGCTTATACAGTATAACTATTATGAACATGATCGTTCCAGTGCTTCCACCCACGGTTGGCATTTTCCCCCTTCTGGGCACACAGTTTGTCCGCCTCCCCCAACACAAGAGCCTGTTAAGATACAGTAAAATATATAGTGTTTAAAAAATATATTGTTTCAATGTCTCTCCATAAAGGAAAACACATTTGTAAAACAAAAAGGAAATGCTATTATCCAAGGGCTGAGGACAGGAAAATAAGTAATCAATGAAGTAGAAAAATAGAAGAAGAAGAAGAAACAGAAAAGGAAGATGAGGATTAGATGGAATAATCTGAGATTATGTATTTCTTTTTATTTCTTTGCCACATTTTTAGCAGTTTTACTTTAGTGCCTTATAGGATGCATGTTTTGGAATAATTGTATTCTGTGTAGGCTTCATTCTTTTCACTCTGTCAATTAGGTTAGTATTGTGGAGTAACTACAATGTTATGAATCTATTTTACATTAATATTTCAGTTAATACTGCTGAAGATAGTATCTAAATGTAATATATAGTAGACCTGCATATTGGCACTCTATACAGTTACAATACAGCATATTGGCACTCTATTCATAAGAGCGTCTGCTAAATGACTTAAATGTAATGTAATGTATTCAGTTACAATACAGCACATTGGCACACTAAATAGTTACAATACAGCATATTGGCACACTAAACAGTTACAATACAGCACATTGGCACACTAAATAGTTACAATACAGCACATTGGCACACTAAACAGTTACAATACAGCATATTGGCACACTAAACAGTTACAATACAGCACATTGGCACACTAAATAGTTACAATACAGCATATTGGCACACTAAACAGTTACAATACAGCACATTGGCATTAGTTACAATACAGCACATTGGCTAAACAGTTACAATACAGCATATTGGCACACTAAACAGTTACAATACAGTTACAATAAATAGTTACAATACGGCATATTGGCACACTGTACAGTTGCAATACAGCATATTGGCACACTAAACAGTTACAATACAGCACATTGGCACACTAAATAGTTACAATACAGCACATTGGCACACTAAATAGTTACAATACAGCATATTGGCACACTGTACAGTTACAATACAGCACATTGGCACACTAAATAGTTACAATACGGCATATTGGCACACTGTACAGTTGCACAGCATATTGGCACACTAAATAGTTACAGTTACAATACAGCATATTGCACACTAAATAGTTACACACACTGTACAGTTGCAATAAACAACAGTTACAATACAGCACATTGGCACACTAAATAGTTACAATACAGCACATTGGCACACTAAACAGTTACAATACAGCATATTGGCACACTAAACAGTTACAATACAGCACATTGGCACACTAAATAGTTACAATACGGCATATTGGCACACTGTACAGTTGCAATACAGCATATTGGCACACTAAATAGTTACAATACAGCACATTGGCACACTAAATAGTTACAATACAGCACATTGGCGGTGGTAGTGCACACTGTACAGGCACTAGTATGTATTTGATAATAAAATATTTTTGACATTTTTTCTCATCCTTCTCTGCAGATGGATGGAAGAATATTATACTGTATATACCATAGTGGTAGTCCATGGAGATAATGGAGAAAAGAATCATCCTCAGTGCTTTCATGTATCCTCAAAGTTATCACTGCTCTCCAACTCTGATTTGACATTGAAGTCTGCTGGTGTGTTGGTTCTGTTGAATGGTTATCCTTTGGCTGAATCATATGTGCATGTGGAAAGTATCCCAGTCTCTTTATATATCAGCCAAGGCTGAGGGCAGAGTACTATTGCTAAAACAGTCGAATGCTATGGCTATAGGGGGGAAGAGACGCCAGATGGCCAGTCCGCACCTGATCCTTTCGGCTTTAATGAGAGAAGATATATGGCAAAATCACTGGTAAGACGATATTGGTGCCATTTTTTGTATCATTCTATGTTCTACCCCACTGACTGCCCCGGTAGTGTTCACACCAGTAAGCCATCCATCAAAATTACTCTCTCATTGTTAAAGGGGGCAAATGGGGGAATACTGATAATGGGAGTTATATGTTCATATAAATGATTAGAATATTCCACCCTGAAACCATATGATTGTATGAAATTGATTAGACTCATGATGAAATTGATTAGAATCATGAGATTATTCTAATGATGTGTGTGGTTTTAGTCAGTAGAATTATATATCCGTGTGTATAGTTTATGTCTCTTATAGTATCTTAAAAACACTGAACACTGTCTGAGCAAGATTTGGTGCCGACCTTGACTGGGGCCACTGAGAGTACTTCCCAGGGTCTCCCTATCCTGAGGGAGGATGGGGAGTAAATCTCACGTATTCCCCTAATCTTTGTCGGCCGGGTAGCAGGGCATTGTGTGCTAATGTTAGTGTGAATGTGTGTGTCTATGTTAGAGTGAATGTGTGTGCATGAGAAGCCAGTATAAAATGAATCGTTTTGTTCAACAGACCAGCGCTCTCGTAAATAAACTTTCTGACTATCGTAGCTGGGCCTCCATCTGTTTCATTTCAACCAGTTTCTTACAAATTCTGGGTTTCAGGCTGAATAGTTAATTGAATTGGGTTTATAATAATAATAATAATAATAATAATAATATGCTGTATTGTAACTGTTTAGTGTGCCAATGTGCTGTATTGTAACTATTTAGTGTGCCAATGTGCTGTATTGTAACTGTTTAGTGTGCCAATATGCTGTATTGTAACTGTTTAGTGTGCCAATGTGCTGTATTGTAACTATTTAGTGTGCCAATGTGCTGTATTGTAACTATTTAGTGTGCCAATATGCTGTATTGAACATTGAGAACATAATTCTCATAACAGATACATAGCGCCAATTCTCACACACACGCACGCACGCATACACACACACACACACACACACACAGAGGACAGATAGGCAAACAGTTCATCGACTGAATCTGCACCGCTGAGAGTTTTTCTTTTTCTTTCTTGTCCCTTGCATTTATTCTGCTCAAACATCAGGGTATTGAGCTTTGAGATTGCAGGTTGATCAAGTTCAACATTTGCAAACCAAGTATCTGCTAATGGAAAACCGAAATGTTTGAGTAAGGCTCACTCACACAAGATCGTGTTCTTGAAATTGTGCTGAATCTACCATACACACTACTGTTACTAGACACACCTTGTAACAGACTGTTGGCCAGAGCATGTGAGATTTTGTTCTGGGTTCTGAGATTAAACTTCCACAAACAAACAACAAAAACAGTCAGGCTTAAATAACAGGACAAAAGCCAAAGCAAAAGCTTTTGCTTGCTGATAATCCTCTTCAGGGGTAGACTGGGACCAGAAATCAGCTCTGGCATTTCTAACACACCGGCCCATTTTTGTCCCATGAGACTCCCACGACGGCCCATTTTATTAATTGAGACCCCCATTAATAGCCAGTTAATTATCATTTTAGACAGGCCCACTAGGCAAAAAATGGACCAGATGAAATATGGCAAAATCACTGGTGTAGCTCATTGTAAGACAATATTGGCGCAATTTTTTTGTATCATTCTATGTTCTACCTCACTGACTGCCCTGGTAGTGTTCACACCAGTAAGCCATCCATCAAAATTACTCATCTAAAAAAACTTTCCTCATCTCAACCCATAATTCTCATTGCCTCAACATAACACACACATCACCCAGTCTTTTGTTTGTACTCATCGTCATGGTGAAATTTCTATGGCAGAGATTTAGTGATTCTAGCAGACAAGACAACTGGGTGAGAGTATGTAGTGTATAAGAGGATATCGGAGACACCCAGACACCTACAATCACTAAATTACCAATTAGGAAAATGAAATGAAAGCATTATCACCTCTCCAAGGATTATTGGCCTTATCTACACAGTACCTTCTGAAAGTATTCATGACCATTGACTTATTCCACATTTTGTTGTTACATCCTGAATTCAAAATGGATTAAATAGATTTCTCACCCATCTACACACAATACCCCATAATGACAAAGTGAAAACATGTTTTTAGAAATATATTGAAAATGAAATCGTCACGGTTGTCATCTGGAGATAGAGAGGAGGACCAAGATGTGGCGTGGTAAGTGTTCATCATTTTAATGGGAAAACGGAACACTACAAAACAATAGTGACAACCGTGAAGCTAATGAATAATCGTGCTGACACAAACACTACACATAGACAATCACCCACAATGACAAAACAGGCTACCTAAATATGGTTCCCAATCAGAGACAATGACTAACACCTGCCTCTGATTGAGAACCATATCAGGCCAAACACAGAAACAGACAAACTAGACATACAACATAGAATGCCCACTCAGATCACACTCTGACCAAACAAAACATATAAACATACAAAGCAAACTATGGTCAGGGCGTGACAGAAATATGCCATTTACTCCTGAACTTATTTAGGCTTGCCATAACAAAGGGGTTGAATACTTAGTAACTCAAGACATTTCACCTTTTCATTTTTTAAATGTATTTTTGTCAAATATTCAAAAAACAGAATTACACTTTGATATTATGGGGCATTGTCTGTAGGCCAGTGACATAAAATCTCAATGTAATCAATAATTTTAAATTCAGGCTATAACACAACACCATTGGGAAAAAGTCAAGGGGTGTGAATACTTTCTTGAAGGCACTGGATTTGTCAGGATATTTGACTAGATTTGATTGGAACAGAACAGTGCCTTTCTGCTCTTCTAGAAAGAAAACCCATATTGTCCAAAACTATATGTTACGGCTGTGTGCGGGAGGCAAAGTCAGGTGCAGGAGAGCAGAGTAGAGTAAACAGGCACACTTTTATTCCGTTTAACAATAGGCACAAAAAATGACATAAGTGCCCAAAGACACAGAACATAAACTATAAAAGTATCGCGTGTGAACATACAGCGTTAACAATTAACAATTACACACAAAGACATGATGGGGAACAGATTACTAAATACATGTAGATTGATTGGGGAATGAAAACCAGGTGTGTATGGAACAAGACAAAACAAATGGACATATGAAAAATGGAGCGGCAATGGCTAGAAATATATATATATAATTTAGTTAATAAAGCCGCATACAAACATGGTCTCTTTTTTGTTTTCTTGAGTAAGGCAGCTCCAAAAGGCAGGGGTTTCCGCCTAGCTCAGTGCTCTCTGTGGTGGTGAGCCAGCAGAAAAAAAGGAGCATTGCGCCGTGATTGGCTCAGTGTTCTGTCACTCATGGGGACACTTAATCGTTCCCAAGTTTAAGTGCTTAGTAAGGGTAGACATCCAAAATGTCAGCTGTTTGGGTCCTGCCATAGAGTTATATTACAAGTGCCCTTCCAAGAAGCCTCAAGGTCATTGGACACAGATTAAATGAAGTCAAATCATGTTATATGTACAGTAGCTCTTATTGGACTGATCATGTCAATATCTTACCTTCAAAGTCTTAGCTAGCAGTCATCATCATGAATCAAGTCAATTATCTACTGCCAAATCCTTTTTAATTATTGTCATATGAAGAGAAATAATGAAGATAAATTATAGATAACATGAATAGGTGCTCATCGGCCATTGGACATAAAGATTACACAACAAGTTGGAAATCGCAAAATCAACAATGAGTCGTTCGGAAGGAATCAGTGGCTAACTGCAAGCATTGCAAAGCAACCACTAACGTTAGCCTTATTCCATTCAATGGAGTGACTGTGTGTTTTTTCCCCGAGTTCCCACCATAAATCCAGAGAATGCCAGACTTCAATGACAAAGTCTGATGGCAAAATTCGCCCACAAAGGACTGCTGCACTACCTTCACAAGGTGAGTCCAAAAATGTCTTGTTTGCTGCTGCATAAACGATGCAATATGCAAGGGATATATGTATACTGTAGCTAAGAAAGTAATACTAAGTGTATGTTGTGTAGCAAGCTGTTAGTAGACCATGTGCTTCACCATAATAATTTGGTCATGGGAATGGGAAAAAAATTCAGTCTCTCGATGTGCAAAACTGATAGAGACATACCCCAAGCGACTTACAGCTGTAATCGCAGCAAAAGGTGGCGCTACAAAGTATTAACTTAAGGGGGCTGAATAATTTTGCACGCCCAATTTTTCCGTTTTTGATTTGTTAAAAAAGTTTGAAATATCCAATAAATGTCATTCCACTTCATGATTGTGTCCCACTTGTTGTTGATTCTTCTTTATATCTTTATGTTTGAAGCCTGAAATGTGGCAAAAGGTCGCAAAGTTCAAGGGTGCCGAATACTTTCGCAAGGCACTGTATCTTACATTACTCATATCACATGTATATACTGCACCTTATACCATCTATTGTACCTTGCCTACGCTGCTCAGCCATCGTTAATCCATATATTTATATGTACATATTATTTCGCAAGGCACTGTATCTTACATTACTCATATCACATGTATATACTGCACCTTATACCATCTATTGCACCATGCCTACGCTGCTCAGCCATCGCTCATCCATATATTTATATGTACATATTCTTATTCCATCCCTTTAGTTTTGTGTGTATTAGGTAGTTGTTGTGGAATTGTTTGATTACTTGTTGGATATTATATGTCGTTCCCTTATGCCTTAGTTTGTACATCTCAATTTTCATAAGAAACTACATTTGTTTAAGCAAGTCAGCCATATCAGCTATGTTTTTTAAAAGGCAATACATGAGGCTGAATTTACTATTTTGCTGCCAGACAAGGCTCCGCTGAAAGCCAAGTGTAGCGGTGGTAAGGTGTTGGGACAGCTTTATGTCGGCCCTAACATTTTGTGGGCACCGTTTGTCACAGTTATAGTGGCTTTGCTGGCATGCATCCCACCTTCTTTTTTTTGCCCCACCAAGATTTACACGCTAAAATCGCCAGTGCAGCTGACTAAGCAAAGTAAAAAGGTATGAGAAGGCTAGTGATGATAAATGTTTGATAGATTGCTTAATGGGCTGCTCATTGAATGATTGATTAAGTAAACCAGAATTTGTGGGAATAGACCACAAGCACTTTGTGATAACTGTTGGGCTTTATAGATTCAAATGTATTGATTTGATTGGTTTAGCCAAAATGAGTGATTACCTTTTTTCTTCTCTCTCCATGTCTGTCTGTCTCCAGAGGTCTATCTGTCACTGGGATTGGGAAAGGGTACTTTTAAAATCCCTCGGGATGATCAAAGGTAAGAGTGGATTTTTTAGACACAAAGAGACAAACTGTGGATTTTTTTAATTACATTTTTTTACATTCAATTTCATGAATCCAACGAATAATCCGCTTGTCTTTTTCATATCCAGTTTTCCTGGTTACGTGATCACTGTATCTTCTTACATTTATTTGTATTATTTACTTCACTCTTCAATACAGATTTTTCATTTATTTATGTATCCTAAAATGTAGCATCCAAAGTTTGTGCGTTTGAATTAATTTCACTGCTTCTCTCATGGCCCAAATATTAGTTGACTTTACACTGAAACCTTCCTTGATAGTGGTCAAGCTTACCACCAGTTGTCTGTCCGGTGCATCATCAGAGATTGAGGCACTAATCACAAAGCCTACCACACCTACTGCAGTGCAAATGCGTACACACACACATAACATGTTAATCAATTGAGCACCCGCCCTGAGACAGAGTTACAGTACAGTGATGAACAGTTGTTTTCCTTTTTGTTACATCTCCCCTGTTGTGGATAGTTTGAGTGGGGCAATGTAACAGTATTGATGGAATTAAATGTAAAAGGGTGGATGGAAATAAGGAAGAATGGATGGATGGGCAGACAGATGATTACAATAGGGGTTCTCTGTCACAGGCTCGGGTCATGTTCATGTCTGTCTTGCCCTCTCAGGCCGGGTGCGCCGTTCTGTTGTTCCAGTGCTGGTTTAGGTTTTCTGGAAAGCCTGCTTGCACACAACTCCACAAACTCTCAGCTCCTGCAGAGAGAACAGAAGGTAAAAGTATGTTCCACCGAGAGAGTGAACAGGATTTCTAATAAATCCCTTTGATTAATTATTTATTTGTTTGTGCAGAGAGAGACAAATAAATCATTATCATCATTAATTGAGGTAAACAGCTGTGAAGACATCAAAAATGGTTGCAGTAAATCAATCCCCTCTATGGAGAATAACCATACGCAAAGCACTTGTATTTGCAGTTATATTTCTAACCACCAGAGGCCGCGGTTGTTCAGTGATCCGGGGTTTAGTGACTCCAGGGAGCCGCTTTGCTAATGAATAATTTAATGGCCAAAGATTGCGAACATCTGTTGAAATCACTGTGACTCAATAAGTTGGCAGTCAAATGCCTTTTATTTAGCTTTAATGACAATAATCATAGAATGAAAATCGGTAATGACAAGGTAATGAAGTCATTGTAGAGGTCAGTAAATGTACTAATGGTTGTGTATGGGTTGACCAGGGGTGCACTATAAAAGGGCCAATTCTCTGAAGGGTCCTTAGACTCGAATCCTATCCACAAAGTTTCTGAATTTAATCATGCAGTATTTCCCCCGGTGGTTCATGTTTTGTTCAAATCTTGTTTGAGGTTACCAAAGCCAGAAACCAGCTATATTTGAACAAAACTGAATCATACAAAAACATTGCAAGTTTTCATCTCTGCTATTGTTTTCTATAGCCTATCCATCTATATCATTTAAAAAAAATGTATCACCTGATCTGAGATATGTTGTGACAAAAAGTGAAATCAGGAACTGAGGAAGTAGACTTGCATTCAAATGACATGAATAGACTCTCTTACCAGATAAAGCTTATCTCCCTCCACCCAATGGGTCCAGCCTCGGCCCTCCTTCTCTCCCTTCTGAACACACACCAGCTTGTCCCCCTCCCATGAGATAGTTGTCTACGGGAAGAGAGGAGAGACACCATCATGCATTCTACTGTCAGTTTTGAGCATGACCCACCCACACGCACACAAACACACACAGAGGGTGCATGACCATATGTAGAACAACTTACAGGGAACACACATGCAGACAGAAGCTTGCAAACAAACACACACTTTTCTCAGCAGAGCAAAAATAACTTCTGTTGAGTTTACCATTACAAGATGGAGAAAATAATATGTTAAAGGACTTGAACGAGATCTTCTTCCCATGTTGTTGAAGTCACCAAGTTTCACGTTTTTTTGGTCACATGCACAGGATACAGCAGGTGTAAAACAGAACAGTGAAATGCTTAAGTTGAGGAGTTGCGAGCTCTTTCCCAACAATGCACAATAAAAGGTAATAATACCGATAAAAATTTAAAAAAGAGAAAAGAGAAACACGAGAATGCAGGTCAGTGCAGTGCCTGTACCGTTATCACAACCAGCTACTCCACAGACAGTCAACCATTTCGATATGACCACTTTACCCATCAGCATTTTCAAAACAGTACACCAAGCCAGTTCATATTCATACCAACAGGAGCATTCCAGTGCTAAATCCTTCTGACTAATATATATATATACACAATACTGACCAAATATTATACACACCAGCTCTTTCATGACATAAACATGTCAGGTGTTAATTGTAAATAGTCATAAAGGTATAGTAACGAATTTTTGAATTTGACTCACAAATGGTTAATTAGAACATGAAATAGTTATCCCAGTGGTCAATGACAGATGACGTCATTTCCTTCCCTGATTGTAGCCTACTCGCAGCAGCGCACAAGGTGATGGCTAACATGCTGACCACACAGCTGGCGTTAGTGTTGGGAGCGTTGCAAACTAAATGTATACATACATGTTATTCAATCATTTGATCCAAACTTGGTTCTATTTTTGACGCTTGGCTCGCTGCAAGTGCCAACTCTCACACCCACTGATTGGTTTTTAGGAACATATACCCACGTCAGTGATTGAAAAAGAACTGAGGTCCACACTCCAGTCCAATTGGTGGTGGTAATGAACCTTAAAGTTGGTTGCCAACTGCCATATAAAGTCCTCAGAAGAAGAAGACGATTGAAGGAGGAGAGATTACTGGAAACGAACTAGGTTTCCCCTTTTATCTGTGGATTAATTGTCGGAGTAGAGAACACACAATTTTGTGTGACTCTAAATGGGTTAAATTTCTAAAAACAGGACGTTGTGAATATCAGGTAAAATAACAACCCAATGTTTATATCCCAGGACAAATTAGTTAGCAACAGCAAGCTAGCTAGCTAAATGACCATGAATGTTTCATGTGTTTTGACCTGTCGCCAAATTAATATAGCTGGTTCAGAGTTTAACCTGGTTGTCCTGATCGCATCTGGTGTGGATGGGTAAAATCAACATGCGCACGATGCTTGCGTGCCCGATCTAGTCAGCATGTAATGGGCTTGGAAAGTAATTTGCCTACAAATTTACAAGGGCAGTTCTTTTTGAGGCGAAGAATATGCAGATCAGAATAAATTCACAGATCCTGACTAGCATTCTAACATTGTCCTCTATAGCCGGATGCACTGAGGCCGATCCTAACTGTACTGTGCTGACTTGGATACGTTTCGTTTCACGCTGTCCTTTCAAGCAGTTCCAGCAACTATGGTGGGTGCTCAACCAGGCTACCTTTAGTGCAACTCGGCTTGGCCCTATAGGCATAAGTGTTCTCCAGCACTTCAGTGGGTATAATTTGTGGAATGTTGCAACAGGAATCCGTTCCAAAAACGTTGTAAATATCAAGTTTGCAAACAAACAACGCATACAACGTTGTATAGTGGCAGAATAAGATACCGGGTAGGGAGTGGGCCATTTCATTTAAGTTTTTCACTCACCACGTTTATTCTAAAAATGTTGTCCTCACTCTGGTACCCTGTGGACAAACATTAAGAATAAGCTACGTGGTGAGTTGATGCCTATTCTGCAGCTAGTTAGCTAGGTGAAGTGATCATGCTACTTTGTATGCGTTTTTTGTTGGCAACCTTGTACTTTACGAAGTTTTTGGAACAGATTCCTGTTGGAACGTTCCACAAATTACACCCACCCTCTTTAGCCGTATTCAACTGATTCCCTCTGAAGCAGCAATCTACCGTTTCCCCCTCAGTGTCAACTCGAGGCCCATTGTATTCACAGTTGTAATTCAGTCATGTGTGGGTAAGCACATAGACTGCCATTTGGATCTGAGAGGGCATTTGGTTGATCAAATAATACTGAGACATCACATTTACTCTTTGTTCTCATGCAGTCTATATCCAGAAAGATGTTTTGTCCAAATAAAAATGTAGTTTGAATGTACAACAGACTCACCATGCATTTTCTGAATGTGTGATGGAAATGTTTTTGTCAACTCACCATGCATTTTCTGTCATCGACCCCTGACAGATCCTCCTCAAACTCCTTGCCAACATGGAAATCCATGTTGTAGTTCTTAAAGGTACTGAGGGTCTTGATGACCATGTGATCACCATCAACACTGATGTCTTTGTCAGTCTTCAACAAGTTGGCAATTTTCCTAATGGCAACATTTACATCTGTGTGATGGATGAGTACCCAAGGAAAGAAGAGAGAGAGAGTTTAATACTAATGACCAGAAAGGCTCCCCAAACATCACACTCATTCTCTCCTACCCCTTTAAAAAAACATGTTTTAAGTGAGAAGTAGGCACTATTCAGTAGGATCCAATATATAACTGGATCCAACTCAGTAAATTCTGTCCTCTTTTTGGGCATCCTTTGAAAAAGTTTTTTTGTAAAACTAACATTTTGGAGAGGATTCAAAATGACAATCAATATGTCAGTAACCGTACGTATCTACCAGTGCTCATAAACCCATTTTCAGCCGTAGCCCTCTATATTTGTCAGTATATTCAGTGTGGTAATGTTAGCTATAAGCCTGGTTTAGGTTTTGATTGATGCCTAGAGCCCAAATATTGACCGCAGTGCCAGTATCTTCGAAGAATCATCCACGTTCGAGTCCCTGCACACCACAACTCCATGAAAGATGCTGGAACAACTCACCGAGGGCTTTCATGTACTCCTCAAAGTTGTCATTGGAGATCATTTTCCAATACCCATTCAGGTCAACTGGCATATTGTCTGTGTTTCTAGTTTCCTTACTTCCAGTGAAAAGGGTAAAGGAGATCTGATACCGCTGTTAACTTGCGATCGAATGTCGGACCACTGTCCATACCTCCAATTTTAACTAGAACCACTTTAATCCAATTACTTTTTTGAAGAATTGGAACTGGGCTAATTCATTCCCTTCCTCTGTCGCTGATCCACTACCTCATCTCACCCCCAATCCAACCTATGCGTCCCTGTCCAAACTGCATTTGGGTGAAGAGCCTACACCAATTAACAATTAACGCATGAGCTATTTTGAGAGTGCTTACTTGAAAGTACTTCTCGCTGTTGTGGGCGACTGCTCTGACAGCTCTGAGTCACCCACTGTGCCATCAAATGGAGAAGGATATAGAATGGGTAATGAAGAGCTCAATGTGTTCTGCCAGAACAGAGGCACCTGCTTACATTGAGAGGAAGAATAGAGATGCAAAATCGGTCTCCTGCTGACTCATATTCAGAGAAAGACTACAAGAATTTCTTCAAATATTTAGGCTACTTATTTATTCTTCACCGCGTGGCATTATTTATTATGACAAAGTAAATTAAATGGAAAATCCATCTGTTCCATGAGAGGTGCCTAGCCTTATGGGGCGGCAGGTAGCCTACTGGTTAGAGCGTTGGACTAGTAACCCATAGGTTGCAAGATTGAATCCCTGAGCTGACAAGGTAAAAATCTGTTGTTCTGCTCCCGAACAAGGCAGTTAACCCACTGTTCCTAGGCAGTCATTGAAAATAATAATTTGTTCTTAACTGACTTGCCTAGTTAAATAAAGGTAAAATAAATGGGGGCCCTAAGTGATATTTGGTTGGTGCCACCCACTCTTGGCAATGGATACTTTTCCTACTGGGCGCACACTAGTTGAATACATGTTGTTTCCACATCATTTCAATTAAATTACGTTGAACCAACAGAATATACAATGAATTAACGACTGTGCCAGTGTGTTTTTTTGTAGTGGTAAAGTACATTTTCTGCAATTCAAAACGTTGCAGTTTTAAAACGAATTTCATGCAATTCTACTAATTTTGCCATGGGGCGGAGAGAAAATGTAATAGTTTCCCCACATGCTTCAAGATGTCTACCATTGTCCCTGTAAGCAAGCAAACAAAGGTAACCTGCCTAACTGATTATCGCTCTGCAGCCCTCATCTCTGTCAACATGAAGTGCTTTGAGAGGCTGGTTAAGGACCATATCAGCTCCACCTTACCTGATACTCTGGACCCATTACAATTTGCATACCAATCCAACAGATCCACGGACGATGCAATCGCCACTGCACTGCCCTATCCCACCTGGATGAGGAATACCTACGTGAGAATGCTGTTTATTGACCTGCGCTTAGCTTACAATAGCATAGTCCCCTCCAAGCTCATCATTAAGCTCAGGGTCCTGGATCCTGGACCTCCTGACAGGCAGACCCCAGGTGAGGAGGGTAGGCAACAACACCTCCGCCATGCTGACTCTCAACACGGTGGCCCCCCAGGGTTGTGTGCTCAGCCCCTACTGTACTCACGACTCCAACACCATCATTAAGTTTGCTGACGATACAACGCTGGTGGGCCTGATTGTCGACGCCAACGAGACAGCCTACAGGAAGGAGGTTAGAGCCCTGGCAGAGGGCTTACCAGGAAAACAGCCGCTCCCTCAACATCCCTCAAAACCAAGGAGCTGATCGTGGACTACAGGAAACAAGGGCATGTGCATGCCCCCATCTGCATAGACGGGCTATAGTGGAGAGGGTCAAATGTTTCAAGTTCCTTTTCATGCACATCATAGAGGATCTGACATGGACCAATCACACAAAGAAGGCGCAACAGCGGCTCTTCAACCTCAGGGGACTGAAGAAATTTGGCATGCGCTCTCAGATCCTCAAGAAGTTCTACAACTGCACCATCGAAAACATCTTGACCGGCTGTATCACTGCCTGGTATGGCAACTGCACCGCCCTCAACCACAAGGCTCTACAGAGGGTTGTACGGACGGCCCTTCAGGACATTTACACCAGGCGGTGTATGAGGAAGGCCTGGATGATCGTCAAGGACTCCAGTCACCCAAGCCACGGATTGTTCACTCCGTTACCATCTGGCAAGTGGTATCGGAACATTGGAGACTATTTACACACACACACACACACACACACACACACACACACACACACACACACACACACACACACACACACACACACACACACACACA
Organism: Oncorhynchus gorbuscha; assembly: GCF_021184085.1. NCBI lineage: Eukaryota > Metazoa > Chordata > Actinopteri > Salmoniformes > Salmonidae > Oncorhynchus > Oncorhynchus gorbuscha. The sequence goes on from NC_060180.1 coordinate 64,353,690, forward strand.
CACACACACACACACACACACACACACACACACACACACACACACACACACACAACACCGGTGTTCTATTATATACTATTTATTTAACTGCGTGACCAATACACTACCCACTTTATATTTGTAAATACAGTTATACTTGACATAGCACATTCACCATCTATACTGTACATATCTGTTTATTACTTGTCATTCAATACTACCTTCTAATGATTTGATATTTCCTATTGGACTTTTTATTATTGATACTGATTATTGTACTGCAATGTTGAGGGAGCTAGCATGCAAGCATTTCACTGCAACTTTTATACATGCTGTAAACTGTATGTGACAAATCAAATCAAAGTGATGTACTGGGCTGTACGCATGCACTCCCCTTTGTAGTGCCTCATGGTCGGAGGCCGAGCAGTGGCCATACCAGGCAGTGATGCAACCGGTCAGGACTCACTCAATGGTGCAGCTGTATAACTTTTTGAGAATATGGGGACCCATGCCAAATCCTTTCAGTCTCCTGAGGGGGATAAGCTATTGCTGTGCCCTATTCACAACTTTCTTGGTGTGTTTGGACCATCACCTCATGTTTCAGCATGATAATGCATGGCCCCATGTCGCAAGGATCTGTAAGCAATTCCTGGAAGCTGAAAATGTCCCAGTTCTTCCATGGCCTGCATACTAACCAGACATGTCACTCATTGAGCATGTTTGGGATGCCCTAGACCGACATCTACGACAGCGTGCTCTAGTTCCCACCAATATCCAGCAACTTTGCACAGTCATTGAAGAGTGAGACAACATTCCACAGGCCACAATCCACAGCCAGATCAACTTTATGCAAATGAGATGTGACACATTGCATGATGCAAATGGTAGTCACACCAGATACTGACTGGTTTTCTGATCCACGACCCTACCTTTTTTATAAGGTCTTTGTGACCAACCTATGCATATCTGTATTCCCAGTCATGTGAAATAAATAGGTTATGGCCTAATGAATTTACTTCAATTGACTGATTTCCTTATACAGTATGAACTGTAAATCTTTGAAATTGTTGCATGTTGCATTTATATTTTTGTTCAGTGTGTTAATTTAAGGTTAGGGTTAAAGTATGGGTTAAAATCACATTTTAAGAAGATACATTATAGAAATAGGAGAGGCATATAACATTGTGGCTGTCAAAAAAATGTAAGCCAATTAACATGTCACTCACAAACTTTGACAGCCCTACTCTGTCACTAACCGTTAGTCATGGGGGTGTTACGAAACCAATAACTAGCCTGATTTTGCTGCACTCATTATGTCTAGGGGTCTTAGGCCAAGTGCATAAATGTGAGACTTAAGCATGTGACCAGGTGTTGAATGCACCTGATCACATTATTCATATGTTCATGGTGACAAAATAAATCTGTACAAAAACCAAACTACAAAAAGGCATGCCCAACTAAAGAGGTTAACTAACACATAGAAACAAACAAAAGTCTGGCTGATAGGTTTCCTGACACCTCTCTCACACTGAGGCCCAATCATCTCGATTGCTTGCACCTTCGGAATTATCTAGGCTTCCTGGAAGAACACAGCCCTCACCCAGTTGTTGCTGCCACCTGGAGTGTGGAAGTGTATCAGGGTAGTGTGCTTGTCTATCTCCTAACACTAACCTTCCTCCCATATCATAACACTGGCAACTATAATTCAAACAAAAAGCAAGGCATGCTGGGAAATATGCAATTCTCAAGTTGCAATTCTCAATTCTCAATTCTCAAATCAATTCTCAAGTTGAATTGTATGTTCCCTCATCCTAAAATTCAAAATTTAGTGAACATACAATTAAACATAAGAATGTACATGTACAGTATGCTGGTTCAGATTTATGCCCAACTAGTGAGCAAACTCACAATCCTTTTGCAGCTGGTTACCTTTCAATGGTATGTTGAATCAACAGATTGTTTTTTTACAGTACAGGAATATACAGTGCCTTGCGAAAGAATATGTACATATAAATATATGGATGAGCGAATAATTTTGCACGCCCAATTTTTCAGTTTTTGATTTGTTAAAAAGTTTGAAATATCCTAAAAATGTCGTTCCACTTCATGATTGTGTCCTACTTGTTGTTGATTCTACAAAGAAAAATACAGTTTTATCTTTATGTTTGAAGCCTGAAATGTGGCAAAAGGTCGCAAAGTTCAAGGGGGCCGAATACTTTCGCAAGGCACTGTACCCTCCATTTGCAATTCTAGTCACACTGTACAACACAACTAACCCCGAGCATTCTGAATCCATTCCATAATTCATTTAATTCAATATGTGACTTTCAGGGGCTTACATGAGTAATCACCATGCCACTAACTTTTGAAATCCCATGTGTAACGTCGTTCTTCGTTTGTCGAAAGAGAGTCGGACCGAAATGCAGCGTGGTGGTTACTCATGTCTTTAATGAAGAAAATCGGAACGATACATGAAATAACTGATAAATACAAAAACAACAAACGGAATGTGAAACCTATTACAGCCTATCTGGTGAACTACACAGAGACAGGAACAATCACCCACGAAATACACAGTGAAACCCCGGCTACCTAAATACGGTTCCCAATCAGAGACAACGAGAATCACCTGACTCTGATTGAGAACCGCCTCAGGCAGCCAAGCCTATACAACACCTCTACTCAGCCGCGATCCCAAATACTACAAACCCCAATACGAAAATACAATAACCCCATGTCACACCATGGCCTGAACAAATTATTAAAGAAAACACAAAATACTAAGACCAAGGTGTGACACCCTGGGGATGAGCAGTCAATACAAAAGGTAAGAGTGGACTATTCAGATACAAAGAGAAATCAGCTGTGACTTGAATAGTTTTTTAAAAAATTGGACACTACAATTCATGAATCTGACTAATAGCAATACAGTTATTTTTTAGATCCAATTTTTCTAGTTGTTTGATCACTATCTTCTTACATTGATCTCTTATAATTTAAGTATTCTTTATACTCCTAAGTGCAGATTGGAATGTACAAGTTATATCAATTTGTTTGTAAATATTGCTTGAATATTGTAGATCAGATGTGTGGTGTTTCCTTTGTGAATATAATTTCAGCTAATGCTAGCTTATTCACTGTGTCAAGGGGTGTTTCATGTATTTTGTATAGGGCATGCAGAGAGTAGAGTGATCTGTGGTGACTGTATTGCATGATGTGCTATCTGTGCTGTTTCCCTATCAGATAATAAAGTCGCTATCTGTGCTGTTTCCCTATCAGATAATAAAGTCGCAGTCTGTGCTGTTTCCCTATCAGATAATAAACTCGCTGTCTGTGCTGTTTCCCTATCAGATAATAAAGTCGCTATCTGTGCTGTTTCCCTATCAGATAATAAAGTCGCTGTCTGTGCTGTTTCCCTATCAGATAATACACTATTGAATGGTGCTACATGCTGGGGTCCTTGTCGATGATCGTTCACAACAACGCAAGAAGAGTACTGTTACACTACTTCTAGTTATTCTGAACGGAACAGAGCAGGTATTGCTTATTATATTACTATGGTTGAGAGATTGACATAAAGATTTGTCTGCGACGAGAGATAACTGCCCAGGGAGCTTTGGTTTCTGATGAAGCATGTAAGATATGTAACAGACGACGGAGGTTATCTGAGAAGAACTGTGTTTTAACAAACACGGATTTGGTCCGGATGTACCGATTTGGTTAAGTAAGTTAGGAGACTGTGTTTATCAAAGATAGGGGGCGATGGTGAGAACACTGGGTGGAGTCCTTACCTTTTTTTATATATACAAAAAAAGGTACATCCCTTCGAAATGAATCTTTGTGAACGGTTGTGTAAATCATTTCAAGTAACAGTGGACCAGTAACAGTTCCAAAATGTTAAATAGACCTCAACCAGGTGATTTGCCTTTATTCATGTTATCCAATGCTCTTTTGAGTTCATGGAGAGAGATTTGGGCTCCCAGCAAGCCGGCTTCCTCCATTGAGAGAACAGAACTTCTTATTTATGTGTATATATTTTTTTAAAGAATTCAATCTAGCTTTGGTTTGGATTTACAATCAGAGGTGTACAATTCTTTATAGAATGGGAGAATCTTTGGTTGATTAACTTGAGTTCTGATAGTAATTCAACTGATTCAGATTCAATAGTTGCAATATCTGCTAATTGATCATTAGTGCGAAGCTTGTTAACCAGTAGATGACTGGGTCGATTACCATGGAAGTAAAGGTTTAGTCTAACGCGATGAGTGGCAAATTCTGCTCTCTGTCTTATCAATAGATTTAGTTCTGTCTTGGCTTTGTCTTGAATAGTCACTACTTGGTCTGAAAAAGTGTTTGCTGATGTAACCAACTTCACATAGCCCTTCAGAAGAAAGGCACACAGACACCCACACTTCAGGTTGACTTGGTTTTTATTTGAGGTAAAAGCAAAATATCAAACAGTGATGACAGTCATTGACAGGACAGTCACAGCCACACATTCACTGGTTAGGAAGGACACAATATATATTTTAAATAGGAGCAACAGTAATGATACATGCCCTCAATGTGAAGTGATATGAATCCATAAATACAGAGCACAAGTACAAACCTTTTTATATAAACCTTTTAAGGTGGTAAGAAAATAAACATTCACTTAGTATTTCGATAAATCACCTGCTAGCAATAGCTAGCGTGACATTACAGTGCACTGACTGATGGTGCTAGTTAGCTCATCCTTAACATGGCTAGCTAAGCCAGCAAAAACATGGTTAACTTGCTGAAATAGGCCTTAAATACATCAACGCAGCAAAAAAAGAAATGTCCCCTCACTGTCAACTGCGTTTATTTTCAGCAAACTGAACATGTGTAAATATATGTATGAACATAACAAGATTCAACAACTGAGACATAAACTGAACAAGTTCCACAGACATGTGACTAACAGAAATGGAATAATATGTCCCTGAACAAAGGGGGGGGGGTCAAAAACAAAAGTAACAGTCAGTATCTGGTGTGGCCACCAGCTGCATTAAGTACTGCAGTGCATCTCATGGACTGCACCAGATTTGCCAGTTGTTGCTGTGAGATGTTACCCCGCTCTTCCACCAAGGCATCTGCAAGTTCCCGGACATTTCTGGGGGGAATGGCCCTAGCCCTCACCCTCCGATCAACAGGTCCCAGACGTGCTCAATGGGATTGAGATCTGGGCTCTTCGTTGGCCATGGCAGAACACTGATATTCCTGTCTTGCAGGAAATCATGCACAGAACGAGCAGTATGGATGGTGGCATTGTCATGTTGGAGGTTCATGTCAGGATGAGCCTGCAGGAAGAGTACCATATGAGGGAGGAGGATGTCTTCCCTGTAACGCACAGCGTTGAGATTGCCTGCAATGACAACAAGCTCAGTCCGATGATGCTGTGACACGTTGTTGCCGGTGATGACTGGTGAGGACCTGCCTTACAACAGGCCTACAAGCCCTCAGTCCAGCATCTCTCAGCCTATTGTGGACAGTCTGAGCACTGATGGAGGGATTGTGCGTTCCTGGTGCAACTCGGGCAGTTGTTGTTGCCATCCTGTACCTGTCCCGCAGGTGTGATGTTCATCCTGTCTCCCTGTAGCTCTGTCTTAGGCGTCTCACAGTAAGGACAATGCAATTTACTTCCCTGGCTACATCTGCAGTCCTCATGCCTCCTTGCAGCATGCCTATGGCACGTTTACACAGATGAGCAGGGACCCTGGACATATTTCTTTTGGTGTTTTTCAGAGTCAGTAGAAATGTACCACTTCCGGCGCCGACTGAGATGGCCGCCTCGCTTCGCGCGTTCCTAGGAAACTATGCAGTTTTTTTTTTTTTTTTTTTAACGATTTGATTTGATTTGCCTCTTTAGTGTCTTAAGTTTTCATAACTGTGACCGTAATTGCCTACCGTCTGTAAGCTGTTTGTGTCTTAATGACAGTTCCACAGGTGCATGTTCATCCATTTTTTATGGTTCATTAAAGAAGCATGGGAAACAGTGTTTAAACCCTTTACTATGAAGATCTGTGAAGTTATTTAGATTTTTACAAATTATCTTTTGAAAGACAGTGTCCTGAAAAAGGGATATTTCTTTTTTTTGCTGAATTTACATAGTCATTGAATTTGAACCCATTTTCTAAAGACACAATTGTGTGCACAGAAGAAGACACAAACCTGCTCTCAGAATATCTATCTCAGACTGAAGAGCAGGCAGACCAACTTTCCAAATAGGACAGAAGCACTCCAAACCCACTAGTTGTTCATTCAAAGAAAATAATACAAAAAAATGTTAAGTCCGAAGACCTCTCGTATTGCAGCAAATATTTGTATGAATTTGACAACACATAATGAAAGAAAACTTTATTTATATCACACCTTTTCCTGAAGTGAATGATTTCACCCACCTCTCTACCCGCAAACTGCAGTGTTCTTTGATAGCTACATTTACGCGCAAAGTTGATGGAAACTACATCTCGACAACATCCGGTGAAATTGCAGAGCGCGAAATTCAAAATACAAAAATCGTAATAATGAACATTCATGAAAATACAAGTGTCTTACATCATTTAACCTTTTTAGGATAGGGGGCAGCATTTTCACTTTTGGATGAATAGCATGCCCAGAGTGAACTGCCTCCTACTCTGTCCCAGATGCTAATATATGCATATTATTATTACAATTGGATAGAAAACACTCAAGTTTCTAAAACTGTTTGAATGATGTCTGTGAGTATAACAGAACTCATATGGCAGGAGACAATGGAATTCTCCGGTTGGAACCTTATTGATGATTTATGTTATAAACATCCTAAAGATTGATTCCATAAATCGTTTGACTTGTTTTTATGACTTGTAACGGAACTTTTAGAGTTTTTGTCTGGACGAAGTGCTCGCGCCTCATGAAGATGGATTACTGGGCTGAACACGCTATCAACAAGTGTCTATTTGGACATAAATGATGAACTTTATGGAACTTTATGGAACAAATCATTCATTTATTGTCGAACTGGGATTCCTGGGAGATCATCAAAGGTAAGTGAATAATTATAATGTTATTTCTAACTTCTGTTGACTCCAACATGGCAGATTGGGCTCTGAGTGCCGTACTCAGATTATGCTTATATGTAAAGTTTTTAAAAAATCTGACACAGCGGTTGCATTAAGGACAAGTCTATCTTTAATTATGTGAATAACACTTGTATCTTTTATCAATGTTTATTATGAGTATTTCTGCAAAATCACTGGATGTTTTGGAATCAAAACATTACTGCACGTAACGCGCCAATGTAAACTTAGATTTTTGGATATAAATATGCACATTATCAAAAAATAATACATGTATTGTGTAACATGATGTCCTATGAGTGTCATCAGATGAAGATTATCAAAGGTTAGTGATTAATCTTATCTATATTTATGCTTTTTGTGACTCCTATCTTTGGCTGGAAAAATGGCTGAGTGTTTTTTTGACTTGGCTATGACCTAACATTATCATATGTTGTGCTTTCACTGTAAAGCCTTTTTGAAATCGGACACGATGGGTAGATTAACAAGAAGTTTATCTTTCATTTGCTGTATTGGACTTGTTAATGTGTGAAAGTTACATATTTCTAAAAAATATTTTGCGCGCTGCCTTTTCAGCGGAATGTTGTAGAGGGGTTCCACTAGCGGAAAGTTTGCCCCAAAAATGTTAAAAGCTTAAAAACCTCTTAAGTCGACACTACTTTTTCGAACATTCTGTTAAAAATCGCGCAACATTTCAGCACCCTGCTTCTCATGCCAGGAATATAGTATATGCATATGATTAGTATGTGTGGATAGAAAACACTCAGACGTTTATAAAACTGGTTAAATCACGGCTGTGACTATAACAGAACGTGCGTTTCATCGAAAAGCGCAGGAAAATCTGATCACTGAAAATTGGAAAATATATCAATGCGTCACTTGCATGTATTGTCTATGGGAAAGCAAATTACCTGGAGCCGAGATTGCAATTCCTACAGCTTCCACACGATGTCAACAGTCTTGTCCTTTGCCTAGGCTTTGTTTCTTGGTCAAACGAAGAAGACAGCCCATTTCTTCAGGTCTCCGACCGGATATTTTGGTTGAGATTTACCCAGACATTATTTCCAGATGTACAGCTATAGAATACACATCGCCTCGTGATCAATTTGATCGCTTATTAACGTTTACTAATACCTAAAGTTGCATTACAAAAGTATTTCGAAGTGTTTTGTGAAAGTTTATCGTCGACTTTTTTAATTAAAAAAAATGACGTTACGTTATAAGACGCTATTTTTTTTTGTTGATCACACAGTCTTCATAGATCGATATCTAGGCTATATATGGACCGATTTAATAAAAAAAAAGACCCAATAGTGATTATGGGACATCTAGGAGTACCAACAAAGAAGCTGGTCAAAGGTAATGAATGTTTTATATTTTATTTGTGCGTTTTGTGTAGCGCCGACTATGCTAATTATTTTGTTTACGTCCCCTGCGGGTCTTTTGGGGTGTTACATGCTATCAGATAATAGCTTCTCATGCTTTCGCCAAAAAGCATTTTAAAAATCTGACTTGTTGCCTGGATTCACAACGAGTGTAGCTTTAATTCAATACCCTGCATGTGTATTTTAATGAACGTTTGAGTTTTAACGAGTGCTATTAGCATTTAGCGTAGTGCATTTGCATTTCCAGATGTCTAGATGGGACGCCTGCGTGTCAGGTAGGAGCAAGAGGTTAACTTCTTGTTAATCCAGCCGCTTTGTCAGATGTCAAAAAGGCTTTAAGGCAAAAGCATATCATGCCGATTATCTGAGGACAGTGCCCCGCGTACACAAGCATTAAAAACATTTTCCAAACAAGCAGAGGCGTCACAAAAGTCAGAAATAGCGATAAAGTAGATCACTTACCTTTGAAGATCTTCCTCTGTTTGCAATCCCAAGAGTCCCAGCTACATAACAAACGGTTGTTTTGTTCAATAAAGTCCTTCTTTGTATCCCAAAAAAGTCAGTTTAGTTGGCACGCTTGATTCGGGGCGGCAGGGTAGCCTAGTAGTTAGAGCGTTGGACGAGTAACCGAAAGGTTGCAAGTTCGAATTCCCGAGCTGACAAGGTAAAAATCTGTCGTTCTGCCCCTGAACAGGCAGTTAACCCACTGTTCCTAAGCCGTCATTGAAAATAAGAATAATCCACCTGTTCCTCTCATTCAAATTGGATACAAAGGAATCCCAAACGTTATCAATAAACTTTGTCCGAACAAGTCAAACAACATTTCTAAATAATCCTCAGGTAACCTAATATGTAAATAAACGATAAAATTTGAGACAAAGAATAGTATGTTCATTACCGGAGATAAATAAGGAAGTGCGCACCCTCATCCACGCCCACCACGAGACTACAGTCCAAATGAGAGCCACCTAGAAAAACTACAAATTCTAGCTATTTTTTCAAAAAACAAGCCTGAAATGCTTTAAAGAGTGTTGACATCTAGTGGAAGCCCTAGGAACTGCAATCTGGGAGGTATTTCTTTGATTTTCCCATAAACAAGCATTTGAATGGGAAGACACCTCAAAAAAAATTAATCCGGATGGATTCTCCTCGGGCTTTCACCTGCTATATCAGCGCTGTTATATTTACATACATTATTTTAAAAGTTTTAGAAACTTCAGAGTGTTTTCTATCCAATACTACCAATTATATGCATATCCTAGCTTCTGGGCCTGAGTAATAGGCAGTTTACTTTGGGCACCTCAGTCATCCGAACTTCCGAATACTGTCCCCTATCCCGAAGAAGTTAACAACCTTTCCAATTCTGGAAATCTTCTTTTAATTGTGATTTATTCAGCCCAGATACAAATGCAGTTGCATAGTTTATAAAAACTTTGATGGTGTCCCATAAAATCAGAGGATCATCAACTGAATTTTTGGTTAATCATTATGAATTCATTCAATTCCATTTCAAATTGTTCACAGAAAATAGGATTTTGTAGTAAGAAAACATTAAAGTGACATCTTGTGGATCTTTCAGGAGATTCTGGAATGTGTATCTGGCAGTAGTAAGCATGATGATCAGATACTGTAGGTTCGTATGTCGAATTTCTAATTTCTTGATGAAAGAAAATAGAGGGGTAGATAATAGTACGAAATCGATTCGGCAGAATGTTGTGTCTGGTTGAATAGAAAGTGCATTATTTTTCTTTAGGGTTTTGAGCTTGCCAGGCATCAATGAGGTGGTATTCAGAGAGTATATGTTGGAGAGGCTTGGTTGCCTGTGAATTGTAGTTGGTCTTATTAAATTTGTCCCGCATGTCCAGAACGGCGTTCATGTCGTCCCAATAACCATTTGGAATTTGGTTAATTCTAACAATATGCGGTTCAGAGAATCAAAACACTTAGGATCATATGAACTTAAAGCATACACATTAATAAGGCAATTTTCTTTCCATTATGGACACATTTAAGGAAATTGATATTGCCTTCTTGGTTTTTCGCCTTTATCAAGGGTTGTGATATTGA